>NC_136511.1:90363865-90746365 GCF_053919585.1 Euprymna scolopes | reverse complement strand
GTATATATATATATGTATATATGTATATATATATATGTATATATATATATGTATATATATATATGTGTGTGTATATATATATATAGGGTGACCCCCCTAAAATAATAAATAACAAAAACAGTCTAAAATAAAATTATTGAAAACAAAATGAAGTGTTTTTATGTGATATTTTGAATATAATAAACTAATTATGACCAAAGTTGCATTTCATTTGGACAAAACACTAAGAAACGGGCCCTAATTAGAGTGGGGCGTGTTTTTTTGGGTCACCCTGTATGTGCATATATATATATATATATATATATATATATATATATATATATATATATGTATTGTGATAGCAGGGCGGAGGGTACAAGAATCAGCATTAGAAATAAAAAGAGGAATACAACTGCGTTAGGGGATTGGGTTAGGGAACTTAATATAAATAATAAAGATTTTGAATTAAAATGGTTAGTAGTTGATAGGGGGAGGAAGTACAGCCCTGGGAAATCAAAAAGGTTCAATCTATGTTTATTGGAAGCCTGTTACATAGTGAATTCTAAAGAGGAAATTTTGAATAAAAGACTAGATGCCATACAGGGATGTCTTCACAGGAATATGTTTCTGCTATCACACCTTAAATGTAACTGAGGTATAACTTTTTACAACAATAAGGATTCTCGGATGCAAGATGAATTTTTAATGTAGAGTTTAATAGCTGGGAATGATGTAGTCTAAATGAAGGATCCAAATCTAATAAGCAAATATAGTTTCTATTATTCTAATCTGTGTAATGAAATATAAATAAAGTATTAAGCTCAACAAAGACTGGAAACATTGTTTCATAACGGTGAGAATTTTTTATTATTTAGTTGTAGCAGTATTGATGGTGAAATAAGTGATACCATTTCCAGATCAATAAAACAACTTAATAATAAACTAGCAATTATTATTAAAAAAAAATTAAATTAGCAATTAGTGGATTGGAAATTAATTTAATTGATTTTGTTTATCTGACATCTTAAGCTTGTTGAATCCCTGTTGGTTTATTTACTCCTTGTTCTAAATGTTTTTATTCAAAAACGCAGGGGTAGACACCTTCTCATCAGAGCGAAACACATGTAGCTATTGGGTGGTTTTGTTGTCAGAATAATAATTAGAGGATATATACTATTTTATTTAGGTACTCAAGAAAACAATACAAGAATTGTAATTTTGATTTTGATGTCATAAGTAACCGAAACAGATTATGAATAACATATGTAGGTTAAACCCATGGGTAAATAATCAGTTTTAAGATTAAAAATATACTTTATATTCTTAATTTGTTAAATAAGCTATCGTAGCACTTTATGTATCTGTTTAATTAAATAAATTATTAAATCATAGACGCTTTCTAGCACTCACTAGAACACCAAACGGCCTTAGTTATCTCCCTTTAACTGTTATGGTACTAATATGACCTTTAATTCAACAGAATTCATCTACTAGCAGCTAACAACGTAATTGGATTATCTCCCTTCGTAATTGTTTTTTTTTTCATGACTATATAGAACCATATTTAATCAGAATGATAACGAATTTTAAAATATTAAATAATGAAAAATAGAATCGAATCCTTCACTCGAAATGTTGTATGAAGATTAATAAATATAATGTATTCTTTTTCTTTATTTTCCTATTCAATAAAATATTAACCCCAAAATGGTTTTAAATCTAAGTAATAAAATAATCGATAATTTGTAAACAATGCTTGCTTGCCACAAATGAGCGAATACGAAACTAAAAATTTACCGCAACATTATGGCAAGGTTGTTATTGGCCACATTATAAATATAGAAATAAAGTTAAAAACTCCTTTTAAAAAATTAATTATGTGAAATAAAGAAATATAGAAATCTAATTCAGGAATTCAATGAATGGGATATAAAAAAAATTTAAATGGCTTCCGGGTTTTTGCGGAAACTTCTTATGACTTGGTTTTTAAATAAGAATACAAAAATTAGGTGATATATTAATATTTGAATGGCCTTTTTTTTCATGGAGGATGCGTCCAGGGTAAATGTTTTTTTCAGTCTTCTTTTCCGTTAAGGGAATTTTCTTTAAACAATGTTCTATTGCCAAGAGTGTTTTTATGCAAGAAGTCTGAAGAAATGCTAGTTATGAAAATTTTCAAACGCCATAATGCTTGAAATTGTCGAACTGGTATGGAAACAATTGTAACTTAAAATGAAATACACTCGCTATTGCTATCAACACCTTTTTTGAAGTCTTGGTTTTGTTTATACAGTATATATATATATATATATATATATATATATATGTATATATATGTGTGAGTGTGTGTGTGTGTGTGTGTGTGTGTGTGTGTGTGTGTGTGTGTGTGTGTGTGTGTGTGTGTGTGTGTATTGTGATACATTTATTAAAATGTATAATAAATTATTTTATTGACTTTTAGCCGAGAGGAGATACATTTTCAGTATATTTTATTTACTGTATCATTTTTTGGCGCCAAAGGGATCAAATTCACGTCTGCTCGTTCACATTTTGTAAACAAAACAAAAAAAGGGGAGGAGGGGCCTGCGAGCAGTAGGAGAAGGACGGACAGAGATACTGTGAACGAAGGGTGGAAGAGGAAAGAGAAAAGAAAGCTCATGGACGAGAAAGAGAGGAGAGAGAAAAGATAGAGAGAACTAAACTGTATATATAGAGAGATAAACTGTATAGAAAAAAAGAGAGATAGACCATATATAGAGAGAGGGGGGACTGAAAAAAGTTGTCAACAGTCAGTGGAGCTTCGTGCTTCAAAGCGACAAGACGTAAGTCAGCGAAGGTCAGGGTGGTGAAGCCAGCGAAAGGCGACGGCAGCGTAGTAGCAGCGTAGTGAAGATAAATATCAACGACACCAGCCGATGTTGGCAGCGACGATAAAAATCTGTTTTGATCAGTAGACAAAGTTAGAATATTCACTGAAGAAAAGAATGAACTCAGCGAAGGAAGGATCAATGGAGCAGCGAAAGTTTTGCAATAAATCAAGGGCATCGATGAGCTTCGGAAACAAATACTTGGAGCAATTAACACACACGCGCGTAATGAAACATAAACAGTCTGCAGGACAAAAATATGAAAATTAACCTGCACGCGTAATCAAATTTACAGGAAAGAAATATATATAAAAAAGAGACAAAAGAAAGGTTACATTTCAAAGGACATTAAGTGAGTTTTTCAACCAAAACTTTCATTTCTCCAACATCTCTCTCTTACCCTAGAACCTGTATTTAATTGAGCAGACGATTTTTTGTTTTATGTGAACATTGACTGTTGATATATTTTTCTCTCGGTAGAATTTGAATCATTAAATCATTTCATTTAGTTAGACATATTTAATTTTCTTTTCTTGAATTGAATTTTAATTATTTTTTTTATAAATAAAAATTTGTTAATTTCTCGACGATACTTGTCCTCGTTATTTCTCATGTGATTTCGTTGTCCAGTACATTTCATTTTATTATTGTCTTCGAGACGGTTATCCCATTCCCATAACAACGTATTATCAAGGAACCTGGGAAACTTTTTTTTAATATATATTTCGTTACGTCACCCATCTCTACCGTCCCCAGTAGGACTAGGATACGTCGTAACAGTATATATATATATATATATATATATATATATATATATATATATATATATATATATATATATGAAGATTTTCCTCATTGTGCATGCTGTATCACGTAAAACGAATGATTCCAGTGATAAACAACATATTTAGGTGTTGACAAAAATTGAAACAGGTTTAAAATTCACAAAAATATGAAAACTGCTAATTAAAAATCAAGAAATTATATATATTTATATATACATATATATATATATATAGTAATTTATAAAATATATATGGCGATTAAGCTACACTGAATATTCTGCGTTTCATCCACTATAGGATTCGTCAAGCTTATATGCGCATAAGCCTGACGAATCCTATAGTGGATAAAACGCAGAATATTCAGTGTAGCTTAATCGCCATATATATTTTATAAATTATTAACTAGCTCTACCTACGTATTGAGCACTTTTGAAGTAAATACTTAAAGTTTACGCATAAATCTATACTTTCGTATATTAAATTTATGTGAGTAAATGAAGTAATTATATATATATATATACTAGCATGGATACCCAACGTTGACAGGGTCGACATGAAGTTCGGTTTTGCCACCTCTGCTATACTAAGAATATTAAGCAGTTTTTCATTATTATATGTCAACTCCATTATTACCCAACAAAAATTTCAAAAATAAAAGAACGAATGAAAATACGAAAATGTACCCTGCCTCCACCAAAGAAAGAAGAAGTATGTGGCAAACTCTCCACCAGATATTTTGGCAGAAGGGATACGAAGAGAAGTTATTCTCCAGATATTGAGAACTTTTTATGATTATGTTCCAGTTTAAGCGAATTTCTTTTATACTACCTCAGTTTAGTAAGATTTGTATTTATGGTCTGTTGTAATAAAAACAAACTGTAATCCACTTTCAAAAATACCAAAGTAGAATTTGTGTAACCGAAATACACGTTTTTATGCTATAAAAATGATGAGTTATGACTAATTATGTTATTAAAAGAAAAAAAAAAAATCAGTTACGATGTCAAAAAAACATGAAGAAAAAAGACTGGTAAAAAATGTAAATGAAAGTTTTTTTGTTTTTTTTTTAAATAAAGAATTGTAGTTGAATTGGATTGTTTATTTTAAAATAAAAATTCACTGGACCACGACGTTAATTGCAAAAGCACAGAAATTATTTTATTTAAACTAATTCCAAAAAATAATGCTTGAAAGTTTTTAGTTTTAATATCCGCCAAAAAAAAAAAACAAAACAAAAAGAACAAAGTTAGCGTCCAGGGAAAATAACTCAATCCGGTCCATAAAAAAATCAATGTCAGTAAAAATAAATTTAATATGTTATCAATATAAATCAAATTTAAATAATAAACTTAAATGGAATACTTAAAACAATCCTTACACTATAAACAATAACTAACGCACTGCTATTTAATAACATCGATTTTCGTTAATGTATATGCAAATGTGATCACCTCTTAGTAGTATATTTTGCAAGAATCATACTATATATAGGAACGAATGTAATAATAAACTAATAGACCGTTTGTATATATTAATGACACAGACAAGAATACGAACTTATATATACTAGCACGGAAACTCGACGTTGCCTGGGATTAAATGATGATCAACAAACATTTCACACTCCCATATATTTTATTCCTGATGTTTTTCCTCAATTCTTGAAGAGTTTGGGGGTTAGTTAACATAGACTCTTTCTTAAAAATATCCCAAAACAAGGGAGTTAAATCGCAATCTGTCATGAATAATGTTTTGGAAACAGCACAAATATGTGAGGATAAAAATGGGCAACATTTAAAACATTTTTCATGAATAAAGAGTGTTTGAATGTTGCATTTTTTTTTAAATTTCCCAATGTCTTAGTCAGATTGTATTAAAATTACAGAAAGATATCATAAAAAATAAAGAATTTAAGTTCAAAATTCTTCTGTGACTTTTTGGGTGCCCTATATATATATATATATATATATATATATATATATATATATATATATATATACTAGCATTTCAACACGGCGTTGCCCGAGTGTTTGGAGGTGTATGTTGAGCAAAAAACAAAAAAACAAAAATAAAGGTAATTTTTTTTTTTTTAAGTTTGACCCCTATTATGACCCTTTAACATTTATAGTTTTGGACTCAAATAAAGTTATTAAGTTAGATGCATTTCCAAGGAACCTATATCTAAAATTTCAATTGTTTAGATCCAAAATTGTTGGAGGAGTTTGGTAGGTCAAATTGTTGAACTTTGACCTCTTAACAGCCAAATTTCTGGCCGAAAACTAATTACAAAGATTTTCCCAAATCTCAGTTCCCAGTATATCAAATTTCGAATCTGTAGACTGAGCTATTGCGTAGGGAAATGTACACACACAGACACGTTCACTTATATATATATATATATATATATATATATATATATATATATATATATATTGTTGCAATATTTTAGTTCTATAATGGGGTATGATCCCACACAGTTGGACGATTCTATTTATAAACGATGCTGCTAAGAACTGACGAATCAAATAAATTCACGTTCTGCTACCAACCAATCAGAAACCAGAATTGCTTCATAAATATTAAACCTTTTCTGGAGCAATTTCACATGTTCTTTTCCCGGGTTTCGACACGGTAAGAATATTTTGTTCTGTGGAACTGTCTACTACAAACAAGTCACCTCCCAGGACTTTTGTGTAACAGCGAACCATCTGAAACTGTTCTGAAACTCAAAATGGCTTACACTTCTAGAGGTTATGCGCCCAGCGTGCGTCTTTATTTCGATGGATCCGAATCAAAATTCGAATTGTGGCACGTCAAATTTCTGGGATATCTACGAATCGAAAAGCTACACAAAGTACTACAAACACAACCTGAAAACAGAAACGACCCCGACTTCATTGAAAAGAACACAACTGTCTTTGCGGAATTAATACAGTGTTTAGATGACCGAAGTCTATCACTGGTAATGAGAGAAGCCCTGGACGACGGCTGCAAAGCATTAAACATATTGAGAGAGCATTATTTATCGAAAGGAAAACCCAAAATTATTTCTTTATACACTGAACTGACCTCTCTAAAACGAATGGAAGCCGAAACTATTACTGATTATATTATAAGAGCCGAGACAACTGCAAATTCTTTAAAAATGTCTGAAGTTATAAGTGACAGTCTGTTAATTTCCATGGTCCTTAAGGGATTACCGAGTGATTTCAAGCCATTTACAACCATGATAACCCAGAAAGAAAAACCCATGACTTTTAGCCAATTCAAGGTAACACTCAGAAGTTATGAAGAAACTGAAAAAATGATCATAGAAAAAAACGAATCCACAAATATCATGAAATTTAAAAATGCACACATAAAAACACCAAAATCGAATTATACCCATGCCAGGAATAAAAAACGCAACTTTGCCAAAAGCAGGTTTTTTCCTAAGAAAAGTACAAAAATTATTTGCTATAATTGTGGACGAGCTAATCACAAGAGTTTCCAATGTAGATACAGGACTCAAAATGGCGACTACATTAAAAATGTAGAGAACTCTCTTAGCGAACATACATTTTTATTTTCATGTACATTTTATGCTTCAAGAAACAATAATTTTCTTGTCGATTGTGGGGCCACGGCACATGTGATTACAAAGGAATCTGATTTTATCAATTTTGAACCCAACTTTAAGCCACAAAATCATTTTGTAGAACTAGCTGACGGGAGTCGAGTCAATGATATCGTTTTGAAAAGAGGCAATGCGAAAATCTCGCTAAAGAACGATAAAGGTGAAATATGTTTCTGTATTCTAGAAAACGCTCTTCTAATCCCAAAATTTAAACAAAATATATTTTCTGTACAAGCTGCTACAAAACAAGGTGCAAATATAAACTTTAGCCCCAATAAATCAAAACTGGTATACCCGAATGGAACTGTATTCGACATTAAAGAAAATGGAAGACTATATTATTTAAATAGCGTAGTCCCATCAAAAACCGCCTGCCATGATCTACAGGCACGGCATAAAATTCTTGGACACTGCAATATTCCTGATATCAAAAAGGTTGCCGACTGTAGTTGATGGAATGCAAATACAAACATCAAAAACCTTCAACTGCGACGTCTGTATGCAAGGGAAAATGACAAATTATCAAAACAAGATACCAGACAAAAAGGCCAAAAAAAATCCTATCAATGGTGCATTGTGACTTGAACGGTCCCGTAGAACCGATGGCCAGAGAACATTATAGATATGTGTTGAATTTCGTAGATGACCATTCAGGTTTAATAATGGTTTACTTTTTAAAGAACAAATCTGATACCCTGCTAGCAACTAAGAAATATCTAGCCGATATGGCCCCCTACGGTGAAATCAAGTGTATTCGCTCTGACAATGGTACGGAATTTACCAATAAAGACTTTGAACTTTTACTAATTAACCATCATATCAGGCATGAAACATCAGCTCCTAGATCGCCACACCAAAATGGGACTGCTGAACGTGCGTGGCGGACACTTTTTGAAATGGCAAGATGCCTACTCATTGAATCAAAACTCCCTAAAAACCTCTGGACGTATGCACTTATGGCGGCAGCCTATATACGCAACAGGTGCTTTAACAAAACAATATCTAAAACTCCATATGAATCTTTCTGCGGTAAAAAAAACAAATTTAAGCAGAATGCATATATTTGGTTCAACTTGCTTCGCATATATAGAGAAAAAGAGTAAATTGAATATTAAAGCCGACAGAGGTATATTTCTTGGATACGATAAAAACAGTCCAGCCTATTTAATATTTTTTCCCCAAAAAAATAAAATAAAAAGAATCCGGTGTGTAAAATTCACAGACACGTTTAATTTTACAGACGAAAACCTGTCATATGAAGAGGATGAAATTATATTACCTCAAATAATTAGAACAAACGAAAACAATAAAACTGACGGAGACGAGAGTGTCCATGATGATGATGATGATGATAAAGTCGAAAGATATCCCAAAAGAAATAGAAGATGACCCGATTTTTTTGTGGTCGACAATATAAAAGATTATCAAATCGACTATTGCTATTCAATGGAAAATGCGTCAAAAAGCTTCAACGAAGCAATTAATTCAGAACATAGTGATGAATGGAAAATTGCCATGAAAAAAGAAATAGATGCCTTAACCGAAAATGATACCTATACGGTAGTGCCTCTCCCAAGAGATAAACATGTTATTTCTACCAGATGGGTCTTTACAAAAAAGAGTACAGCATCAGGCGTAGAACAGTACAAAGCAATATTTGTTGCTAAGGGGTGCTCTCAGTCACCGACCACAAACCTAACGACAATCAGAATTTTACTGCAAGCCGCATCACAATATGACCTAAACATCCATCAAATGGATGTAAAAAATGCTTATTTGAATGCCCCAATAGACTGTGAAATTTATATTACCCCTCCAGAGGGATTTATAATGAAAAATAAAAATAGCGTGTGGCGACTTAACAAATCATTATATGGTCTAAAGCAGAGTGCTCAGTGTTGGAACACAGTATTCCATGATTATATTATTAAACAACAATTCAGACAATGTGCTGTAGACCTCTGTTTATATACCCAACACAAAGACGATAAACTACTGATTTTGGTTTTGTGGGTCGATGATATTTTAATCGCATCAAATTGTGAAATAATGTTAACTGATGTTAAGAACAAATTAAGTAAAAGATTCAAAATGACCGATCTTGGCAAAATATCCTGGTTTCTGGGGATAGAATTTACTCAAAGCAAAGGACTTGTTACGATGACTCAATCGAGATACATTGACAAAATACTATTAAAATTTGGAATGGGAGAGTGCAAGAAACGCTCTACACCGGTCGAAAATGGTATTAATAAAATATACACACAGAATCTGAAATAATAAATGACACACAATATCGCAATATTATAGGTAGTCTTATATATTTAATGACTGCAACCAGGCCCGACATATGCTATACAGTAACAAAACTGTCACAAAAATTATCACGACCGACAATGAAGGATTTAAACAGAGCTAAACAAGTCCTACGTTATTTAAAAGGAACCAAAGAACAGAAGTTAGTATTTAGAAAATCAAGAAATCCCCTAAAATTAGAAGGTTTTTCGGATTCAGACTGGGCAAACGACGAATATCGCAAGAGTGTATCTGGATATTGTTTCAGACTCTCAGAAAATGGGCCTATTATTTCATGGAAATCTAAAAAGCAACAGATTGCATCTCTCTCTACGTGTGAAGCAGAATTTATCGCGATCACACACACGACCCAGGAAGCACTCTACCTTAAAAATATCCTGAAGACTATTTTAGAGCCAGAATTGATTACAAGCCCCGTGGTAATTAATTGTGATAATCAAGTCAGTATAGTCTTAGCACAGAACACGATAATCAAGCATATAGATATAAAATACCATTTCATAAAAAATGAGATAAAAAAGGAATCCATTATTTTGAATCACATATCATCAGAACAAAATATCGCTGATGTATTTACGAAACCGGCGACACGGATAAAGCTACAACATTTTTTCTCAAAACTTGTTGGTGAATTCGACTGAATAATTTTTTTTTCTTTCACTGCCCTGTATGTATATAGATTTCTATATATTAAAAATACAGACCAGCGAAGTTCCACTTATGAGAAGGCTCTTACTTTTTTGCATGAATATCAGCGGAAACCCCTAGGGGTAATTGCTCAAAGTATATAGATTTCTATATATCAAAAAAAAAAAAAAAAAAAAAAAAAAATAGTCCTGGACAAGACGTTAAACTGTATCCATTTTATTTGTATTAACACTTTAACCTACTAATGTGTAACTAATACTTTTGCTTAAAAAAAAAAAAAAAAAGATCTTTGTAATTTTCCTTTTTGACATTTGAACACAATTAAAAATGGCGTCTTTTTAAATGCTAAAATTCTAAGATCCAAATGATTTCTAATTTTTGTTATGTCTAAGTAAATATAAAAATATATATTTATTTTTGAGCAGAACAAACACAAGGGACTTCCCCATTATAAAAAAAATAGGGAGCATGTTGCAATATTTTGGTTCTATAATGGGGTAGTTATTTAAATGCTGCCCACCTCAGCATTATGTGGCACAAGGCTGGAAAGTGGGAACCCCGCAGGCTCCCCTAAAGGAGGAGCACTCCTGCAATTTTTAAAATTGCCTGAGTAACCCCGTCGGCATTCCCGGTCGCGGCGCCTCAGGCAGTAAGCAATAAACTTGCCCCACCGGAAAGCCCGGTGGTAAGGCCTGGGAGGGTGGACCTCCTAGGTATTACCCAGGTGGTGTACCTCAGTCCAACAGGTGCTGGGCCGGTTCCCGGCCCCTCACCTGTTGCGCTGAGTGCCAAGTGACGAATCCTTAACTTGTACTACCCTGTCTCCCTGCAGCCGAAGCCGCTAGGAGACACTTCCCATCACAGAGTAGTAATGGGGTTCTATAATGGGGTATGATCCCACACAGTTGGACGATTCTATTTATAAACGATGCTGCTAAGAACTGACGAATCAAATAAATTCACGTTCTGCTACCAACCAATCAGAAACTAGAATTGCTTCATAAATATTAAACCTTTTCTGGAGCAATTTCACATGTTCTTTTCCCGGGTTTCGACACGGTAAGAATATTTTGTTCTGTGGAACTGTCTACTACAAACAAGTCACCTCCCAGGACTTGTGTGTAACAGCGAACCATCTGAAACTGTTCAAAACTGAACCATCTGAAACTGTTCAAAATGGCTTACACTTCTAGATGGGTGCCTGGCGTTGCCCGGGTATTTGGAGATGTATGTTGAGGAAAAAAAACAAAAAAGTTGTCAACTTTTTTAACTTTGACCCCTATTATGACTCTTTAAAATTTATTGTTTTGGGCTCAAATCAAGTTAAGTTAGATCCACGTCCAAGGAACCTATATCTAAAATTTCAAGTGTTTAGATCAAAAATTGTCGGAGGAGTTTGGTAGAGTTCTCAAAGTTCAAATCGTTGAACTTTGACCCCTTAATCCGCAAATTTCTGGCCGAAACCGATCACATCGATTTCCCTAAATCTCAGTACCCTGTATATCAAATTTCGAGTCTGTAGACTTAAAATTGACAGAGTTATTGCGTAGGGAAATGTACACACACACACACCACACACACACACATACGTTCACTTTATATATATATATATATATATATATATATATATATATATATATATATATATATATATATATATTCGACGGGTAGAAAATATATTTTCAAAATAAGTAGCTTTAGAAAGTAAAAATATTCATCAAATTCGAATATATAGCTTTAAAGATTGACGTATTAATATTTTTAGAGTTCTGTCCCTTGGAACAACATTCCTTATTGAAAATAGTATTTCAAAATATCTTCTTCGGCACTAGTACTGCAATTGCTTTATCACGAAGAAATAAAAGCTAACGAATGTCCAAAATATGATTTGTTTTATACGTTGAACAGTTTAGGGTCTCATTTCTTTCTTTTGTCATCTCAGGGGAGGTAACTTATCTTTGTTCAGATTTTTAATTAAGGAAGCTGCGATATTAAATGAGGGAGAGTAAGATAAATAAATAAATAACACTGTCGAAATCTTTAATTTCTACCGAATGGATATATAGTCAACAGTATATTCCTTAGAGATAGTAGGACTTTCTAAGTTTGGCATTTTCTTTTGATTCATGAATCCCCCCCACCTCCAATTAAATTCCAATAGCCAATAAAATTGCATTTTAGTGTTGATCTTCTTTAATTAACCACTAAACTGGGTTTTTTTTTTTTACATCTGAAAACAATTTTTTTCTTTAAAATGTTGTTTTCGTAAATAAAAATCAATTTTGAAAGATCTTTGTTAAAATTGATTACTTAAAATCGGTGGTGGTGGTGGTGGTGGCGGCGATGCAACAATGCGAAGAATACTGATTCGTTAAGGGAAGTAACTCTATTTTACTAAGAGGTTTTTTAATACGAATTTGGGACACTGATTTAGGTGTATCATGGTTTTTTGACACCCCTAACACGAAACTGCGAATAAAATAAAATAAAAAAACTCGTAATTTCTCCTTTAAAAGTGGGTTGTTTATTTTTTTTATGGATTATACTTCCAAAATAAACTATTAAAGTTGTATAAAAAGTAATAGAAATATTATTTTTTTATTTTTTAAAAAACAGTCTTTACAAAGTATCGGCGAGCTTCCATGCAGCCATTTTTTTTTTTTTTTTTTTTTGCGTAATGAAATCAATTGAATTTTACGAGTTAAATATTTTACAATTTTTAAACTTTAAAAATCTATCAAAAATTTTCTATTGATTCAATTTTTACGATATTTTCAGGGTCAATGTGAAATTTTATGCTCTTTCCAGTAAATCGAATATAATATTTTAGACAAACGTTTTTTTTACCCCCCCCCATTTTGAAATGTCTATTTAAATTTAAATAATTAATTAATGTACCAAAGTTTTATATATCACAAATTGAAAATTAGATATCAATAAATAATATATTGTAAATTAAAACAACAAAAAAAGAAGTATTTTTTTTTTAATTTACCTGTAAAGTCCAGAGTGTAAAACCTTTTTTTTTTTTAAACCACGTTGATTTCTTTCTTTTTTTTTTTTTAATTGGAAGCCTATGTTCTGCTTATATTGTCGAGTAAGTAATGGACGATAACAACAATTTTTTTCTATTTCATTCAATATTTTCTTTTTTTAGATATTAAAAAAAAAAATTTTCACTTGACAAAAAAGAATGAAAATATAATAAATCAAAAATTTATGTATTTCTTTGAGTTTTCTCAAAGAAATACATGAAAAAAAAATCCTGGAGTGTTTTTTTTTTTTTTTTTAAGGAATAATCTTATGGGTAAAATTTGACTATTTTTAAACTATGGGAACACATATTTCTCCAGATACAAGGCTACACGCCTAACGCGAACGTGTGGTTTTTATGTCCTTTTGTTCATCCATAGTTCAAAACAAGGAGAAAGATTACTTCCGGTTTTTCAAATAGTCATTAAAAAAATTCTTTTATTTAAAAAAATAAATGGAATTTAAAATATAACTATGGATAAATTCTTAACAATGAAGAATGGAACTACACATCGAATTGTTTTTTTTTTTAGGTAAGTGATTTTTTGGAATTTATATCGATTTTTTATACCCGAAGGAAGAAAAATTTCGTTGATTTTCTTCAAATCTTTTTTAAAGAAAGCCGATTTAAAAAAACAAATATTGCATTATTTGCTATTAAACCTGTTATTTTTTTAATTTGGTCTTTGCTCCGTTAATTGAAAAAAACATTAGGGTTTGAATTACATTTTTCAAGTAGTTATAAGCTTGTAAAAATAGAAGGTCGAATTAATCAATTTTTTTTCACGCATTCTTAAAATCGGTTTTTGACACTGCTAACACTGATTATAAGAAAAAAAAGAAAGATGCGAATATATTTTGTTTCAAACAAAATAATTCAACTAATGTAACAAAAATAAAAATAAGAAACAAAAAGTAAATATAATAGATCATTTTGTTTCTAATAAATGTGTTTATTGTTACACAATTTTAACACTATATTGTCTTTATTAAATAGCAACAACAACAATTGTGGGTAATATCCCCTCAAAGCTGTAAACATAATACCGAGTGACCTGAGCTCTCCAGGAAGGAGAGAGAAAAAGGTCTGTCATGACGGACCCAAAAAAGGTACACATGTACGTCGCTTATCGAGATTAACTACCGTGTCTTGTTGTCTTTCCGTTATGAGTGAAGTCCTTCCCTCTTAGCTATACATGGTGTCAGGAGTTTAATAAAAACAAAAAATAACAAAACAAAGGAAAAATACAACGACCCATCCTAAATAAGAAACATGAAAATACGTACGAACAACGAAGGGTGCACCCTCACCACATGGTAAACTTTATTCGTGTCTTTGTTTATTTTTTTAATACCCACTTATTTAATATCCACTCATTTAATATCCAGTCACTATACATATTCTATACACTTTGACACTCTAGTTAAACATGAAAATGTCTAACCCAAACGAAGCTTCATCAAAACACACACAGAAATCGACCCAATTTCTTTCATGTTATAAATGCAACAACAACAACTCGCCATGCAAGAACAGATGACGAACCTTATGGCATGCCTTCTGCCCACCGAGCAACACGCCCTCACCCCATTGTCGCGCCATTCATGAGTGAAACCCGAGCGACCAGTGATAGAACCTGACTCGTCAGACAACAAATGGGTCATTTTTAAGGATGCATGGCTTCATTATAAAGAGATGATGCAACTTACGACCCCACAGAAATCCAAAATGAGCTACAGTCTGCATGCAGTTCATCTGTCAACGAAATGTTGTTCAACTTCATTGGTCCGGATATCCTGCATAATACCACAGAGGAACAACTGCTAGAATATATTAAATCCGTTGCAGTGAAAACCGTCCATCCTGAGGTATACCGTCAGCAATTCTTTGTAATGAAGCAAAGTGATGGGGAGACTATCACGTCTTTTATTTGAAATCACAAGCGATGCTCTGCACTTTCAATTGTGGCAACCAGCTATGTGCAATGTCATTTTCCGAGGACATGATCAAATCTCAAATCATTGCCGGATTATGGGACACCTCCCACCAGAGCAAAATTTTAGCAGAGATTATGTCCCTGCCAACTCTAAATGACTTAACTAGACGTCTCTTGACTCTGGAATCTACCACCAGAGCATCAAATCACTTCCGACCAGCAGAGATCACACAAGTGGCCCAATTTAAATCTGCTCATCAAAAAGTTTGTAGTGGACTGGTGGATATATTATATATATCCCCCAGTCGTATAAAATAGAAGAAATGATTTGAATTGAGAAAGGAAAAATGAATTGCTTTGCGGAAGGAACGAACAACGCGTTTACTTGAATTAAACGAACTAGGATTTATTTCATGAAGAAACACATGAAAGAAAAGGGTACAACACGTGTTTAGTTTGGCGTGCGTCTCTCGTTGTTAGCTGGTGAGAAGGAAAGTCTATTCTAGTATATAGAGAGAGAGAGAATGAGAAAAAGTCAATCCAGGCCATGGAGATAGAAAACGTGTAAAGTGTACGTACTGTCTATTAACTCTTGCCCCCACACATACAGTAGCAGGGGATGTGACGTGCGTGGGCGCCCTGAAAGGGGGCGAATGGTCCGACGACCGCTCAGCTCAAGAGCTAAGTCGAAAAAAAGGAGGAAGCAGCTTATTGCTCTTGCTTTTATAGTTGTTTCCGGTGGTCTTTTGCGCATGTGTGGATTTCCTTCGAAAGGGAAGTGACGTCCATGTGTGCACATGTGTGCATACATGTGTGTACGTTAGCGTGTGTGTGTGTATGCACGTGAATGTGAGTGTCTGTACGTGAACATGAATATATCTACGTGTGTGTATATGACAAGAAAAGTGTCTTGAAATGTGAACATGTGTTTTTGTGTGAGACTAGGAAAGGCTCCCACAAGTTTCCACCACCAAATAAGATGAAACATAATGATGGCAAATGCAAAGGTTGTGGACACAAGACACACCCAAAAGGACAAAGATAATACCCTGCTTGGGGCAAATCATGCCACAAATGTGGCAAAGAGAACCACTTCTTAACTACATGCCACGGCATTGCATTGTCAAATGCCATAATGGGAGATTACCTAAATGACAGCCAGGATGAAAATTTTTCATTCATATCGACAATGACTGTGCAACCTGAATGACTAGAGGAAGAAGAGGGTCCCGCATAGTGCATGGACCAACAACAAGTTCACACCAGGCCGACCAGAGCCACCTCCATTTTTCAATATTACCATCACATTAGATACAAAGGCCCACCAACACCTTGGACGATTCAGACAAATATGAAACACCAACCTGTCCAATAGCCCACTTTGGCAGACACGGGAGCTCAGGCAAGTAGAGCTGGTGTGGATTTATTAAACAATCTTGGGTTAAACTTCTGAACATCTTCTGCACACTAGGCACCGATTACATGCCATTAATGATGACAACCTGCCCATCATGGGGGCCTTAATTGCCACGATGTCACTCGGTAAGGCAGCATGTTCGGAGGTGATATACATCAGCCCAAGGGTTAAGGGCCTGTATATATCATAAACGGCCCTGAAAAAACTCAAAATTATCAACAACAACTTTCCAGCACAACTTAGTAGTCTGGAAGCCACAACAAAGATGGACCCCAAACCAACTGATCAAATGTTAGCCCCTTGTGGATGCCAATACAGATCACCACGCCCACCACTACCAGACAAGCTGCCATTTCCCGGCACACCTGAATATCGAGGAGAGATAGAAAGCTGGATCAAATGCCACTTTGCCAGCAGTGCATTTAATACATGAACGCACTAGAAATTGCAGACCATGACCGGAGAACCACTTACTATCACATTCCTCGACAGCCACCAACCTAAGGCTGTTCACAAACCAATCCCTGTCCCCCACCACTGGAAAGAGGCTGTCAAATCCCAGTTTGATGCAGATGTAGCACTGAACATCACTGAACCAGTGTCAGCAGGGACACCAACAACATGGTGTTTGAGAATGATCACAGTGGCCAAAAAATCATGTAGAACGTAGAACGATCGACCTCCAAAATTTAAATACAGCGACAAGACGAAAAACACACCACACACCCTTTCCATTCAATCTTGTGAACACGATACCTCCAGGAAAAAAGAAAACTATTCTGGATGCCTAGAACAGATATCATAGTGTTCCTCTGGCTGTGAAAGCACGGGATGCCACCACTTTCATAACAGAATGGGGCAGATACAGGTATTTGCGAGCCCCCCCCCCCCCAAGGTTTCCAAGCATCCAATGATGGTTACACAAAGAGATTTGACACCATTACAGAAGGTTTTCCTCGTGTGGCTCGCTGTGTGGACGACTCTATCTTGTGGGATGATGATATGGCACTGTTCTTTTGGCACACCATTAGATACATCATACTATGTACTGAAAATGGAATAGTATTTAACCCAGAAAAATTCACATTTGCAAAAGACAATGTAGAGTTTTCTGGCTTCGACATCAGCCTAACAGGGTAAAAACCATCTTAAAAATTACTTGAGGGCATCAGAAACTTTCCATCACCAACAAACATTACAAGAGTTAGATCTTTCTTTGGTCTGATTAACCAAGTTTTATATGAGTTTGCCCAAGCACCCATCATGTCGCCCTTCAGAGAACTACTGAAACATAACAGCAAGTTTTACTGGGACGATATATTGGAACAACTCTTCCAGCAATCCAAGGAAACAATCTAGAAAGCATCCAGATGGCGTTCAAACATTTGAAATAAATCGCCCAACATGTCTGACTATAGACTGGAGTCGAGCAGGAATAGAATTTACTCTACTCCAAAAACATTGTGCATGCCCGTTCACAATGGACCACCATTGTGGGCCAGGACATTGGAAAGTTGTTATGCTGGCTCCCGATTCACTAGACCTGCTGAAAACCGGTATGCACCAATTGAAGGGGAAGCTTTAGCTTTAAAGTTTGGATTGGAAAGCTGCAAAAGGTTTGTTTTAGGCTGCCCCCACCTGATACTTGCTATTGACCACAAACCGCTTGTTGTGCCGATATTCAATGATCATAGCTTGGATGAAATAAAAAATCCCAGGATTTTAGATATCAGAGAGCAGACCCTGATGTACCAGTTCAGGGCCATATCAATACCAGGCAACGCCAATGGTGGAGCAAATACCATGTCCTGTATCCCTACACCTACCACCAAAGTCACAGCAGCTGAATTGGACAGCATGGAAGAAGCGTTGCAAGCTGGAATAGAATCCCGATACAACCAAGAAACACCTATCAAGATGGCACGCATACAGCAAGAAGCCACGATGGATCACCAATACCTGAACCTTGTGGAAACAATAGAAAAGGGATTCCCTGAACACAAGGATCTTCTACAGCCAAATATTAGAGAATTCTGGTATATGCCAAGCGACCTATACACGGTTCAGTCTCTAGAATTCAAGGAAGGCCTCATATTAATTCCAAAAAGCCTATGTCGCGAACTCATCGACCAACTCCATGTTGGCCACCAGGGGGTCAACAGTATGAGAAGCAATGCCAGACAATGTTTTTTTGGCCTGGTATGCGAGCACAATTACTGGAAAAGTGCAATCAGTGCAAGCGCTGTAACGAAATTGCCCCATCAAACCATAAAGAACCCGCAAGAGAGCCTGTCCACTCAGACTACCCTTTCCAGTCGACAGTAACAGATATTTTCAACATAGCTGGAGGGAAATATATGATATATGCTGACATATTCAGGTTGGACAGAGGTATCCTCAATGCAACAAGACGCCAGAATCTCCACAGTATGCAACATCACAAAGCAATGGCAGATCCGAGGCAGATGTCAAGCACATGGAGAGGATATTAACAACAAATATTAGCCCCAATGGTTCACTGGATATGGACGAAGTGGCAAAAGCACTGCTAGTCCATTGCAACACACCACCACCTGACATAGGTGCGTCACCATCAGAACTTCTATTCACTCGCCCTCTAAATGACCACTTACCAAACCCACAAAATTTCGCCATGAATGGTTGGAACTCGCCGACATGTGCGAGAGGGCCATTAACCAGCGGTTCCTCAACAACACGAAACACACTGAAAACAGGCAACAACTCAACCCACTAAGAATCGGGGAACATGTGTCAATTCAAAACCAACATGGACACAAACCCCTGCGCTGGGACAACACTGGCACAATTGTTGAAACTCTCCCTCCACAGACAATACCACATATTAGTTGATGGCAGCAGGAGAACCACACTCCAAAACCACTGTTACCTTCGCAAAATAAGCACAGATAGCCGCAACCTGGCTCATGATGACACCCTACCAGATGACCTACCAAACAACAGAATCAGGATCCATTCCCCACAATCACCTACAATGCCAAACCCAGTACACCCAGACAGCCCAAAACACCCTCAAATACAAATAACACCAACCCCACTTTCCACACCAGGTACTCAAATAAAGAACGAACCCCTGAAAATGACAGATATAATACAGAACGAAAGATCTGAAGCTAGGTCTAGACCTATCCATAACAGACGATTACCGTCTAGATTTAAGGACTTCCAGCTTGGATAAAAAAAAAAAAACAAGATAAATTAAAAAAAAAAATAACATGTAAACATAATATCGAGTTATGTACCCTTGACCCGAGCTCTCCAGGAAGGAGAGAGAAAAGGTCTGTCATGGCGGACCCAAAAAAGGTATCCATGTACATCGCTTAACGAAATTAGCTATCATGTCTTGTTGTCTTTCCGTTATGAGTGAGGCCCTTCCCTCTTAACTATATAAAAGCATACAGTGGTTATATGAGAAAATAAAGTTGTGTACGCATTATAAATGTTTCTTTTTTGTGTCTTATGTTATACATTAGTACATTAGAGGTCATTTTGAGTTCATTTACTGCACCCATCTGAACTAGAAATAAATCATGATTAAAATGTGTATGCCTCTGTAAATAACTAACGATGAATATGTAATATGGCCGGCGTCCAGAAAACGTTCTGGAGACCAGACGGGTGATCAAAAAGTCAGATCAAGTGTACTGAAAAACGAAATGAGACCAAATTGACAACTCGGAAATTTTAAAATGAAAAAACTTTAATGGTTATGTAAGAAATTCTCACATTCCAATTTCCTCCCGGCAGAAGCAAAGAATCCACAAATACAAAAGCCATACATTTCAAACTCAAAATTTATTCACAAGTAACAGCAATGAAAGTTTATTTGGTTCTGGTATTGTCCTTTTGCAAAACGGTGGCTTGATTTGCCTCCATATGCCTGGAGCCTATAGTATGAATTCCTATTGTCGGAATGTTAGTTCATTATTCCTTCGACATGAATGTTCATGGTAAACTCGGTGGGAATGTTGGTGCCTATAATTAGGCATAACGTGAGTCACTTAGGACTCAAGAAGAATAGAGATAAGATCCAATATTTGAAAAATGTCATCCTTAATTTGGCTGGATTCAGCAGGATAAGTTGTCTCTGCTTGTAGAGATGTAGTCCCTCGTTCACCAACTGTTTGGTGTTCATGAAGGAATTGTCTTAACTCCCTCCCATGGGAGCTAAGACAATTGTCTCTGCTTGTAGAGATGTAGTCCCTCGTTCACCAACTGCTTGGTGTTCATGAAGGAATTGTCTTAACTCCCTCCCATGGGAGCTAAGACAATTGTCTCTGCTTGTAGAGATGTAGTCCCTCGTTCACCAACTGCTTGGTGTTCATGAAGGAATTGTCTTAACTCCCTCCCATGGGAGCTAAGACAATTGTCTGCTTGTAGAGATGTAGTCCCTCGTTCACCAACTGCTTGGTGTTCATGAAGGAATTGTCTTAACTCCCTCCCATGGGAGCTAAGACAATTGTCTCTGCTTGTAGAGATGTAGTCCCTCGTTCACCAACTGCTTGGTGTTCATGAAGGAATTGTCTTAACTCCCTCCCATGGGAGCTAAGACAATTGTCTCTGCTTGTAGAGATGTAGTCCCTCGTTCACCAACTGTTTGGTGTTCATGAAGGAATTGTCTTAACTCCCTCCCATGGGAGCTAAGACAATTGTCTCTGCTTGTAGAGATGTAGTCCCTCGTTCACCAACTGCTTGGTGTTCATGAAGGAATTGTCTTAACTCCCTCCCATGGGAGCTAAGACAATTGTCTCTGCTTGTAGAGATGTAGTCCCTCGTTCACCAACTGCTTGGTGTTCATGAAGGAATTGTCTTAACTCCCTCCCATGGGAGCTAAGACAATTGTCTCTGCTTGTAGAGATGTAGTCCCTCGTTCACCAACTGCTTGGTGTTCATGAAGGAATTGTCTTAACTCCCTCCCATGGGAGCTAAGACAATTGTCTGCTTGTAGAGATGTAGTCCCTCGTTCACCAACTGCTTGGTGTTCATGAAGGAATTGTCTTAACTCCCTCCCATGGGAGCTAAGACAATTGTCTCTGCTTGTAGAGATGTAGTCCCTCGTTCACCAACTGCTTGGTGTTCATGAAGGAATTGTCTTAACTCCCTCCCATGGGAGCTAAGACAATTGTCTCTGCTTGTAGAGATGTAGTCCCTCGTTCACCAACTGCTTGGTGTTCATGAAGGAATTGTCTTAACTCCCTCCCATGGGAGCTAAGACAATTGTCTCTGCTTGTAGAGATGTAGTCCCTCGTTCACCAACTGCTTGGTGTTCATGAAGGAATTGTCTTAACTCCCTCCCATGGGAGCTAAGACAATTGTCTCTGCTTGTAGAGATGTAGTCCCTCGTTCACCAACTGCTTGGTGTTCGTGAAGGAATTGTCTTAACTCCCATGGGAGCTGTTGGATTTGAGTCTTTCCCCATGCCGATTTCTGTGTATACTGAAAAAAGGAAAAGCATGATACAAAATGTGCGCCAAGTGAATCAATTCAAATTTAAACCAATGACAGTTGACCACTAATGCGTATGGCTACTGTATATGGAATTTCTCACGCACTGCCAAGGAGGAGAGAAAAAGTAATGGATAATCATTACTTTTTCCCAATACAAGTTAATTAATAAACGGTCGGATAAACAACAAATAACAAGTTAATCCAATAAACATAAGTCAGACAAATTTATAATTTCAATATGTTCAGTTAAATTTCTTAACTTTAATATGTTTGTTTGTTGACAATTCAAATTGAGATTCAATAATTATAACTTTAATT
This sequence comes from Euprymna scolopes, assembly GCF_053919585.1. Classification (NCBI taxonomy): domain Eukaryota; kingdom Metazoa; phylum Mollusca; class Cephalopoda; order Sepiida; family Sepiolidae; genus Euprymna; species Euprymna scolopes. The sequence goes on along the minus strand of NC_136511.1, from coordinate 90,723,962 downwards.
CAGTTAAAACTTCTTAATATTGATATATGTGTGCGACTGTCTGTTGTCAATTTTAAGTTTAAACTTCAAAATTCTCATGCATCCAGACATTAGCTAATTTTCATTATATGGACTGACCTGAGGAGCTTCATCCTTAAAATTAGAACAAAGCCACTCCCCTAAGGTATCTTGCTGATTAATTCTCATGCAGTTGAAATGGTACCAGCTGTCACAGGAATCGCAGCACACAATTGGTGATGTTCCATCATTCGGAACTGAACAGGTTGGACAGAAAAAGGGACCTCCTTCTTCTATAAACTCAGTTGATCCAATATCATCATTACCCTTAATTTCCAAAGGCACAAGATTTTTTAAGGAATAGACCTGTTCGCACCCATCCTTAAGAACAACCATGGAATAAACATTTTTGCCGTTTCCAGTAATTAATTTAATTATTTTACCAAGATACCAAAATTGTCTGGTTTTGTTGGGAGTCTTAATAAGTACTATCTCTCCAACAGATAACTTGGGGCACAATTGCTCCCAATTTTGGCATCGACTTCTCTTAATGACAAGAGGTAATTATTATGCCAGATATGATTGAATTTTTCAACAAATTTATTCATTTTGAGGGAATGTAACAAGGCAGTCCTATTTGGAGGTCAGGATATAATTCAGAATTATAATTATTAATAAGCAAACGAGGTTGAAGAAAATGATTTGGAGTTAAAATACTAAAATCTCTGTCGGCAGAAGCAATATAAGTGAGGGGTCTGTCATTTATTGCCTTTTGCACATCAGAAAGTGCAGTCAAAAATTCAAAATAATCCAATAGTTTCCTCAAACATTGCTTGACTGTTTTAATTAGTCTCTCCCAGGGTCCCCCTGCCAGGCAGAGTAAAGGGGAATTGTTCGATGGATGATGTGAATGGATTTAGATTGTTCCTTCAGCTCATCCGATTCGAGCACGTTTGACAACAATATTCCGAATGCAACAAAAGATTTTGTGTTATCAGAATACACATGCATAGGGATTCCAAATAAATTGGTAAACCTAACGAAGGCTGGCATGAAAGAGCGGGTGCTCATGTCCAGCAATAATTCTAAGTGAACTCATGCATGTAAAGAGTAATATGTACATTTTAACTTCTACCCCTCTAACTTTTATGGAATATTGACTGGTGAAATCCACACCGACTTGTTAAAATGGGCGAACAAAGTTCACTCTATGAGCAGGCAATAGTGACCCTGTAGGTGCCTTACAAAGCAGAGCATTTATTTTTTTACATACAATGCAAGTACGCACAAAGGCTTTTACGGCTTGTCTCCCCTGAGAGATCTAAACCTCAGACAGCCTTAACTTACTGAGGTTTGAATTAACCCCCATGTGGCAACAGTTAAGATGAGCTTCCTTAATCGCCAGTTTTGTTAAATAATGATTTTTTCCCAACAAAAGGGGAAACTTGACCTCAAAGGGCAGAATATCAGAATTCTGTATCCTACCTCTGGTTATAATTAACCCAACTTTATCAAGGAATAACCTTAAGGCAATTACCCTAGGGGGAGGCACTTTACCGGAAGGTTGTTTCAAGTAACCTAGTTCATGAGAGAAGGCCTCCATTTGCATGTTAGCAAATATCAATAATTTGGCCCTATTAAAATTGTCAGCACTACAGTGACGTAACAAATCATAAAATTTCTTTTTCTAAGATGCTGATTGCCTTAGATAAGCTGGAATACCTTGTAATATCCAACGGGAAGGTATTTTCTGAAGGACGTGTCTCCTGAGAGTACAATTAATAAAATAACAGAGATATAATTATTTGCAAATATTAAGGTGGCGAAAACCACCAAAAATGGAATTGTAATCACAAATAAACCACGATAAGGAATGGCTGCCAGCGAGTAATCTACCCCAAAATTAGAGCAAATGCTCTAAGGAATATGATCAAGCTACACCTTTATAACCGAATTCGAAATTCCCGAGTGACACCAAGGTGGCTGAAAAATGATGGGGGGGGGGGATTAAACACTTTCCTGCCCACCATATTTGCAAATGTTGAGGAGGTGAAAATCGCCAATATTATTCCAAAACGGAATTGTAATCACAAATAAACCAGGCTAACGAAATGGCTGCCATCGATTAATCTATTCCATCCCACTAATTTTTTTTTTTTTAAATAAATTTCAACTCACATTATCATTTGAAAACTGATAACATCAGCAGAAACATTGCATTAATCACAAATCAAACATTTATCTCAATTCAAATAAATCAATTAATTTAAAAATTAAATTAATATCCAATGCAAAGATAAACATATTCAAATATATAGTGACTTTTACATTTAAACATTGAAATTACGGAAAAAAAATTATTAACGGTTTCTCTACTCCTGTTTATTTTTTTAACAGAATTTGAACCGAAGTTTTTTCTTTTTTAAAATTTAGTCACGTACAAATGATCCACGTGGGATCTTAATTTGAAAAAAATGCAATTATAATACGCTAGTAACTTATGACCTCAATTTCAACAATTTGACAGTTCCTATGTGTGTAATTTCAAATGATTTTCAAAACTATTTCTTATTTGTATTAATGATTGAACTTTTCAAGGTCCGTGAAAAAAAAAGAAAAAAACTATGAAAGATTGCCCATAAAATTTATTATGAATTAACATACAATATTACGGTTAATAATTGTAAAAAAATTTAATTGATGCTGTTTTTGAATAGTGAATAATAAAAAATATATTTAGAAATCGAACGTGAATAATTTTTTCGACCGAAGACACAGTAATCTTTTTGCACATCGCTGTTCTGGATATCTTATCTGTCTTTTTCATAATATTTCAAGCCAAAAGTAAGATTTTTACTGTTATATTTCACGTGAATGATGATTGAACAAAAACTTTACAAAGATACAATATTTATTTGTACTAAGATTTTTTCCCCTATATTTTTAATGTTTTATAAGATTAAGACACAACACTAATACTAATTTGAAGGATTATTTTATTTTCTGTTAACACTGAAAACATGGTAAGATGACATGAGTATAGCAGTCGTTAAAACACGTGTGTACTGGACGTCGACCCAGTGAACTCTGCCTCGTTCTCATTGAAAAGGCACCAGCATGTTCTACTTGGATGGTAGCAGTAGGCTGGTAGGAGAGGAGTCAGTAAGCAGGGTGACTAGGTGTAAGGAAGGGTTAAGGATTGTGAATTGTCTTTTACACTGTAGGGAAGAGAAAGGTTTAATATAGTGCTGAAGAGGATGGTAGTAGTGGTTTTGGTTTTGTAACTTAAATCTTTGGTCAGTACAACTTCAATAAATGTAACAAAGAAAAGGTTCATTCAGGCAAATGTTCACAGGGAGATATTATCCCTGGTCAAAACCCGACTCCGGCCACCTGGTGCAGTCACACTAGTTATTCCCAGTGGGAATCGTCGATACCAGATGAAATAACACAGAGATATAGAGAGAGCGAGGAAAAGGGTCAGCTAGGCGTCTTTCTCGGTAAGAAAGAGTTTTTTCCTTCAAACCAGGAGCTGCCCGATTTCCTTAGGGGATAGAAAGGATCAATGCGTCGCACCCCTGATTGGTCAGTATGTGCACAAATAACACAGGGGAGAGGCATTGACTTGCAAAAGAAAAAAAGTTCCATTTGTTGCTGCTACATAACCCCCTGCTTAGGCTGAAAGAGGTAGCATAACAAATAGCAAAAAATAAAAATAAAAATGTTAGTTTATTTTATTTATTTTTACGAAAAAAAAATTTTTCTTAGCAGAAATACAAAGTTTTACACAGTCTCTTTGACCAATGTACCCATCGACCACTATGTGTAGTGGTGACATAATTGTCTTCACTTGGAGCATTTACTTCAGGTGTATGCGTATCTTGATGCTGTGTGTAAGTAGGAGGGATGTGTGGTTTGTGTGTTTTTGTGTCAAGAAAGACTGTTTTTATTCTATCAATAGAGACAGTTTCTCTTTTACCACTGATATCTAAGGTGAAAAGTTTATCAGTATGTGAAAGCACGCGATAAGAGCCAGTATAAGGTGAAGTTAGGGGGGGGATTTCACGGCGTCCTTTCTAAGAAAAACATGAGTCCAAGATGAAATGTCCTTTAGGATCGAAGATCTTATGATCTGTCCCTAGTGCGCATCGGTGAGAGCTTACTAAAATAAGCTCGCAGTCTGTCGACATACAGAGCTGAATCGGTTGTTGTTAACTCTATCGGGCTCAGCATTTGGCCTGGTAACGATAGAGGTACTCCATAGACAAGTTTGGCTGGAGAGTACCCAAGGTCCTCTTTGATAGCAGCACGACAGCCAAGAAGGACAACCGGTACATATTTGCTCCATCGCTGTTGGTCAGGGTAAGCACGTAATGCTGCTTTCAATTGGCAATGAAAGCGTTCAATCATCCCGTTAGAAGCAGGGTGACAACTCGTAGTATGAATACGTTGGATCCCTAGAATCCTGGAAAGTTCCTGGAAGAGGTGGGATTCAAACTGTATGCCACGATCAGTGATGATGGTGGTGGAAACTCCGTAACACGATATCCAGCCTGATATAAGGGCTTGCGCTACGAACTCAGCCGAAATGTCTGTGAGGGGAATGGGTTCAGGCCACCGTGTGAAACAGTCCATACAGGTCAGGAGATAAGTAAATCCCTGACTGACCGGCCAAGGTCCAACCAGGTCGATGTGAACATGGCTAAACCGAGCGTCTGGGGTGATGAATGTTCCGAGGGGTGCACGGATATGCTTGTGCACCTTTGAATTTTGGCAGGGTATACAGGAACGTGTCCAGGCAGTGATATCACGCCTCATATTTGGCCAGAAAAATCTAACTGTAATCAGCTTCATTGTGGCTTTGCCTCCGGGGTGTGCCAGATAGTGTAGGGTGTTAAAAACAACTCTACGATGAGTCAATGGAACAAATGGTTGAGGTGAATCCGGTGAAGTGTCACAAATGATCTGCGTATTCAAGGTAGGCACGGGTAGGTATGCGAATTTGCAAGTTGCAAATTCAGGTGATGACGGATCTAAAGTGTCCAGACTTGGCTGGTCTAAGGCCATCTGCTGTAAGTCGATATCCGATGGTGATGATGGAGAATTGATGGGAAGGCGGGACAAAGCATCTGCCGCTGCATTCTGCTCATCTGAGATATGTCGGGTATCACTCGTAAATTGCAAAACAAAATCCAAGTGGCGCGTTTCATGGGGAGAATATTTGTCCGGCTTAGAATGCAGTGCATATGTTAGTGGATGGTGATCAGTGTAGATCACAAATTGACGGTCCTCGAGTGAATGTTGGAAATGTTCCACTGCAAGATACGTTGCCAGGAGTTCATGGCCAAATGTGCTGTAATGTTGTTCTGCCGGTTTCAGCTGTCTCGAAAAGTATGTGAGAGGTTGTAACTGTTGTTGGTGTTGCAACACTGCACCTACAGCTGTGCCTGATGCATCAACAACCAGTGAAAACTAGGCATCGGGTACAGGATGTGCAAGTAAAGATGTTGTTGCCAGTTTTGTTTTCACTTCACTAAAAGCTTTAAGCTGAATCTCATTAAGTGAGATTTGCTCATTTTTTTGTTCCTGTTACGTAACAGGTCAGAAAGAGGAGCTAGGAGATCCGCACAGTGTGGGATAAAGCGTCTGTAATAGTTTAACAGACCAAGGAAATGCCTTAGTTGGCGAAGTGAAGTGGGTGGTTGAAGGTCTTGTAGAGCCTTAACATTTTCTGGTAATGGAGATATACCATCTGGGCTGATAATGTAGCCCAGGAAAACTAGTGACGAAGCACCGAAAACATATTTATCAGGGTTAATCCTCACCTGGTATTGCTGAGACTGTTTGAATAGTAGGTGGAGGTGAGTGACATGTTCCTCAGGTGAGGCACTTGCCACGAGAATGTCGTTTATATAGTTATAGACAAAGTCCAAGTCATGCACTACTTCGTCCATGAGGCACTGAAAGGTACTAGCAGCGTTTCTTAAACTGAAGGGTATAGTTAAAAATGCAAACGCTCCGAATAAAGTTGTTACTACAGTCTTGGGTATGTCAGCCAGATTCACTGGGATCTGATGGTAAGCCTTAACTAGGTCTAGTTTGGAGAAGGTTTTACAACCATGAAGAGAGGAAATAAAGTCTTGTATATGTGGGATTGGGTAATGATCAGATACCATCATGGCATTGAGTCGTTAGTAATCCCCAGTTGGACGCCAATCTCCGTCTCGTTTCGGGACCATATGCAAAGGGAAAACCCATGGACTGGACGAGGAGCGTATTATTCCTAGCTGAAGCATATGGCTGAATTTTGCCTTTGCTGCCTTAAGTTTATCAGCAGGGAGGTAGCAAGGGCGTGAGAAAACAGGAGCACCTGTGGTCTCGATGTGGTGTTTTGTGGTGTGCGTGGGTTCACTTACCACAAAATTTAAATTTGTCAACTCTGGGTAGGAGTGTAAAACGGTCTGATATGGGTTATTGGAAGCAGCAATGAAGAATACTGGGCTGATAGAGGGGGTGTTTGTTTTCACCCCAGAGATAGAAAGTTCCGTATTTGCTGACGTCTGCACATATCAGGTTGAAGTGGTGCAGGAAGTCCGCGCCTATTATCGGTTAGGCTAAATCCGCTATAGTAAAGACCCGCGTAAAGTCTCTCTGTAATTCTAAGGCCAGAGAATGAAAAATTTGACCGTTTTGTGGAGATGGGGGAGTGATTTACTGCTTGCAGTGTGATGGACGACACTGAAGGCTTCTTGGTGAGAAATTTCAGTGGCTATATACTGCAAGCAGCTCCGGTCTCAACCAAGCAACATGCTTGGGAAAGGAAGTCTGTGATATAATATGCACGGTTGTTGTAAATATCCCATGGAGAGCCTGCCATGCTCAGCTCCCCAGACCTTAGTTTCCCTGGTTCAAGTACAAACAGGGCTTTTTGCATTTTCGTACCTCAGTGCCATAACGGCTATAGTAAAAACATAATCCTGGCATGTTTGAATGGCGACAATAGTGTGGAGAAGGCAAGCGGTTTTTGTAGCGGCGTCTGGGTGAATGTGACCTACCCGCATTTAGCTTCATAACCTCTCTGGTGAGGCACTCAATAGCATCCAGTATAGCCACAGACGTGGTGTCTCGACTTGCATCTCTAGCAGTCGCAGAATATGTAGAGGCTGCGGCCTGTGGGTGAGGGATGGAGGAGGTAGTAGGCCACTTAGAATATATTTATGTATATATTTATTCTCAGGTTCAGAAAACGGCAAAGGTCCAGTTCAGAACAAGGAAATAGCGTCTTTTTTTTTTTCTTTTTAAGAAAATAATGCCCTTCTCAATTTGGTGAGAAGCCTATTCGAATCATGTTATGCTTTTCTTGATAAAAGTGTTGCTTTTCGTTCGCTAGCTTTTCTTTGCTGTATCCGGTTTAAAAAAAAAAATGAAGAAGAAGGCCTACCATTTAGAAATGCTTGTTATCACGTTTGGATCACCATTTTAGGGTTGAGCTTTTGGGGTACAACCTAAGAAAATAAATAATTCAACACAAGCTTCTGAAACAGTGAACACAACTACTTCAATAAATGTAACAAAGAAAAGGTTTATTCAGGAAAATGTTCACAGGGAGATATTATTCCTAGGTAAAAACTGGACTCGGTAGTTATTCCCAGTGGGAATGGTGAATACCGGATGAAATAACACAGAGATGGAGAGAGAGCGAGGAAAAGGGTCCAATCAGCTAGGCATCTCTCTCGGTAAGAAAGAGTGTTTTTCCTTCAAACCGGAAACTGTCCGATTTCCTTAGGGGAGAGAAAGGATCAATGCGTCGCACCCCTGATTGGTCAGTATGTGGCCAAATAACACAGGGGAGAGGCATTGACTTGTGAAAGAAAAAAGTTCTATTTGTTGCTGCTACAAGACACAGTTTTTTCATCATTCAAAATTTCAGATATAAAAATGTTTTAAGGTAAAAAAAGAAAATGGATTAAAAATAATGAAAATATTCAAAAAGAGAAGTCTACACTTTTTACACGTTTTAACAAACAAGCATCAACAGTAATAGAGAGAGAGAATTCTATGAACCGATTCAAGAGAATGAATAATGTAAGGGTTATCTCCCTTGAAACTCGAACTCACTTTTAAAAAAATGCAGCTGTGCAGAACAAGTCTTTTCAAACAAAACAAGTTCGGAATTTTTATTTTTATATAAACCTAAGATATTTTTGTTTACTATTAAAATATTAATATTATTTGACAAACTTATAGCTATTTGAATTCCATCCTTATGAATAAAAAACCTCAAAATTGCATTTTAATTATTTTACATATTGGAAGAAGAATGGTATCATAAAAAGTGTCTATAATTAAAATACTGCACTAATATTTCATTAAGGAAGTGTTAATAGTCTGAAGATTTCGTTTGTGATAAAACATATATATATATATATATATATATATATATATACATATATATATATATATATAAGAAAATAATATTTACGTGATAATGAATTATTTTAAAGATATTTAAACTTTTAATGGAGTTTAATAGAGATATCTAAAAATATAAAGATATAAAAAATATACTTGAATTGATTTTAGATTTTATTAAAAAATGATTTGAATTGAATTATTTCACTTTCTTTAATGTAATTTTAGAAGAAAATTCGAAAAGTTTTAATAGAATTTTAGATAAAAATATTACATTGGCAAAATATAAGCATATGTGAATTCACAAATTATTCTAATTTGCAATGGAAATTTATTTATATTCACTATAAATTGATTCAATTATTTACTATTAAAATTTCAAAGTTTGTTTCTAGGTGCTGCAAATTTGTCGTTGTTTAACTTAAAAGTATGATCTAAAATTGAATCTAGAAAATATATATCTTTTGAAATGCATCACAGCAACTGGATTTCTAAAACTAAAAAAATCCAGAGAACATATACAAAAACATGATCTGACCGATTACTTATATTTAGAAGGAATAGTGGAAGGGTGCAGGAAAGAAACCATAAAACACTGAGAATATTTATTCCTCGACTTTCAAATCAATTCCAAGCTGAACAATTTAGTGGGAGGGGGATGTTGGAAACATGAGTTGCGACATGATATCGGCTGATGTCGGGAAGGAAATTTCTACCAATGAAATAATTACAAAAAAATGTCCAAAAGTCTTTCCATGAATTAATGAAATGATCAACTTTAACTGACATTAAATTCTGTACAGTTCTGTATGTCTCCATGAAACGTATAAGGCCAACAAATGTTATAAAATAAGAATTGTACATAACAAAACATTGAAGAAGTTAGTTTTGGTAAAGCAACTTTTATTCCTTATTTAACACTTTGTCTACTCGGGAAAGCTCTCATTGCCACCATAGAATTTTTAAAAATCATCTTTGTATTGTCTGATCACCGGTAGAATTTTTAAACTCATCTTTGTATTGTTTGATCACCGGTAGAGTTTTTAAACTCATCTTTGTATTGTTTGATCACCGGTAGAATTTTTAAAATCATCTTTGTATTGTTTGATCACCGGTAGAATTTTTAAAATCATCTTTGTATTGTTTGATCACCAGTAGAATTTTTAAAATCATCTTTGTATTGTGTGATCACCGGTAGAATTTTTAAAATCATCTTTGTATTGTTTGATCACCGGTAGAATTTTTAAAATCATCTTTGTATTGTTTGATCACCGGTAGAATTTTTAAAATCATCTTTGTATTGTTTGATCACCGGTAGAATTTTTAAAATCATCTTTGTATTGTTTGATCACCGGTAGAATTTTTAAAATCATCTTTGTATTGTTTGATCACCGGTAGAATTTTTAAAATCATCTTTGTATTGTTTGATCACCGGTAGAATTTTTAAAATCATCTTTGTATTGTTTGATCACCGGTAGAATTTTTAAAATCATCTTTGTATTGTTTGATCACCGGTAGAATTTTTAAAATCATCTTTGTATTGTTTGATCACCGGTAGAATTTTTAAAATCATCTTTGTATTGTTTGATCACCTGTGGAATTTTTAAAATCATCTTTGTATTGTTTGATCACCTGTGGAATTTTTAAAATCATCTTTGTATTGTTTGATCACCTGTAGAATTTTTAAAAATCATCTTTGTATTGTTTGATCACCGGTAGAATTTTTAAAATCATCTTTGTATTGTTTGATCACCGGTAGAATTTTTAAAATCATCTTTGTATTGTTTGATCACCTATAGAATTTTTTAAAATCATCTTTGTATTGTTTGATCACCTGTAGAATTTTTAAAAATCATCTTTGTATTGTTTGATCACCTGTAGAATTTTTAAAATCATCTTTGTATTGTTTGATCACCTATAGAATTTTTAAAATCATCTTTGTATTGTCTGATCACCTGTGGAATTTTTTAATATCATCTTCGTATTGTCTGATCACCTGTGAAATTTTTAAACTCATATCTGTATTGTCTGATCACCTCTGGAACCTTTTATGGCGTGTTGATATTTGCTTGTTTTAAGAAGCATTGAGACCAATTCTGAGCACATACAAGAAACATGAATTTCTTGTATTTCCATATTATTAAAATTTTAAATAAAATTTACAGACAAACAATTAAAAGAATATTTATTTAAACCCCCCCCCCCCCGTTAAATTAAAGCAAAGAAACTGAAAATGTGAATGTTTAGTTCAAAATGAATTGCATAAAAAATGTGAATGTCAAAATTAAAAAAAAATGGAAATTCAAAGAAATGTAAATTTATTTAAAAGTTGATTATTTTGTATTTGATTTAATTACAACAAGAATAAATAAATCTTTTTGGAATATACTTACAGTCACAGAGAATTTCCTAAATTGAAAATTACATTCGAAATAACCACTTACCTGAAAGAAAGAAAAACAGAATTAAAAAAAAAATAGATTAATAATTTGCTAATAATTCACAATAATTTTCAAACCGTCATTTTGTAAGATAATTAATATTTTCATAAACAAATTATTTTTATAATAAAGATAGGGATACTCGTTTGAATACATCAATGTATAAATATTTATGATAACTTGTGTCAACGTGACATTGACACGAGATATATCTGCATTATTTGCAAGTTAACATTAGCTACTTTTCTTATGCTGCTCTTGTTTTTTCACTGGTCATCATCTCCCTAACCAATGTGTGATTAATGAAATTTCATAAACATTAACGTTTGTTTTGGTTAAAGTTAGTAAATATATAAAATATGTTTTCATGATGAATTTGGAATAATTTTAGAGTGCAGCAAATCACTTTTAAAATAAGTGTAGAAATAGTTTCCAGGGGGAATTGTTTATTTGGAACGATTGATGGGATAGGATTTTAAAGACAGAAACAAGTAAACATAATGATGGAGACGTTTTAAATTAAATCAACTGCTGCCAGGATTTCAGTAAAGCTTGACATAATGTAAGGTTCTTATAAATAGTGAGGGTGTGGGTGGGAGGAATGAGAGACCAAGATGTAACAAAGTCTCACATAATCACGTCTAGCAGTTTGGAGTGGATGGAAGATACATTTTGTGAAACTGTAACAGTTCTAAATTTATTCCAAATATTTCATTTATTATTCAAAAATGCTTAATATAATACAATTTTATTCGTATGATGTTTACTATGGCATCACAACACGAGCACATCAGAAGCAGAGAGAGAAGAAGCGTCATTGAATTTCTCCACAGGAAAAAATTGAACATTCAACTGTTGAACATTTATGAAATTGTTTTATTATTCAAGAATTTTTCTACCTTTACGAATAACATTGTATCATTGTTTATTCTTGCATCTTTATAATTAAAATTGCAATCTAATAAGTTTAAACACTCGACAACTACCGTGTAATAAGTTGCGTATGTTTTCAGCGTCCTAAATTGTCTCTTAATTATATGCTTTTTCACTTAGTCTTACGTGATTACCTCCCTTGCATTCGACATCTTATCGACACAAGCATCGAATAAGTATTTCATTTTAAACAACTTCGCAATATGCCATAAGAGTTATTTCCCTTTATCGGATTTGAAACGCTACAATGATTGTTACGGTATTGTTTGGTCATTAAATTATCGATTGAACTAAACTGTCATACAATTATAACTAATTTTGATTTTATAAAATCATTGAATTTATCCACAACCTTTCAATTCATGAGGATTTGCTAAGTATGTTAAAATTAGAAATTACTTTCTATCAGTTAAACTTAAGCAATTTCTGACTTTAAAATGCTTCCTTTTAGATTTCAAAAAAACTAATTTATTCATACTTTTTCAACTATAAACAAAAAATTAAAATAGCTGACTTATATCAAATAGATTTTGATAGATTAAATTTCACAATTAAATTATTTTTTAAAAACAGAATTTTTAAAAAGTTTGTTTTAGTAGATTTGGCATTTTTTATTCTAATAAATGATCGATTAATAATAATGTGTAAATAACGTAGAGGCGAGTAACGCACATACAGAGAAATGATGAGTAGTCATAAATCTTAAATAAATATAAAGATTTTAGAGAGCAAAATACAGTTTATTAAAGAATATTTGTTAACCATTCATTCCTGTTCCAGCTTATTAGATATATTTATTAAAAATATATTTAATAACTTCTATATAAAATAAAAACAAACTCCATGCTAATGAATGAATCAATATTATAATCTATATGAATAAGGCTGAAGAAATTCTTTGAAATAATAAAATGAAACATAATAGCAGGATGGAATAAAGAGTGAACTATTTGTAGAATAAAAAAAATCAAGAAACTTATCATTTTATTCTTGAATTTATTTTTCAAAACTCAAAAAATGAAAAAAATAATGTTATAAAATAATTCAGACAGTTTTAGTATTTCATAAATTATCTGTAAAAAGAAACACAAAATACTAGTTCATGTGCCAAAATAAATTATGATGGAATTCTTTTCTTAAATCAACTAATGTGATTAAAATCTTTTGTATAATATAAAAATTATTATTTCTTGTTTCTTTTTTTTTTAATTATTTTTCTTATGTAAATGAATTTGGATTTGTAAATGGAGTTAGACTTACAACATGCTTGCCATCGAATTTCAAATCGTCAATATTGACAAGAAAGTACATTGCTTTGGTGCTAATCGATGCAATCCATAATATTTAACAAATATATCATTTGGATTATTTATTATTATTTAGCATTTGTTAGGATTAAGATGAATTTAAGAAAATTAACACTTATCGTCTTGTTGTAGACACCTGGTGTTCCAGCACGAGTGACCATATTTTAGGTAGGGGGTGGGGGTAGGGTAATTCCCTTGCCCGGATGACAACCTTGCTTGGATGAGAACCTTTCTAGAGCTCGTGACTCAAACAAATTACCGGTTTGCAAACCTAAACTGCTTAAAGAGTAGATAGGCTTTGTCTATCACCCGGCTTCTATACTACTTCTTTGCCTATTAGCCAGGCGCAGACGTACTGTCACAGGGATTCAACAGAAACACTCAGTGGTAGATCTTGTTTCCTGACTAGGGCAATGAACGCCGTTTTCCCCACTCCCGACACATCCCACCCCTCTAAACTGGGCACTTGAGAGTGCTTGAGTACCACATATGCCAGTGCAATTAGATTGGGTTGACCTTCGTCTGATGGGTTGAGGATACCGGATTGACAGTTCCTGGCTGATGTTTCTGACTTGTAGTAAAGGTGCCCTAACTCTTTGGTAGCGCTTAGAGCAGCTGCTCCATCAACAGTTGTATAATGTCGGGATGTTCGTAGTGCCATGTCACACATGGAAAGGGACCTTGCATAACCACTTGTCCAGCACTGCCTTACCTAAACTGAAACTCTTAAAAAAAAAAAAAATTATGCTTAAACCAATCTTAGGTTCAAACAAAATTAACTTGCCTCCTCCCTTGAGGTTTGCATTTACAAACATCCATGGGCTTAGAATTAATTTAGATGATGTTGAAGAATTTCTCCTAACAAACACCCCGGATATCTTAGCACTAAGTGAGACTAACCTACACTACTCCATCCCCTCTAACTACTTTAACATGTCTGGATATCTCCCACTCTACCGTAAGGACTCTGACAGACGTATGCATGGACTTGGAGTCTATATTCGTAATATCCTCCACTTTACTAGAGAAACAAAACTAGAATCGGACGATCAAGCCTTTATGTGCTTTAGACTTAACATACAACATAACATTAGCTACTTTTATTTTCTCTACTGCTCTCCCTTGATCCAGAACTGCACCATGATAAACAAAGTCTCTGACAGAATAGATACAGCACTCTCCCTCGACACTAGTGCACAAGTACATGTATTTGGTGACTTCAATATGCACCACAAAAACTGGTTTGGATTCTCTACTTACACAGACGCAGCTTGTAGAACAACACATAGCTTCTCTATATCTCACTTCCTATCACAGATGGTTACGTTTCCAACCCGTTTTCCAGACCAACAAGAACAACATGCATCACTTCTAGATCTTTCTGACCACAGTTCCCGATGATTGTATAACAAATGTTCATAGCCCACTTGGGAACGCTGATCATGCAGTGATGATGGTTGAAATCACCCTAAACTCTAGAACCAAAACTGAAGAATCATTACTCAAAACAACGAGATATTATAAAAAGGCTGACTGGGAAGCCATCAGAGATCTTATCAGAGATGCCCCATGGGGAAATATCTTTTATCTTCCTGCTGAACAGTGCTTAAATGAGACCATTGAATGGTTCAAAATGGCAATTAACCCACGATTTCTGGAAAATCTGCAAATAATGGGCAATCAACAATTCCCCCACCAACAATCACGACGTCGTTTACTCAGCAATCGAGAATGCCAACATGCTTGCCAGTCGGCTTGTCTTCAACTCTACACTGGACTCTGCTAACCACCCCCTCCCTGATTTCCTTTGTGGACAGACGCCACGCTAGACGATCTGAAAATCACCCCTTCTCAGGTGCATGATATTATAAAAAACCTTGACACTGCAAAAGCATGTGGACCTGATCTCATCCCGGCTGTGCTATTAAAAAAATGCTCCACCAAAGTAGCTCCAGTTCTCTCCAAACTTTACAACAAATGCCTTAATGAATCTTGCTTTCCAGACTGCTGGAAAACTGATTCTCTGGTACTAGTTTTTAAGAGAACTGACCCAGTAAATTATCGCCCCATTAGCCTCATCCCACTTTTCACCAAAATATTTGAGTCCATAATTAACCAAGCTCTAGTTTACCACCTTACAGATGCTAAACTCCTGACCAACCAACAATATGGATTTAGGCAAGCCCGTTCCACAGCAGATATCCTAATTGTAATCTCTGAATGTATATACCATGCACAGGAGAAAGCAGGGGAGGGTAGAGCGGTAGCTCTAGATATATCTAAGGCTTTTGACAGGGTATGGCACGAAGGTCTTCTCAGGAAAATCAGATCATATGGTATCACTGAACAAATACTTAACATAATTAAGTCCTTTTTAGAGAAAAATCCATGTTGTCCTCGACGGTTGTACATCTAAACAATATGATATAAATGCGGGAGTGTCTCAGAAGTCTATCTTTGGACCTTTATTATTCCTAATATTCATAAATGATCTCCCTGACAAAATTGCCTCTGAGATGGGTATCTATGCTGATGACACCACGCTCTATAACAGGCATGACAGGAAAACTAATGAACACATATCTAAGGAAATGGAGAAACACTAGAAGATGACCCCTAATCTGTAGTGAAATGGGGACAAAAATGGATGGTTACATTCAATGCTGCCAAGACTAAACTTATTTCCTTCAATAATTACAAGAAACCTTCTCTACTACCAATAGCAATGGCCAAAGATTCATTATCTGAAAGTACTTCTTTTAAACTCCGCAGTCTAACATTCACAAGAAACATGAGTTGGAACAATTACATTGAGAGCATTGCCAGGACCGCTGCGAGGAAGTTAGGCTCTCTCTACCATGCTAGAAAGCTACTAATGCCCGAAAGTATCTTGTACCTCTATAAGGCCACCATTTGCCCATGTATTGAGTATTGTTGTCATATTTAGGCTGGTGCATCTGCTACTAGTCTCTCGCTCCTAGACAAGGTTCAAAAGAGAGTCTCCAACCTGATAGGTCCTGAACTGTCATCTAAGCTTCAGCCTCTGTCCCACCGATGAAATGTTGCATCCCTCTGCCTGTTCTACAAGTATTTTAATGGTGAATGCTCTGATGAACTGCAAGCACTTGTGCCTCCACGACGTAAATACCCTTGACAAACCCGACAGGCAGCTAAATCCCACCTCTGCATAGTAGAGATCCCTAGATGTAAGAGAGCTTTCTACTCCAGTAGTTTCTTTCCCAGAACAGCTAGACTTTGGAGTTCCCTTCTGGGTCCCTGCTTCCCCAACTGTACTGACATGCAGAAGTTCAAGTGTAACGTGAACTACATCTTGCTGCCCAACTCCTTACATAATACCCCAGTAGCTTATGTCCCTGATAGTAGCCCCCTACACCAAAGTGGCAATGTGCCTTGTTTGGGGTAAAAATGTAATTAAAAAAAATTGCTCCAGACAAGGCATGGAACCATTTGATGTAAGAAACTAACAAGAATGAAAGATGATTATTGCAAAGATGGAAGATCCTTATTGGCTTTAGTCTTGAATAGACCAAGGTTATACATAGGTGGGAGGGAAACAGTTAGCAGGAAAAGAGTTCCACAAGTCTTGAAAAGAAGCAAATGGAATTAAAATGATATTATTCAAACTACTATTCTTATCTTGGTTTTTATTTTCACAACATTTCGATCGTTTTGCAACGTTTCTAAACATATATACCTTTATTTCAAACTTAGGTTTTTATTTTCACAACATTTCGATCGTTTTGCAACGTTTCTAAACATATATACCTTTATTTCAAACTTAGGTTTTTATTTTCACAACATTTCGATCGTTTTGCAACGTTTCTAAACATATATAGCTTTTATTTCAAACTTAGGATCCCATAGTGCAACGGATAAGCGCATTAATTAAAAATCCTAACCCGACGGTCTTGTGAAGGTTGAAGGTTTATTCCTGACTACAAACAATAATAACTAAGCATAAAATAAAATTAATATTTATATCCAATTATAGAACAATTTACTTCATCAGTGCTTATAGCAATGAGGTCGTTAATCTAAAGGGAATAACTAGCACTGACTAAGAAAATATGCCTATTTTGCAAAATAATTGATGCTAAAATAATCGATTGGATAATGAAACAATTTTAAGTAAAAATAAAACTTTGTTTTTACAAGTGCCGAATGAAGTTAGTCCTGGAAATGACCGAAGCAGTACATGGTTGTCTCCATATTCGACTACACAATCAAGTTAGTTACAGGGTATTTTTTATATTTATTTTTCTTTTTTTGGGGGGAGGGGGCAGAAACGTAAATTGCTCAATAAAGCATTCATATTTTATTTCAAAATTACTAGCCGATTCAATTTTATTTCACAATATCAACAAAGGAAAATTAAGCAGATAAAATAAAATTATAACTTTGCAAATTTTCGCCATCCATTAAAAATAATAATTTTTTTAAATTCTCATATTTAAGGAGTGTCTACTTTTTAAGGAGCATTGGGTCAGTTTATCAATTTTTGGGGAAGAGATGGATTAAATCGGCTAATAATTTCGAAATCAAATATGAATGAATTTATTGATATTTTAAAAAAAAAATTATAAATTGTTTCAACAATTTCTGGGACTAACTCCATTCGACGCTTGTATTCTTTTTTGTGCAAATTGTTTCATTGTTAGGCTGATTATTTTAACAATTTATAAACAAAGAAAATTCCTCTAGGAAAATGCCTACTTCAGACAATTACCTTGTGATGTGGATTACTCAAAATATAGTTTCGATCATTTTACCCCACTGCTATCAAAGACATTAACTTCGGATTTTACCATACAATTTGGATGTGAATTTTTATATCCTTTTCATTAACTTCACTTTAAATTACTTAAACAACATTTAATTGTAATTTTACATGTCTCACTGACTTTAGCAAATAAGGTGTAAACCAAAATAACTATTTACTAATATTTTCTCTATGGCAAACAAAAAGTAAATCCATAATATTATTTGACAAACAAAAAATAAATTAATAATATTATTTGACAAACAAAAAGTAAATCCATAATATTATTTGACAAACAAAAAGTAAATCCATAATATTATTTGACAAACAAAAAATAAATTAATAATATTATTTGACAAACAAAAAATAAATTCATAATATTATTTGACAAACAAAAAGTAAATCCATAACATTATTTGACAAAGAAAACATAAATCCATAATATTATTTGACAAACAAAAAATAAATTCATCATATTATTTGACAAACAAAAAGTAAATCCATAACATTATTTGACAAAGAAAAAATAAATCCATAATATTATTTTACAAACAAAAAATAAATTCATAATATTATTTGACAAACAAAAAATAAATCCATAATATTATTTGACAAACAAAAAATACATTCATAATATTATTTGACAAACAAAAAGTAAATCCATAACATTATTTGACAAAGAAAAAATAAATCCATAATATTATTTGACAAACAAAAAATAAATTCATAATATTATTTGACAAACAAAAAATAAATCCATAATATTATTTGACAAACAAAACATAAATCTATAATATTATTTGACAAACAAAAAATGAACCCTTAATATTATTTGACAAACAAAAAAAAAAATTCATAATATTATTTGACAAAAAAAATAAATTCATACTATTATTTGACAAACAAACAGTAAATCCATAACATTATTTGACAAAGAAAACATAAATCCATAATATTATTTGACAAACAAAAAATGAACCCATAATATTATTTGACAAACAAAAAAAAAATCCATAATATTATTTGACAAACAAAAAGTAAATCCATAATATTATTTGACAAACAAAACATAAATCTATAATATTAATTGACAAACAAACAATAAATCCATAATATTATTTGACAAACAAAAAAAAATCCATAATATTATTTGACAAAAAAAAAGTAAATCCATAACATTATTTGACAAAGAAAAAATAAATCCATAATATTATTTGACAAAGAAAAAATTAACCCATAATATTATTTGACAAACAAAAAATAAATCCATAATATTATTTGACAAAAAAAAAATACATTCATAATATTATTTGACAAACAAAAAGTAAATCCATAATATTATTTGACAAACAAAAAGTAAATTAACAATACTATTTTACAAACAAAAAAAAAATCCATAATATTATTTGACAAACAAAAAATAAATCCATAATATTATTTCACAAACAAAAAATAAATCCATTATATTATTTGACAAAAAAAAGTAAATCAATAATATTATTTGACAACCAAAAACTAAATCTATAATATTATTTGACAAACAAAAAATAAATCCATAATATTATTTGACAAACAAAAAATAAATCCATAATATTATTTGACAAACAAAAAGTAAATTAATAATACTATTTGACAAACAAAAAATAAATCCATAATATTATTTGACAAACAAAAAGTAAATCCATAATATTATTTGACAACCAAAAAATAAATCTATAATAATATTTGACCAACAAAAAATAAATCCATAATATAATTTGACAAACAAAAAATAAATCCATAATATTATTTGACAAACAAAAAATAAATCCATAATATTATTTGACAAACAAAACATAAATCCATAATATGATTTGACAAAGAAAAAATAAATTCATAATATTATTTGACAAACAAAAAATAAATTCATAATAATATTTGACAAACAAAAAATAAATCCATAATATTATTTGACAAACAAAAAGTAAATTAATAATACTATTTGACAAACAAAAAGTAAATTAATAATACTATTTGACAAACAAAAAATAAATTCATAATATTATTTGACAAACAAAAAATAAATTCATAATAATATTTGACAAACAAAAAATAAATCCATAATATTATTTGACAAACAAAAAATAAATCCATAATATTATTTGACAAACAAAAAGAAAATTAATAATACTATTCGACAAACAAAAAATAAATCCATAATATTATTTGACAAACAAAAAATAAATCCATAATATTATTTGACAAACAAAAAATAAATCCATAATATTATTTGACAAACAAAAAGTAAATCCATAATATTATTTGACAACCACACATAAATCTATAATAATATTTGACAAACAAAAAATAAATCCATAATACTATTTGACAAACAAAAAATAAATCCATAATATTATTTGACAAACAAAAAATAAATCCATAATATGATTTGACAAACAAAAAATAAATTCATAATATTATTTGACAAACAAAAAATAAATTCATAATAATATTTGACAAACAAAAAATAAATCCATAATATTATTTGACAAACAAAAAGTAAATTAATAATACTATTTGACAAACAAAAAGTAAATTAATAATACTATTTGACAAACAAAAAATAAATTCATAATATTATTTGACAAACAAAAAATAAATTCATAATAATATTTGACAAACAAAAAATAAATCCATAATATTATTTGACAAACAAAAAATACATCCATAATATTATTTGACAAACAAAAAGTAAATTAATAATACTATTTGACAAACAAAAAATAAATCCATAATATTATTTGACAAACAAAAAATAAATCCATAATATTATTTGACAAACAAAAAATAAATCCATAATATTATTTGACAAACAAAAAGTAAATCCATAATATTATTTGACAACCAAAAAATAAATCTATAATAATATTTGACAAACAAAAAAAAATCCATTATATTATTTGACAAACAAAAGATAAATCCATAATATTATTTGACAAACAAAAAAAAAATCCATAATATTATTTGACAAACAAAAAATACATCCATAATATGATTTGACAAACAAAAAATAAATTCATAATATAATTTGACAAACAAAAAATAAATTCATAATAATATTTGACAAACAAAAAATAAATCCATAATATTATTTGACAAACAAAAAGTAAATTAATAATACTATTTGACAAACAAAAAGTAAATTAATAATACTATTTGACAAACAAAAAATAAATTCATAATATTATTTGACAAACAAAAAATAAATTCATAATAATATTTGAAAAACAAAAAATAAATCCATAATATTATTTGACAAACAAAAAGTAAATCCATAATATTATTTGACAAACAAAAAATAAATCCATAATATTATTTGACAAACAAAAAATAAATCCATAATATTATTTGACAAACAAAAAGAAAATTAATAATACTATTCGACAAACAAAAAATAAATCCATAATATTATTTGACAAACAAAAAATAAATCCATAATATTATTTGACAAACAAAAAATAAATCCATAATATTATTTGACAAACAAAAAGTAAATCCATAATATTATTTGACAACCAAACATAAATCTATAATAATATTTGACAAACAAAAAATAAATCCATAATATTATTTGTACAAACAAAAAATAAATCCATTATATTATTTGACAAACAAAAAATAAATCCATAATATGATTTGACAAACAAAAAATAAATTCATAATATTATTTGACAAACAAAAAATAAATTCATAATAATATTTGACAAACAAAAAATAAATCCATAATATTATTTCACAAACAAAAAGTAAATTAATAATACTATTTGACAAACAAAAAGTAAATTAATAATACTATTTGACAAACAAAAAATAAATTCATAATATTATTTGACAAACAAAAAATAAATTCATAATAATATTTGACAAACAAAAAATAAATCCATAATATTATTTGACAAACAAAAAATACATCCATAATATTATTTGACAAACAAAAAGTAAATTAATAATACTATTTGACAAACAAAAAATAAATCCATAATATTATTTGACAAACAAAAAATAAATCCATAATATGATTTGACAAACAAAAAATCAATCCATAATATTATTTGACAAACAAAAAGTAAATACATAATATTATTTGACAACCAAAAAATAAATCTATAATAATATTTGACAAACAAAAAAAAATCCATAATATTATTTGACAAACAAAAGATAAATCCATAATTATATTTGACAAACAAAAAATAAATCCATAATATTATTTGACAAACAAAAAATACATCCATAATATGATTTGACAAACAAAAAATAAATTCATAATATTATTTGACAAACAAAAAATAAATTCATAATAATATTTGACAAACAAAAAATAAATCCATAATATTATTTGACAAACAAAAAGTAAATTAATAATACTATTTGACAAACAAAAAGTAAATTAATAATACTATTTGACAAACAAAAAATAAATTCATAATATTATTTGACAAACAAAAAATAAATTCATAATAATATTTGACAAACAAAAAGTAAATCCATAATATTATTTGACAAACAAAAAGTAAATCCATAATATTATTTGACAAACAAAAAAATAAATCCATAATATTATTTGACAAACAAAAAATAAATCCATAATATTATTTGACAAACAAAAAATAAATCCATAATATTATTTGACAAACAAAAAGTAAATCCATAATATTATTTGACAACCAAAAAATAAATCTATAATAATATTTGACAAACAAAAAATAAATCCATAATATTATTTGACAAACAAAAAATAAATTAATAATATTATTTGACAAACAAAAAAAAATCCATAATATTATTTGACAAACAAAAAGTAAATCCATAATATTATTTGACAAACAAAAAATAAATCTATACTATTATTTGACAAACAAAAAAATAAATCCATAATATTATTTGACAAAAAATATAAATCCATAATATTATTTGACAAACAAAAAATAAATTCATAATATTATTTGACAAACAAAAAGTAAATCCATAATAATATTTGACAACCAAAAAATAAATCTATAATATTATTTGACAAACAAAAAATAAACCCATAATATTATTTGACAAACAAAAAATAAATCCATGATATTATTTGACCAACAAAAAATAAATCCATAATATTATTTGACAAACAAAAAATAAATCTATAATATTATTTGACAAACAAAAAATGAATTAGTAATATTATTTGACAAACAAAAAATAAACCCATAATATTATTTGACAAACAAAAAATAAATCCATAATATTATTTGACAAACAAAAAGTAAATCCATAACATTATTTAACAAACAAAAAATAAATCCATAATATTATTTGACAAACAAAAAATAAACCCATAATATTATTTGACAAACAAAAAATAAATCCATAATATTATTTGACAAACAAAAAATGAACCCATAATATTATTTGACAAACAAAAAATAAATCCATAATATTATTTGACAAACAAAAAATAAATCTATAATATTATTTGACAAACAAAAAATAAATCCAGAATATTATTTGACAAACAAAAAAGTAAATTAATAATATTATCTGACAAACAAAAAAAAAAAATAATATTATCTAACAAACAAAAATAAATTAATAATATTATCTGACAAACAAAAAATAAATCCATAATATTATTTGACAAACAAAAAATAAATTCATAATATTATTTGACAAACAAAAAGTAAATCCATAATATTATTTGACAAACAAAAAATAAATTCATAATATTATTTGACAACCAAAAAATAAATCTATAATATTATTTGACAAACAAAAAATCAATCCATAATATAATTTGACAAACAAAACATAAATCCATAATATTATTTGACAAACAAAAAAAATCCATAATATTATTGGACAAACAAAAAGTAAATCCATAATATTATTTGACAAACAAAAAAGTAATCCATAACATTATTTGACAAACAAAACATAAATCTATAATATAAATTGACAAACAAAAAATAAATCCATAATATTATTTGACAAACAAAAAAAAATCCATAATATTATTTGACAAACAAAAAGTAAATCCAAAATATTATTTGACAAACAAAAAGTAAATCCATAACATTATTTGACAAAGAAAAAATAAATCCATAATATTATTTGACAAAGAAAAAATGAACCCATAATATTATTTGACAAACAAAAAATAAATCCATAATATTATTTGACAAACAAAAAATAAATCTATAATATTATTTGACAAACAAAAAGTAAATCCATAATATTATTTGACAAACAAAAAGTAAATTAATAATACTATTTGACAAACAAAAAATAAATCCATACTATTATTTGACAAACAAAAAGTAAATCCATAATATTATTTTACAAACAAAAAAAAATCCATAATATTATTTGACAAAAAAAAAGTAAATCAATAATATTATTTGACAACCAAAAAATAAATCTATAATATTATTTGACAAACAAAAAATAAATCCATAATATTATTTGACAAACAAAAAATAAATCCATAATATTATTTGACACACAAAAAGTAAATCCAGAATATTATTTGACAAACAAAAAATAAATCCATAATATTATTTGACAAACAAAAAGTAAATCCATAATATTATTTGACAAACAAAACATAAATTCATAATATTATTTGACAAACAAAAAATAAATCCATAATATTATTTGACAAACAAAAAGTAAATCCATAATATTATTTGACAACAAAAAAATAAATCTATAATATTATTTGACAAACAAAAAATAAATCCATAATATTATTTGACAAACAAAAAATAAATCCATAATATTATTTGACAAACAAAAAATAAATCCATAATATTATTTGACAAACAAAATATAAATCCAGAATATTATTTGATAAACAAAAAAGTAAATTAATAATATTATCTGACAAACAAAAATAAATTAATAATATTATCTGACAAACAAAAATAAATTAATAATATTATCTGACAAACAAAAAATAAATCCATAATATTATTTGACAAACAAAAAATAAATTAATAATATTATTTTACAAACAAAAAAAATCCATAATATTATTTGACAAACAACAAGTAAATCCATAATATTATTTGGCAAACAAAAAATAAATTCATAATATTATTTGACAAACAAAAAGTAAATCCATAATATTATTTGACAAACAAAAAATAAATTCATAATATTATTTGACAACCAAAAAATAAATCTATAATATTATTTGACAAACAAAAAATAAATCCATAATATAATTTGACAAACAAAACATAAATCCATAATATTATTTGACAAACAAAAAATTAATCCATAACATTATTTGACAAACAAAACATACATCTATAATATTAATTGACAAACAAAAAATAAATCCATAATATTATTTGACAAACAAAAAAAATCCATAATATTATTTGACAAACAAAAAGTAAATCCATAACATTATTTGACAAAGAAAAAATAAATCCATAATATTATTTGACAAAGAAAAAATTAACCCATAATATTATTTGACAAACAAAAAATAAATCCATAACATTATTTGACAAACAAAAAATAAATCGATAATATTATTTGACAAACAAAAAGTAAATCCATAATATTATTTGACAAACAAAAAAGTAAATTAATAATATTATTTGACAAACAAAAAATAAATCCATAATATTATTTGACAAACAAAAAATAAATCCATAATATTATTTGACACACAAAAAGTAAATCCAGAATATTATTTGACAAACAAAAAATAAATCCATAATATTATTTGACAAACAAAAAGTAAATCCATAATATTATTTGACAAACAAAACATAAATTCATAATATTATTTGACAAACAAAAAATAAATCCATAATATTATTTGACAAACAAAAAGTAAATCCATAATATTATTTGACAACAAAAAAATAAATCTATAATATTATTTGACAAACAAAAAATAAATCCATAATATTATTTGACAAACAAAAAATAAATCCATAATATTATTTGACAAACAAAAAATAAATCCATAATATTATTTGACAAACAAAATATAAATCCAGAATATTATTTGATAAACAAAAAAGTAAATTAATAATATTATCTGACAAACAAAAATAAATTAATAATATTATCTGACAAACAAAAATAAATTAATAATATTATCTGACAAACAAAAAATAAATCCATAATATTATTTGACAAACAAAAAATAAATTAATAATATTATTTTACAAACAAAAAAAAATCCATAATATTATTTGACAAACAACAAGTAAATCCATAATATTATTTGGCAAACAAAAAATAAATTCATAATATTATTTGACAAACAAAAAGTAAATCCATAATATTATTTGACAAACAAAAAATAAATTCATAATATTATTTGACAACCAAAAAATAAATCTATAATATTATTTGACAAACAAAAAATAAATCCATAATATAATTTGACAAACAAAACATAAATCCATAATATTATTTGACAAACAAAAAATTAATCCATAACATTATTTGACAAACAAAACATACATCTATAATATTAATTGACAAACAAAAAATAAATCCATAATATTATTTGACAAACAAAAAAAAATCCATAATATTATTTGACAAACAAAAAGTAAATCCATAACATTATTTGACAAAGAAAAAATAAATCCATAATATTATTTGACAAAGAAAAAATTAACCCATAATATTATTTGACAAACAAAAAATAAATCCATAACATTATTTGACAAACAAAAAATAAATCGATAATATTATTTGACAAACAAAAAGTAAATCCATAATATTATTTGACAAACAAAAAGTAAATTAATAATACTATTTGACAAACAAAAAATAAATCCATAATATTATTTGACAAACAAAAAATAAATCCATAATATTATTTGACAAACAAAAAGTAAATCCATAATATTATTTGACAACCAAAAAATAAATCTATAATATTATTTGACAAACAAAAAAAAATCCATAATATTATTTGACAACCAAAAAATAAATCTATAATATTATTTGACACACAAAAAATAAATTCATAAAATTATTTGACAAACAAAAAATAAATCCATAATATTATTTGACAAACAAAAAGTAAATCCATAATATTATTTGACAACAAAAAAATAAATCTATAATATTATTTGACAAACAAAAAATAAATCCATAATATTATTTGACCAACAAAAAATAAATCCATAATATTATTTGACAACCAAAAAATAAATCCATAATATTATTTGCCAAACAAAAAATAAATCCATAATATTATTTGACAAACAAAAAATAAATTCATAATATTATTTGACAAACAAAAAGTAAATCCATAATATTATTTGACAAACAAAAAATAAATCCATAATATTATTTGACAAACAAAAAAAAATCTATAATATTATTTGACAAACAAAAAATAAATTCATACTATTATTTGACAAACAAAAAATAAATCCATAATATTATTTGACAAACAAAAAATAAATCCATAATATTATTTGACAAACAAAAAATAAATCCATAATATTATTTGACAAACAAAAAGTAAATCCATAATATTATTTGACAACCAAAAAATAAATCTATAATAATATTTGACAAACAAAAAATAAATCCATAATATTATTTGACAAACAAAAAATAAATTAATAATATTATTTGACAAACAAAAAAAAATCCATAATATTATTTGACAAACAAAAAGTAAATCCATAATATTATTTGACAAACAAAAAATAAATCTATACTATTATTTGACAAACAAAAAAATAAATCCATAATATTATTTGACAAAAAATATAAATCCATAATATTATTTGACAAACAAAAAATAAATTCATAATATTATTTGACAAACAAAAAGTAAATCCATAATAATATTTGACAACCAAAAAATAAATCTATAATATTATTTGACAAACAAAAAATAAACCCATAATATTATTTGACAAACAAAAAATAAATCCATGATATTATTTGACCAACAAAAAATAAATCCATAATATTATTTGACAAACAAAAAATAAATCTATAATATTATTTGACAAACAAAAAATGAATTAGTAATATTATTTGACAAACAAAAAATAAACCCATAATATTATTTGACAAACAAAAAATAAATCCATAATATTATTTGACAAACAAAAAGTAAATCCATAACATTATTTAACAAACAAAAAATAAATCCATAATATTATTTGACAAACAAAAAATAAACCCATAATATTATTTGACAAACAAAAAATAAATCCATAATATTATTTGACAAACAAAAAATGAACCCATAATATTATTTGACAAACAAAAAATAAATTAATAATATTATTTGACAAACAAAAAATAAATCTATAATATTATTTGACAAACAAAAAATAAATCCAGAATATTATTTGACAAACAAAAAAGTAAATTAATAATAGCATCTGACAAACAAAAAAAAAAAATAATATTATCTAACAAACAAAAATAAATTAATAATATTATCTGACAAACAAAAAATAAATCCATAATATTATTTGACAAACAAAAAATAAATTCATAATATTATTTGACAAACAAAAAGTAAATCCATAATATTATTTGACAAACAAAAAATAAATTCATAATATTATTTGACAACCAAAAAATAAATCTATAATATTATTTGACAAACAAAAAATCAATCCATAATATAATTTGACAAACAAAACATAAATCCATAATATTATTTGACAAACAAAAAGTAAATCCATAATATTATTGGACAAACAAAAAGTAAATCCATAATATTATTTGACAAACAAAAAAGTAATCCATAACATTATTTGACAAACAAAAAATAAATTAATAATATTATTTGACAAACAAAAAATAAATCTATAATATTATTTGACAAACAAAAAATAAATCCAGAATATTATTTGACAAACAAAAAAGTAAATTAATAATAGCATCTGACAAACAAAAAAAAAAAATAATATTATCTAACAAACAAAAATAAATTAATAATATTATCTGACAAACAAAAAATAAATCCATAATATTATTTGACAAACAAAAAATAAATTCATAATATTATTTGACAAACAAAAAGTAAATCCATAATATTATTTGACAAACAAAAAATAAATTCATAATATTATTTGACAACCAAAAAATAAATCTATAATATTATTTGACAAACAAAAAATCAATCCATAATATAATTTGACAAACAAAACATAAATCCATAATATTATTTGACAAACAAAAAAAATCCATAATATTATTGGACAAACAAAAAGTAAATCCATAATATTATTTGACAAACAAAAAAGTAATCCATAACATTATTTGACAAACAAAACATAAATCTATAATATTAATTGACAAACAAAACATAAATCCATAATATTATTTGACAAACAAAAAAAAATCCATAATATTATTTGACAAACAAAAAGTAAATCCAAAATATTATTTGACAAACAAAAAGTAAATCCATAACATTATTTGACAAAGAAAAAATAAATCCATAATATTATTTGACAAAGAAAAAATGAACCCATAATATTATTTGACAAACAAAAAATAAATCCATAATATTATTTGACAAACAAAAAATAAATCTATAATATTATTTGACAAACAAAAAGTAAATCCATAATATTATTTGACAAACAAAAAGTAAATTAATAATACTATTTGACAAACAAAAAATAAATCCATACTATTATTTGACAAACAAAAAGTAAATCCATAATATTATTTTACAAACAAAAAAAAATCCATAATATTATTTGACAAAAAAAAAGTAAATCAATAATATTATTTGACAACCAAAAAATAAATCTATAATATTATTTGACAAACAAAAAATAAATCCATAATATTATTTGACAAACAAAAAATAAATCCATAATATTATTTGACACACAAAAAGTAAATCCAGAATATTATTTGACAAACAAAAAATAAATCCATAATATTATTTGACAAACAAAAAGTAAATCCATAATATTATTTGACAAACAAAAAATAAATTCATAATATTATTTGACAAACAAAAAATAAATCCATAATATTATTTGACAAACAAAAAGTAAATCCATAATATTATTTGACAACAAAAAAATAAATCTATAATATTATTTTACAAACAAAAAATAAATCCATAATATTATTTGACAAACAAAAAATAAATCCATAATATTATTTGACAAACAAAAAATAAATCAATAATATTATTTGACAAACAAAATATAAATCCAGAATATTATTTGATAAACAAAAAAGTAAATTAATAATATTATCTGACAAACAAAAATAAATTAATAATATTATCTGACAAACAAAAATAAATTAATAATATTATCTGACAAACAAAAAATAAATCCATAATATTATTTGACAAACAAAAAATAAATTAATAATATTATTTTACAAACAAAAAAAAATCCATAATATTATTTGACAAACAACAAGTAAATCCATAATATTATTTGGCAAACAAAAAATAAATTCATAATATTATTTGACAAACAAAAAGTAAATCCATAATATTATTTGACAAACAAAAAATAAATTCATAATATTATTTGACAACCAAAAAATAAATCTATAATATTATTTGACAAACAAAAAATAAATCCATAATATAATTTGACAAACAAAACATAAATCCATAATATTATTTGACAAACAAAAAATTAATCCATAACATTATTTGACAAACAAAACATACATCTATAATATTAATTGACAAACAAAAAATAAATCCATAATATTATTTGACAAACAAAAAAAAATCCATAATATTATTTGACAAACAAAAAGTAAATCCATAACATTATTTGACAAAGAAAAAATAAATCCATAATATTATTTGACAAAGAAAAAATTAACCCATAATATTATTTGACAAACAAAAAATAAATCCATAACATTATTTGACAAACAAAAAATAAATCGATAATATTATTTGACAAACAAAAAGTAAATCCATAATATTATTTGACAAACAAAAAGTAAATTAATAATACTATTTGACAAACAAAAAATAAATCCATAATATTATTTGACAAACAAAAAATAAATCCATAATATTATTTGACAAACAAAAAGTAAATCCATAATATTATTTGACAACCAAAAAATAAATCTATAATATTATTTGACAAACAAAAAAAAAATCCATAATATTATTTGACAACCAAAAAATAAATCTATAATATTATTTGACACACAAAAAATAAATTCATAAAATTATTTGACAAACAAAAAATAAATCCATAATATTATTTGACAAACAAAAAGTAAATCCATAATATTATTTGACAACAAAAAAATAAATCTATAATATTATTTGACAAACAAAAAATAAATCCATAATATTATTTGACCAACAAAAAATAAATCCATAATATTATTTGACAAACAAAAAATAAATCCATAATATTTTTGACAAACAAAAAATAAATCCATAATATTATTTGACAAACAAAAAATAAATTCATAATATTATTTGACAAACAAAAAGTAAATCCATAATATTATTTGACAAACAAAAAATAAATCCATAATATTATTTGACAAACAAAAAAAAATCTATAATATTATTTGACAAACAAAAAATAAATTCATACTATTATTTGACAAACAAAAAATAAATCCATAATATTATTTGACAAACAAAAAATAAATCCATAATATTATTTGACAAACAAAAAATTAATCCATTATATTATTTGACAAACAAAAAATAAATCCATAATATTATTTGACAAACAAATAGTAAATCCATAACATTATTTGACAAACAAAAAATAAATTCATCATATTATTTGACAAACAAAAAGTAAATCCATAATATTATTTGACAAACAAAAATTAATCCATAATATTATTTGACAAACAAAAAATTAATCCATAATATTATTTGACAAACAAAAAATTAATCCATAATATTATTTGACAAACAAATAGTAAATCCATAACATTATTTGACAAACAAAAAATAAATCCATAACATTATTTGACAAACAAAAAATAAATCCATAATATTATTTGACAAACAAATAGTAAATCCATAACATTATTTGACAAACAAAAAATAAATATATATATATATATAATAAAAATATTTATTAAACATTTGAATAAAATATTCAAATGTTTAATAAATAAAATCAATAATAACAAAGAAAAAGAATATCCAACAAAAAGGGACGACATAAATATAAACAAAGGGCAGGTAACTCCCTCAAAGCTCAGGCGAGCATAACAATTAAATACCACAGAATTGCTTAAAAAAATCAACAATAGATCTTATATTTCTTTCCACTTTTTATTCCCTCACATCTTCGAAGTACTTCAACTTTCTCTCCCCCATTTACTTCTCTTTAGTTAAAGTATATTTTATAAACGACTTTTATATAAAACGAACGAGTCTTGATTTAGTATTATAAATTTTTTTTTTTTTGCCTGTTCTTCTGCATGGAGGTACTACAGAAACATGTATGAACATATGTAGCTAAAAATGTTTACATAAATAAGCATATTATGAACATGCTCTGTTCATTCATCGAACGGTCTTAAATAAACAAAGGAGTTTCAGTAGATTTAGATCTAAGAAACTAAAACTACAGGGTGGAACAGAAAATTTTCGTACTAAACAAAGCAACACTACAGCTTTTTTTTAAAACTTTTATTGAAAAATCAATTCAGCTATGTAGTAGAGCTGACATCTATTCAATGTAGCCGACTTCATTAACGATTACATATATTATATATATATATATATATATATATATATATATATATATATATATATATATATATATATATATATGTTAAGGGAATTAGAACAAGAGTCTAAAGAGCAGAGTATATTTTAATGTATTAGTACATTCATTAATACAATCAAAATAAAGCAAAAGAAAACAGTGCTCGTTGTAATGTAGATAGATAATAAGCTCGATAGGCATAGATATTCTAAAGCTATTTTAATATTATAAGGTGATTGATAATTTATAATTAAAATTAAAAAGAACTCGGCCAAGGGGTCTAGGTATGTGGGTTGGCTCTCAAGAACAAAACACAGGTGGGAGGAATGCACTTGTGGAGTCTGCATCATTACAGAGTTAAACGAGAGGTGTGCTACCTCATAGGGAGTTTGATCCTCAGAGAAGAAGGATTCCACAGTTCCAAATGGGACAACACCAGCTGGTGTGGAGAAGGCCCATCCCTTCAGACAAGGAACAAGTTGAAAGGGCCCCAATTGATGTAGGAGGTCCAAACCGATAATACCTTTGATTGGTATGAAGTTCGGGCCAGTTTCAAATTTCCCGGCCAGGGAACATTTAACATCCCGAAGGCATCTAACAAGAGTTCCAAATTTGTTAGTCGGACAGACAAATCGATCATTTCGGCTACCAAAATATGAGATGTCACTGGATTTCCACAACCCAAATTGATGTCCAGAGCAACTTCTTTGAAACTTCCTTCACATTCGCCTAGCAGAGTGGATAACCTAATCTGGCAATCCGTTCCAATTGTCTCTATTGAGCCCAAGCCATGCAGTACATCAGCAGACAGATATGACCTCCCACTGTCTGTGTCCAGGAGGCAATTGATTGCAATAGACTTCATTCTCCTGCTGAAAGTCACACACAAAATGGGGGGAAAGCTTCATGAATATCCAGGCCACGTCTGGGGGCTAGTGCCTATATGGAATGATGAGGTAGTCTTGGGTCTCTGTGCCACTCCCTGAGAAGAACTCCTTCCACTATCAAATGAAGTACTGGCAGAGGTGCCGACCTTGACCTGTAGTCGTTTAATTGCCTCTCTGGTGAGCTCCAATATGGAAGACAAGGATGGTATGCGGCTCCCCGTCAGCCCAATCATTTCCCCCTTTAGCTTCTTAGGAAACTTCAAAAACAGAATCTTGGCCATTAAACGAGCTCCACCTGAAGTATTCACAGAAAAGTCACAGGAATAAGTGTTTCCAAGCTCCTCCAAGAGGGAAGCAGTCCTGGAAATAAACTCGCCAAAATCCGAGTAGGAGATCTCCTTCCTTAGTGTATAATCAAGTATATCTTGGAATATTTGATCAATGATCTCATCGATATTTAAATATTACTTTTTTCAGTAAAGCAAGGGCACGTTGATAATTTGCATCTGTGCAGCTCAGATGGTTGATTAGCCTCAAGGCTCTGTCCGTAAGGGAGCATTTTAAGAAATTTAAATGTTCAGCGTCGTTAGCCATACCAACCACACAGTTTTCAAATCTCGACAAAAAATTCTGGAAACTCATGTGATCGGTGAACTGTATCTGTGGAGGTTTAACTACAAAGGAAGCTGAACTTCTTCCTGATGTCCATGAAGGAACTGGCAGTAGGTGCAGCCAAGGAATCATCCAATTCACCCAACTCTATATGGTATTCCATGAGTTGTGATGCCCAACTAACTTCTGTTTCCAGTACATCCATCTCTGGAATTTGAGCTAATTCCAGCTTAGTGATGCATACTTCCATTTCATGAATATACTCCAAAATATCCTTGTGGAAGATGGCATAAGCATGTGGGGTCACTCTATCTCCATGACACAACTTCAACCATTCCTCAAACTTTATCTTCAGTACAGTCATCCGTTGAAGGATCCGTTCCCTGGAAACTTCTATGCTGAATAACGAGTTGATCAATTATGTCACAGGTCAGCAAAAAAGGATAATTCTAAAAATTTCTTTTTTGCAATTTGACAAAAAAAAAGGGGGGGTTGAAGGGCGATGCTTAAAGGTGCAGACAGCAATCGGGGTTGCAAAAAAGAAATCCTCCTTAAGCGACCCGCCCAACAGGGCCTGGTAACAGCACTATCTAAAATTCCGGAGTAGAAGACTAACGGTCTGGTCTCTATGATAATACAGTACAGACTGAGAACGATAGAGAGAGACCAATTCTGAATATATAGGTTGTAATCACCTCCCACCCCTCCTACTCAATCCTGACTATAAATATCAGAAGTAGATAGACATTCAAGTTGGTTACAATATCCCCCGTCGCTGAGCCTGCCAGATGTAAGTAACATTCATCCAACTCATTTTTTTTTCCACACATAAAATATTGGGGCTTCAACTTAATTCGAAGTGGTTAATGCCAAAACGAAAAATAAACAATGGTACCCGTAAATGTTAATGCTTTGTGTCAGTTTTTTTTTGGGGGGGGGGGATATCTGCGCGATGTTAATGTTTGCATAGTTCTAGAAAAATAAGCTACATAAAGAGAAAACATTCTGAAGATTTTCTTAATTAAAACAGAAATTATATCTACATTTAAACTTATACATCTATCCCAAAAAGATGAATGGGATTGGAACATTTATTCTTGTAATTAACAGAAAAAGAAAAGAAATACTAAACAAACATTCAACAAATAAATGTTACCAAAGGCAAGACTCTTTTACATACCTGAATATATTATTTGTGCTTAAACTTCTTTTAAAGTGTGTTTTTGGTTGAGTTAGAATGTTTTAAAAATGGCTGCATAATAACCTCAAAAGAAGGACCATTGATAACTGCTCAAAATTGAAATTAAAGAAAGGTTGGTAAAAACACACAAACAAATGTTAACAATCGATCGAAACAGTTATGCTGTACGAATATTTTGTTTAATTTTCAATTTTTGAGCAATTAAGCAAGAATGGACCAGAAATAAGTTTCATTTTACGTTAATTTTATGTACGAAACAGTTTTCCTACACGAAATTTTAAAATAATTGTGTTTTTTTTTCTTTTCACCACATACTCATTTAAAAATGTAGAATCTCCTTTTAGGGAAATGATTCAGCTAAAGTGATTTGCTGCTGCTGTTATTATTATTATCATTATCATCATTATTATTGTTATTGTTATTAACATTATTATTATTATCATCATTATCATCATTATTGTTATTGTTATTATTATCATTATTATTATTATCATCATTATCATCGTTATTGTTATTATTATTATTATCATCATTATCATCATTATTATTGTTATTGTTATTATCATCATTATCATTATCATCATTATCATCATTATTATTGTTATTATTATTATTATTATCATCATTATAATTATTATTGTTATTATTATCATCATTATTATTGTTATTATTATTATCATTATTATTATTATCATCATTATCATTATTATTGTTATTGTTATTATTATTATTATCATCATCATTATTATCATTGTTATTGTTATTATTATTATCATCATTATTATTGTTATTATTATTATTATCATCATTATTATCATTATTGTTATTATTATTATTATTATCATCATTATTATTATTATCAGTAGTAGTAGTAGTAGTAGTAGCAGTAGTATCTGTAATTTGCTTTTCTTTTACAGTAACAAAAATCGACCAAATGTGTATAATTGTGATAAAAAAATGTGTATCTTTATACAGAATAGTTAACATAAATCCCTCCTAATTGGTTAAGAATGCTTTATGTGGAAACTCATTCTTGACATGGGACGGGCTTTCTTAACTATTCTATGTTAAATTTGTATTCGAAACAAAATGGTTTTCTAAATAGTAACATAATAATTTAGACATTCGTTCGTAATTATGGGAGAGCGCGTTGTTAAATATTTTGTTCTTACATCGTTTTCTCAGTTTGCCTACCAATCGTCGACTATTTTCAACTGTTGATGAAAACTTTCAAGTAGCATGTTGTACACTAATGATGAACTGATACAATCTGGTTTTGTTTTAAAATCAAAATGAATTTCTTGTTGTCTTACAATTTTCAATCAATTACGAGGAAAACATTTGAGAAAAAAATATATGCGGAAATTACCCAGGGTGGGGTATGTATGAATGTGAACATTTACAAAAAAAAAAAATAATAATTAAATATTTATAAATTTTAAAAGAATCGAGAATCGTATCGGAATCGGACATTTAGCATGGAATCGGAAAAAATCTTGGAATAATTCCCATCACTATTATATATATATATATATACATATATATATATATATATATATATATATTACTATATATATATATATATATATTACTATATATATATATATATATATATATATTACTATATATATATATATATATATATTACTATATATATATTTATATATATATATATTACTATATATATATATATATATATATTACTATATATATATTTATATATATATATATTACTATATATATATATATATATATATATATATATATTACTATATATATATATATATATATATATATATATATATTACTATATATATATTACTATATATATATATTACTATATATATATATATATATATATTACTATATATATATATATTACTATATATATATATATATTACTATATATATATATATATATATATTACTATATATATATATATTACTATATATATATATATTACTATATATATATATATATATATTACTATATATATATATATTACTATATATATATATATATATATTACTATATATATATATATTACTATATATATATATATATTACTATATATATATATATATATATTACTATATATATATATATATTACTATATATATATATATATTACTATATATATATATATATATATTACTATATATATATATATTACTATATATATATATATTACTATATATATATATATATATATATATATTACTATATATATATATATATATATATTACTATATATATATATATATATATATTACTATATATATATATATATATATATATTACTATATATATATATATATATATATATATATTACTATATATATATATATATATATATATTACTATATATATATATATATATATATATATATATTAATATATATATATATATATATATATTACTATATATATATATATATATATATATATATATATATATATATTACTATATATATATATATATATATATATATATATATATATATTACTATATATATATATATATATATATTACTATATATATATATATATTACTATATATATATATATATATTACTATATATATATATATATATATATTACTATATATATATATATATTACTATATATATATATATATATTACTATATATATATATATATAGTATATTACTATATATATATATAGTATATTACTATATATATATAGTATATTACTATATATATATAGTATATTACTATATATATATAGTATATTACTATATATATATAGTATATTACTATATATATATATATAGTATATTACTATATATATAGTATATTACTATATATATATATATATATAGTATATTACTATATATATAGTATATTACTATATATATATATATAGTATATTACTATATATATATATATATATATAGTATATTACTATATATATATAGTATATTACTATATATATAGTATATTACTATATATATAGTATATTACTATATATATAGTATATTACTATATATATATATATATATATATTACCATACTATATATATATTACTATACTATATATATATATTACTATACTATATATATATATATAGTATATTACTATATATATATTACTATACTATATATATATATATATAGTATATTACTATATATATATATTACTATACTATATATATATATAGTATATTACTATATATATATATATATTACTATACTATATATATAGTATATTACTATATATATATATATATTACTATACTATAAATATATATATAGTATATTACTATATATATATTACATACTATAAATATATATATAGTATATTACTATATATATATATTACATACTATAAATATATATATAGTATATTACTATATATATATTACATACTATAAATGTATATATAGTATATTACTATATATATATATTACATACTATAAATATATATATAGTATATTACTATATATATATTACATACTATAAATATATATATAGTATATTACTATATATATATAGTATATTACTATATATATATTACATACTATAAATATATATATAGTATATTACTATATATATATTACATACTATAAATATATATATAGTATATTACTATATATATATTACATACTATAAATATATATATAGTATATATAAATATATATATATATATATATATATATATATATATATATATATATATATATATATATTACTAAGTGTGACAAATTCTCACGAGGATGAAACGTGGAATAATCTGTGTTGCTTAATTGCCATGTATATTTTCATAACTTATTATATATTACTCACTAACTTTATTCTGTAAAGCTTTCGATTTTAGGATTGATGCATACATATGTGCCGATCATCGGATTGATTCACAGTTATTGCAAGCCAATCAATTAAATGTTGTTATAAAATGTATATAAACTAAACTAAATTAAATATTTATTATTATTAAATGTAGTGGTTGATGGGCAGAAATCAGAGGCCCACAGTATTTATGATGGAGTCCCAACTCTCTTCCTGATCTACGTCAATGATCTCCCAAAACAGATACTTAAATCATTCATTGACATCTATGCTAATGACACGACCATCTATGGCAACACATCAAAGGCCATAAATAACAAAGTTCTCTCTAATTTTCTCTCCTCTGATCTTGAGCGTGTGGTACAGTGGGGAAGAGGTGGCTGGTTACTTTTAATGCATCTAAAACCAAGCTCCTATCTTTGCATCATCAATGCTCTGATCCCCATCTGGCATCAATTGAAATGGATGGCTCTCGTCTAGGGGAGGCTTCTGGGTTTGACCTTTACTCTTGATCTGAAATGGAACACGTACATCAAGTCTGTTTCCCAGGTTGCTAGGAAAATGATAGGATCCTTCTACCGCTCCAGAAGACATCTCACTAATGATACAATTCTCTATCTGTATAAAAGCCAAGTACGTCCAAGGATGTAGTACTGCTGTCACATCTGGGCTGGAGCTGCTAAAAACAACCTATCCTGCCTTGACAGAGTACAAAATAGACTTCATGGCTTAGTGGGAGATGCCCTTTTCTCTTCCCTGCAACCTCTCTCCCACAGAAGTGACATTGCAAGTCTGTCTTTGTTTTATCATTATTTCCATGGCAAGTGCTCGTCTGAACTCCAATCTCTGATCTCCGCTCGCCAATCTTTCATGAAAAACACTTGTCTAGCTGAAACCACTGTCAGTAAATTTCCTCACTCTTTATCTGTGCCTAAATCAAAACGTAGATTCCATGAACAAAGCTTTTTTCTTAGAAGTGAACGCCTGTGGAACTCTGTTCCGTTTGCCTGTTTCCCACCTGACTACAACTTGGATGTCTTCAAGTTCAACATAAACAAATTCCTGATGAACCGCCCCCTAAAAGTAAGACACATTATCAAATCTTCAATACTAACGATTACTACGATACTATCCCATTGATTACTGTACATGTGGTGACCGCGATGTAAAAATAAATATTTATTATTATTAAATATTTATTATTATTAAATAATATATATATATATATATATATATATATATATATATATATGTATATAAAGGGTGATATTATCGATGGTATTTAAATATCATAGATTCCTTTATAATAAAAAAATGAAATAAAATGCAACATTCAAGAACAACACCAACAAACAACAATCAACTCGAATACTGCATTTATATATATTAAAAAAATAGTTTTATTTAACATATCAGTTTTTTTTTATTAGTGGTGTGGAATATTAACTCTCTTTTTTCAGGTAATCCATTACGAAATT
This sequence comes from Euprymna scolopes, assembly GCF_053919585.1. Lineage (NCBI taxonomy): Eukaryota > Metazoa > Mollusca > Cephalopoda > Sepiida > Sepiolidae > Euprymna > Euprymna scolopes. Next base: position 90,683,375 of record NC_136511.1, on the reverse strand, counting down.
AGAAAGGTTTAAGGTCATCAATATGGAATTAAAATCCATTATATATTTTTTATCAGAGCAAGCTTAGAAATATTTTGATGTAGCCGTCTACATCCAAATATTTCTAAGCTTGATTCATATGTCCGGATAAAAGAGAAAGATTTAAAGAAAAGCCATTCATAATTACTTGCGTAAATAGAAATCCCTTGATAAGGTATATATCCATTGGCGGCAATCCTAAATGTACACATTTCCTGGTAAATAATTTTTACATCTCACGATGGAGTTGGAAGTACTGGTTTTCTCCTTAAAACTGATTTGATTTTTCCTGCATAATATATTTATCATCAAAATTGCAATTCTCCCAGCCTGTTTACTGTACCCATGTGCGAAAAAACAAAACTTAGTCCCCGTAGAATTTACATGACTTTGGAACAAAGTATACAGTGAAGAGTTCACCATCTGTTTGCATGGCGAACCAGTGTTCTTTTAGAACTAGTGTCTGTTTTATAAGTTCAAATAATTTCAGTTGAGTTATTTTCCTTTGATCGTATACAGCAAGTGTGTTTGTAAAATAACAATTCGCTACATATGCATAGCTCTTTAATCTTGAGGTTACATCAGCTAAAACAAGATGTGAACAGTAGTCTGAATAATCCAAGGAATACATGTGGTCGTTTATGGCGGATTAAGACTTTTTAATATGAATATTTTCATTATAATGGAGATTTGGTGTCTCACATATCATAATATGAAGGATTTTTTTCTATTCTGTTATCTTATTTTAATGTCAATACACCTATCACTATCCACGCTGTTGAGATTAACTGCATTGAGAAAAAAACAAACAAAACCAAACAACTGAGGTTATTACATATTGGTATTCATCTACTATTCAACAATTATATAATACAACACAAGGTCAGTTTTAATGTAGGGTGCCAGTGCATATATGCTTTTTATAGAAATCGCTCTCGACGAGATGTAAAGCCACTTGATGTAAGGAGGTAATAAAAAATACACTTCAAGGTCCAAAATTAGCTAATGACAAGTATTAGATGGATATATTCCAACCCAGAAAATAATAATTATTCCCCCTTCATCAGAAACATCACTAATAGAATGTGAGAAATAAAGGACAAAAATAAGGGTAAAGACAATTACGAGTGTTCTGAAAGTAAATGCAATGTCTAATTTCTACTTTCGTTGATTGGAGTCCTAGTCTATAAAACATGGAAAATTGAAAGCTGTGTCTCGACACTCAACGTTTTTTTTTTGCACAGTAAAACATATGATTGGTTAGATTATATGGAACAATGAAGACAAAACTGATAGGAAACACTTTTCGAATCCACCATACAATGAAGAAATATGCAAAATGTTAATGATTCACACAAGTTTGAAAATTCATCCATTTTTAACAATTTTAACAAAAACAAATAAAAAGCAGCATTATTAAATCGTCTCATCTTTCGATTATTCGTTTCTTATCTGACAGATGCAACACAGCTCACATCTTTTTCATAAGACATTATTACTTTGTTTCAAAGACTCATTTCACACCATTATTTAATACCATAATAATTAGTAGATTTAAATTCTTAATAAATTCTACACTATTGAGAAATATTTTGTGGTTAATATTTTTGTTCAATATTATATTGTCTAAATTTGTTCAATATTATATTGTCTAAATTTGATTGTTTTGTTTTAATCATTTTTATGCTTTTAATATCAGATTTTTCTTGAGAATACAATATCTTTCTTATTTATTTTTTTCGATTTCTAAAGCATAATAAAAAGAAAATCTTTTGATAGTAAAGTTTCAAATATGTCATTTAAAGAGAGAATAATATATCAGCTCGCCACTATATTTTCCATTTGCGATATTAATAAGAGTTGTAATTACAACACTAATGAAATTTAGTTGAATTGACTGTGAACATAATTGTCCAATAATGTCAAATGTCCTTCAAACTTTTGTAATTAAGCATTTTTAGATTAAGAAAGGAAAATACTATTAATATGATGTTGGTGGTGGAATCTTAGTGCGATTAAAAGAGAGACCTGAATGGAAAATTGATTTAAAAGGGAAAAAATCTCTCAGAAAAATGAAGAGGAAATGAGTTAGACACTTTTATCTATTTTTCATTTTTTAGAATTGATTTCGATTGTAATTGCATTCACAAGAATGAATACTTTGCAGATGTATTTATTCTATCTGGGCGTTTTATGATGGGATTTTAAATGGAAAGCGTGACAAACAAATCCAGACATGTAAAAAGTAAACTATGTGATTTTAAATAGTGACAAAATGACAAATGACAGACAAAACCTTAAATTCACATGCACATACGCATACAAAAAATAAGCAAAGCATTGATTTTTTAGAGATGAAAATGATTTGATTATATTTGAAAAATGTATTCATTTTTAGACAAAAATGAGTTGTTATGGGATTGCTTGTCCTTTTACCTTTAAAAGATGAATATTAAATAAAACTATTCATATTCGCTGTGTAAATAGATGGAGCAAGTGTATATAATAATGTAAAATAGGATCTCAAGTAAACTTTGGGATTGCTATGTGGGCATGCATGTATAATAACTATCTCTTGTGAATAGACACTTTATTATATATTCTAGAACTAGCTGAAGTACTCGGCATTGCCAGGTTGTATTTGATATATTTGAATATTCCTCCACATACATAATTAGTCCTCGCGCGAAAGAGCAGGACACACAAAATGTTTTAAATAATAAGAATAACAATAACAAAGACTTTCACTGGCGAGGACTACTATTGACCGTAACCAGTTATACAATCCTTTTTAAATTTTTATCTCTATTTTTCTCGTTATGTACTGAATATTTGTTAATGAAACTTATATGAAATATGTTCCTTATTAAATTTTAAAGATTTTTATTCTGAAAAAAGTTTTTAAAAATTTAATTTAAAAAAGTTATTTTAAAGTTTTTGTTAAAAAAAAATCAGATTTTCTCATTATTCATACCTGTACTACAAAGAGGGGGTTGCAAAAAAAGAGTTGTAGTGTGAGGAGAAATACAAACTGAAACAGAGAAAATATTCAGACCTGTAATAATACAAGTAGGGGGTTGCAAAAATGAGTTTTGGTGTGAGGAGAAATACAAACTGAAACAGAGAGAATATTCAGACCTGTAATAATACAAAGAGGGGGTTGTAAAAATGAGCTGTGGTGTGAGGAGAAATACAAACTGAAATAGAGAGAAGTAGAGTTTTAAAATATAATCTTAAAAAGATAAGATACAAGTTAGAAAAAGCATTTCATCCAAGGCATGAAAATTGTTAAACAAAATGTTTTTACTATAGGCTTTAAAAATAAAGGTACAAGATTCCATTTGAAATTTATTTATCTTAAAAGTGCACTTTTATAAATTTTACAAAGTAAGGTATAAATATTTAATTTAAATTGAATAAAAAAATTACCTTGGATTTATTTTATGTAATGTGCATTTTGTTGCAATTTAAAAACATTATCTTTCATCTAAAAAGAGTTAAAAACATATTTAATTTGAAAAGGAAACACTCCTTTTCAAATTAAATATGTTTTTAACTCTTTTTCAAAGTGTTTTTTTAACATGTTTTATTAACTATTTTCTCTCATAATAATCTCTATCTCCTATTTGATTTTATCGAGCTTTTACATCTGGTTGAGATTACTTTATAAATATTACTTCTTTTAAAAAAAGTGAAGCAGAGGGAATAGGGTGAACACTTTTTCCTTCACCCTATTCCCTCTGTTTCACTTTTTGTTCTCAAGTAAGATCTTTGACTTACTTGTAGTTTCATCAAATACTTTTGCAAGAAAAATCCGATCCTGCATTTTACTAAATCCTACCTCTGATGAGAAGGAAAGTATTTTTTCGAAACTCAGCGGATTAAGGACTATCCACTTACTTAGTGTTACCTTTCCAAATGAAATATGTTTTTAACTCTTTTTCAAAGTTTTTTTAACATGTTTTATTAACTATTTGCTCTTTATATATATATATATATATATATATATATATATATATATATATATATATATATATATATATAAGCCAGATAAGACACTGATAGAATTCAGATGAAAAATCCTGATAGATATTACTTGAAGTAATACATTCAAGGAGATCCTAGCCAAAAAGCAAAAGCTCAATATTTAAGAATAGAGCAATATATAAGTTTTGTGGTTAAATTTTAAATTCTGAAAAAAACAATATATAGAGACATATATTCGATTTAAGAATTTATTGTTTGACAAAAGGAATATATAGAAGGGGTTATTTTAATTTCCTTTATCCATGGATTTTCAACAATGGCTCATATCATCAGAGAAAATGAAATGCAGTTAGCAAAATGCTCAGCTGCGAATGGACGCTATTTTGCTTTTCAGCACAATTATTGAAAATAGTTTTTTGAGTGGTTGTGGATAATTATATGGAGAAAATTATACGAAAAGAGAAGTTGATACAATCTGTGTAGTCCATTATCGGAAGGAGTCCAATGTCGTTCAGGGTTATAAATCCAGGTGGGTAGAAAATAGGCCCATGGGAGAAAGTGATATTCCCATACAGCGAAAGCATACTGCTCCTTATTGATATTTCGAAAAGTATACCGGGCAGCCTTATTTGTTGTTGTGTTGATTGTGTTTGGTTGCTGTAGTCCAAATGCTTTCTCGGTGTTGACAAAGTATATCCGAAATTGGGTGGATATACTATTCTATTGTAATTATCCCCGTGAATAATAGAATTTGAGCATTGAGTTAAGTGTGCAATGGACCTCGGACTCAATAGTATAGTTATCAAAATACCAAAGATAGCAAAATAATCCTGGAGATGATATTTGGTACGGTACGTTGGAATGGCTTGCTTGAGGTGCGAGTCTCTTAGAAAGATAGTTCGTTTTCTTGGATGAGGGAAGCCTTTTAGATGAAGAAAAAAGGAGAGTGGGGTGAAGTAGAGAGGGAGAGGAGAGAGGGTTAAAGTTGGGCGAGCATACAGGTTCTCTAAATGGATTTTTTTCGGCGGGAGGGAGGGGAGGAATTGTGTGTTAGTATTCTTTAAAAGGGTTGACCTCTTGATTTTAAGTTCAAGTGGGAAATGGATATTCTTGTGATCTTCAGTGGGGGGTTGTGCGTGATAGGGTGTGGGTGTGCTGTTTTTGCTGTGGGGATGGGTGAGCTGATGAGGTGGAGATAGAGACGAGTCATGGTGTGAAAATATGGAATGTTTGGAGGGTTACTTAATTGAGTTTAAGGTTGGGTTCTTTCAATTTTGAGTGTATATTTTAAAGGTGACTTGGTTAGTTGAGATAAGTCAGTTAAATACGTTTGTTGTCGTAGTTTGATATAGTTTAATTATGTTTGTTTAAATTTTATTTAAAATACATATATTTCTGTTTGGAGGCGATCTATGGGTGAGTTTGTTTCGTTGTTCGTTGAGTTGGAATTGATGTTTGAGTGTGCTTTATATACTTTAGTTAATTATATATTTTTTTATATTTTTATAAAGGGGAGAGTTGATTTAAATGTGGGGTTGGGTATGTGGTCGCCCAGGCGTGGTTAATTTAAACTATTTATATAATGATTACTTGTATATCCCCCTGTCAAACGAATATCACTTTCTCCCATCGGCCTATTTTCTGCCCACCTGGATTTATAACCCCGAACGACATTGGACTCCTTCTGATAATGGACTGCCCAGGTTGTATCAATTTCTCTTTTCGTACAATTTTCTCCATATATAGATTTTAGCTTTCCTGGTATTTTAAAATCAATAAGTATTTACTATTTTATTATTATTACCAAAAATGAAAGATTTTTCTTTAAACAAAATCAAATAAAGAACGACAATTAAAGAATCGTTTAGGCATCGGAAAATAGGCACCAATTTTTTCGATTCCGATATCGATTCCAATACCTCCAAATTTGTCGATTTTTCAGTTTTCTGATTCCGATTAATCGTCCCAACACTAATATAAATCATGCTGGAATAAAAATGTATTAAAGTCTGTTTGCAGTATGAAACTCAGTTTGTGAAACAGTCTACGTTTTGTATGGATTAATCAAACTGTGAGCAAACAGACAAAAATACGACCTTATTATATATATATATATATATATATATATATATATATATATATATATATATAATCTGTTTATTATACAAGCATTATTGGTTACATATGTGCATACATGTTTCAGTGGGATCCCAATTCTAGGATAACACCTCTTCAGACCAAAAATGAATCATTATTGAAATGGGAGTAAAAATTACATTATTTTTATGAGATATTTGGGTGTGGTTTACGTTCTGAAAAGAAGTGGGGTGCATACTTTGTGAATGTAAGCATTAGGTTTTTCGAGGGAGGTGTGGTGATACGATTTCCTATGCATATATATAACCAACAATGTTTGTACAATAAACAGACTATTTACAAGCTCATTTCTACATTAAGCACTCTTTAATAATCATGTGAGTATCAGTGGATTTACATCTAGGAAACTAATCGATACAACCATTATATATATATATATATATATATATATATATATATATATATATATATATATATATATATATATATATAAACTAAAAATTAGATGAAGTTGCCTAAAACACGTGCAAGAATTTCAAGCAAAAATGTTAGGAATTTAAAAAAAGAAAAAAGCAATGGCATAAAAAATTCTGATAATTCTGAAACATAGACATAGGAATACGTTCTTCCATTGACAGGTGTAAATATTTCGTCCTCTCCCCCCTCTCTCTCCCCTTATATATATATATATATATATATAATTTGAGGTTGCTATTTTTCAAAAGTAGGGTAACCAGTGAAATATAATGAGGTTAATACAAGAGTGCTCAGTACAGAAGTAGAGCAAGTTACATTTTCAATTTGTCTTTACACAAGCAGTAATTTGTTGCTACACAGTCATGAGCATGTTTTGTTCTTCTAGTATTTAGTAACTAGAGACCTCTTCAGGCAACAACGCTTATTTTCGAAAGCGGAAACTAACAAATTCGCACCCAATCAACTCTGTTCTCCGCACAGCTGAACCTTCACCTCCATGAACCGTTTACAAAAAAAAAAAAGCCTTCTTTTGCTGAAAGTTGATTTTCGTTTTTCATTATGAATTCCGCTTTCGAAAATAAGCGTTGTTGTCTGAAGAGGTCTCTAGTTACTAAATACTAGAAGACTGAAACATGCTCATGACTGTGTAGCAACAAATGACTGCTTATGTAAAGACAAATTGAATATATATATATATATATATATATATATATATATACATCAATAAAGAAAGAAAATGACAATACAAAACTATATACTAATATATATAGATTTATTCCTTTATTCAATAAGGGTATACATTAATTAGGGGTGTTGGGTAAGTGATAACTCTGCATACTATGGTTTTTCAAAGCCTAATGCGTCTCATCAGAAGAGGAGAGAAGATGCTAGGTAACATAATAGGGATTCGATGTCTAATGGTAGTCACATTAGGAGCGAAATTAAATATTGAGCCTGTTTGGCGGAACTAAATTGATCTCTGTGATATAGGAGCATATCATATCTGCCATAGTGGGTTTAATATATGTGGACAATATGTGTGATTAAACTCTCGGGGAAAATAAAGGGTACGTTAATTGAAGAAAGATGCTTGTTTAATTATATGTGTGAAAGGATTTATGCTATGGAAGGAGTTTACATGAAATAGAGGGTTTATGCCATGTCGGTATATTTTAGAAGGGGTATCCGAAATTATAATAGTACTTTAAAGAAATATAGATTATTAGGAATAATAGCAAGATAATAAATGTGAGGGGTCCCTCACATTTATTATCTTGCTATTATTACTATATTTAGTAAAACATTTTAAATTAATAGGACCCATAAACCAGCATTGCCCATTGAAAATATGATTCAAAGCCAAACATGACCCAAAGATTTGGATAAGCCCCCCCCCACCTCCTAAAACAAATTAACCTATGATTATCTAATGCATTATTGTATCTGAGGAATGTAAATTAAATATTAATATAGAAAAATAGCAACAGTCGTTAGTGGTAGCCACTTTTGGATCTGGAAACTTGTGGGCACAGGCGACAGCAGTCAAAATGAAACTGACTTCTACTGTCATTTTGTCTGGCAATGGCAATTAACAGAATCCACTAGCTGTCATTTTGAGCGGGGTGGTTACTGGCGATTTGTGTTATTTTAGTGTGGTTGCTACTGTCACTGTCGGTTCTTGACGGTCACTATTGACCACTATCGGTCACTGGTGGCCATAACGATTATTGGCCTAAATGTGACTGCTCCAAAATGAAATGGTCACTGGCATGTAGTAGTGTTTTCAGGTGTTTTGATGCGTTTTGTTGGCACAGGCTGCCTCTGCAACAATCAGTCAGTGTTGGTCACTGTCGGCCATGATTATTGTCAGCGTCCATTGAACTGTCCTGAAATGAAATTGCCTGTTTTCAATTGCCAGATACTCCAGTGGAGTGCACAGTCATCCAAAGGCGGGCATGGTCATCTAGTGGCGGGCATGGTCATCCAGCGGTGGTAACTGGGAGATAGTGTTCTTTTAAGGTTGCTACTGTTATGTGATGGCATTTGGGGGCACTGGCTGGCACTACCGTAGTAAGTGGGTTACTTCTGTATTGATGTGGCTATGTGTGGCCGTTCAATTAAACATAAACTGTGTACAGTTAGGTGCCTTCCCTGTTTTTACTGAGTTTATGAATAATAACATTTGTATTCCAACATAGTCCGTATTCTTCATAACAGTATTGACTTTAAATGTAAATGTAATTTTGTTATTACAAATTTCACGTTTTATTTTTGCAAATCATATAATACAGAGAGTTTGTTTAGGTTTGTGTTTTGTTTTTGTCAAATAAATATTTTTATTTGCACATAATCATTAAATATCAGTATGTACATTTGTTTTTTTACCTTGCCGATATGTTTGATATGTATGAAACTCGATTTACGTAATCAGATTTGAGCTGCATAAATATTTTGATGTGGTTAGGAAAAAAGTGAAGTGAAAGTTGAAGCATCTAAACTGTTCAATAGAAAACTATACCTCAGAAAACCCGTTTAGTTAATGTATTTCCTGCCCTTGAAACATCATATAAGAAACAAAGAAAGACGCAGAAGGATGCGAAGAAGAATGGACATGGTTTTGTTTATAGTTATTTGTTTTTTGTCAAAATAGATATGTTTATTTGTTTTTGTCAAAATAGATATGTTTATTTTGTTTTTGTCAAAATAAATATGTTTATTTGTTTTTGTTAAAATAGAAATGTTTATTTGTTTTTGACAATTGTACAACTTTTTACTCATCTTGAAAATGGGCAGCATGCCATGTTCTCAACTAATACCACTCTGGAACAAGCCCAAGGTTCACCACCTGCCTCAACTTTGACAGTATTTTGTCAACTCTGCCAGGAAGATGACTTTGCAATGGGCCTCAAATATGCGGAAGTCCCCGAGTTTTACACTTGGAACAAACTAACAAAGAAACGGAGCAGAATAAAGCGTGGAGAACAAGTTGAAGGAACAGGAAATGATGATGTATGGAAGACACAATGCATTGGAAGAATCTACACGATTAGTTCAAGACAAGAGAGTGTTATTTCTTATGCTGGGTTGCTGGTCCAACTTTATTTCAAGATGGGGTTGCTGGTCCAACTTTATTTCAAGATTTGTCAGCATACAATGGTAAAACCTTTTAAACACAGAGCCGCATGCTTTGCACGAGACCTTCTTGAAAATGACCAACATTTGCACCAAGTAATGCGAGAGAAATGTCACTCAATCACCTTTGAATTTGCGAAGCCTCTTCGCAATAATTTTAACAGCCTGCAAGCCAAGCAATCTTCTTGAACTTTGGACAACTTTTCATGATGAAGACATTCTTCACAGACACAGGTGAGGAATTAACAATCTAGAAACAGATTTTAATGATGACCTTTACAACAAAACTCTTTTTCTAATTGAAGAAAAAGTTCTCCTTATGGGTGGTCAACCACTACCAAGCTATGGAGTACCTGCACTGGCGCAAGGAGGAGATAAATGGCTTGCAAGAGAGTATCAACGTGAAGTAAATTACAATACTGAAGAACTATCCATACAAACAGAAAATTTGCAAGAAAAATTGACAGATGATCAAAAAGAAGCTTACAATTTTTTCATAGCAATGTTGGAAGCACAAGATGAGATGGACAAAACAGAAGCTCCCAGAGTATGACGTTTCTTCATGCTCCAGATGGCACGAGCAAGACTTTTGTAATCAATTTGATCCTTGCAAAGATTAAATCCATGAGAAAGATTGTGCTTGCAACAGCATCCAGTGGCATTGCTGCCACTTTACTTCAAGGTGGCTGCACTCTTCACAGCACTTTTAAAGTACCCTTGGATACTCATCGAATGAATCAGCAAGTTTGCAAAATTACTGGTACCTCAGCCTTTGCAAATGTTATTTGAGACACATCAGCAATCATTGTAGACAATGCCCCGATGACACACAAGAGTGCTTATGAAGTAATCATCCGAACACTGCAAAACATCACAGGAAACAAGAAATCTATGTGTGGCATTCCATCCTTATTTTGCAGTGATATCTATCAAATCTTCCAAGTGGTCAAAAATGGCACAAGGGCAAACATTATCAATGCAAGTTTGAAGCAGTCCTATCTCTGGAGGCACATAATAGTGAAGAGATTGACTACTAATATGAGAGCCCATATCTCTGGAAACACAGCCGCAGCCAGTTTCTCACAATTGTTTCTTCAAATTGGTAATGATCAGTTTCCAATCACTTCTCCACCTGACACAATTAAGATTCTAACCAAGCTTGGTAAATGCGTCGGTAATCAGAAGCAAATGAAAGACAAAGTTTACCCGGATCTGAAACAACAATGGAAAATCATTAGAGTGGCTTGCTTAGAGGGCTATTGTTTTACTACTAAACAGCAATGTGAATCACTTGAACAATTGGATAATGGATGACTTTCCAGAGGACTCAAAGGAATACAAGTCAATTGATTCAGCTACTATTGAAGGTGAAGTTGTTCACTACCCTGTGGAGTTTTTACACTTTTTGGAACTGACTGGAATGCCTCCTTAGATTTTAATTCTCAAAATCGGATCCTCAATCATGATTTTTCGATCATTAGAACCACCAGAAACAACAGAATCAGATGTTCTCACTTTGCTGTATGCCCAGGTGCTCCCTTTGCACGCACCCTTGCTAGATGTGACTGAGGCCACCATTTCTTGTGGCAAAACGGTTCTACTGTCAAGGATCCTCTTAGTTCCATCTGACTCAAAACTTCTATTTAAATTCAGGATCTCCAGTTTCCTGTGGAAGTGTGTTTTGCAATGACCATCAATAAAAGTAAAAAAAAACAAACAAACATTTAAAACGATTGGTGTAGACCTGACATTAGAATACTTCAGTCACGGTATGGTCTACATCTCCACCAGCTGGACAGGAAGTGCAGAAAAACTCTATATTTTGACTCCAAATCAAAGTAGCAGAAATGTAGTCTACCACGAAACTCTTCAATAAAAGGTTCTAAAATAAGATATGATGAAAAATGATATGATCTTGATTGTGGTAAGTTTTAAGTATTGAATGTGTTAGATAAAATTTAAGCAATGAGTACAAATTTACTTGCATCAAAAATTATGTGATATCATAATTTTACTATGTGATATCATAATTTTACTATGTGATATCATAAAGTAACCTTTATCTGCGTTAAAAATGTGTTTCTGATACAAAACAAATGTTAACCATTGTAACTCTTTAAGTAATTGTTTCAATTTTTATGTGTAACAATATAAGTGTCAACTTTAATATATGATTTAAAGTTCATAGTTGGATTTCAGTCACTTCAGGAGTTAAAAAATTTAAACACATAAAGCAATAGTTGCTCTTACAACATCCACTTACTGCAAGGCTACGTGAGCATACAGCAAAGTCCCGCGCGAAACCCGAGTATCTTTGCTAGTATACATGTCATTGTGCTAGAAACGTTTTCATCCTAAATTCTATGCAATTATGCATTAAGTAGAATCTATGTGTAAAAAGAATTAAGCGTAATAGTAATCATCTAATATAAAACCATAAAAAATGAATAAGTAATTAATGAACACTCGTTTTTCAAAGGAATGTGCAAATTAGTTAATTTTCATGTAGTCGCTCGCATATCTATGACTGATTATATTAAGAAGTTCGTTTTGATAATTTTTAAATAGAAAAAGTAGGCTATTAATATCAATAGCAAGAAAAAACCTCAACTATATATATATATATATATATATATATATATATATATATATATATATTATATAATTATTCAGAATAGTGAAATACAATAAATCTACAGGTGTGCAAATTGAGTGATTATCGGGCTTACAAAATATTATTGGATGTAATATTTTTTATAAGACTATCTCAGCTAAATAAAATTGCTCAATATACTAGATAGAGCAAATAAATCTTAATTTAGGAATTTAAAATTTGTGATTTGAAAAAGTTAAATTTCAAATATAGAAATTTTATTGTATGCAAGACAAAGAATACAGTATAGTAAAATATATTTCCTTAACCCATGAGTTTTTGATGTTTATACATCTCAGAGGAAAAATATTAGCAAATATTATAAAAGTTTTGCACCTAATTTGCTAAAGATAATTAACATAGAAAATTAAATAAAATGTTTGTAAATCATTTTAGCTACATAGAATAAAGGAAATTGGATATTGATGCAGCAAAAAAAAAAAAAAAAAAAGAAGGATATTGAACTTCAAATCGAAAGTGTATGCTAAATCATGTCGAAGCTCTTGGTATTCGGTAGGCAAAAAGATCCAACGCGTATTGTAATAAATCCAAGGAAGCTGGTCACAATCCAATATATAAATATTTCCACAGTTTTTCTTTAGTTTGATTGGATATCCGGCAAATCTTTGATTATATCAATCCGGTAAATTCTTTCCATGTATTAGTTTCAAAATTCAGTTCAAGTTTTCAATCATTTTGTGAATAAAAACCAAAAGAAATCCATAGACAGGCAAATAAAATTAAATAAAATTGAAATTAAATGAAAATGAAAATAAAAATAATTAAATAAAGAATTGCTTATGAAACCAAAGCAAAATAGTCTTTAAAAATCAGATGCAGTTTTTGTTATCAAGATTATATTTGTAAGTCAGCACAAGTGAAAATGTTATAATATTAAAATCGCAAGATTTAAATTCTATCTTCTAAAAATAAGGAAGTGGTAGGAGGATTTAACTTTAAGAGGGGGGAAGAAAAAAAAAGAAAATATAATAAATAACATAAAGGGAGAGGCTAACTTATTAAAGAAAAAGAAAAAGAAAGAAAAAGACTAGTAATGTTAAAGAAAGAAGAAAGAAAGGGAGAAAAAAAAAGAGAGAAAAAAATAAAAGACCTACTTCTGTTTGCTTGCTCTTAACACATAATGCTAAAATTTATAATTCTAATACATAGAGTAAAATCCAATGTATATACTTAATGATAATAGTATTTAATCGAAATCTTAGAGTTAAATTAATCTGTGAAAATATTGCATATAGTAACAAGGTGTATTAACATAACAAGGTATAATAATAATAATAATAATAATAATAATAATAATAATAATAATAATAATATTAGTAGCCTTAATAATAATAATAATAATAATAATAATAATAATAATAATAATAATAATAATCCTAACAATAATAATAGTAGCATTAATAATAACAATAATGATAATAATGAATATTTTAATAATAATATAATATAATATTAGTGTAAAAAACGATGATAATAATATTAAAGAAAATGATGATAATAATGATAATGATGATATAATTAATAAGAATAATCATCATAATAATGATAATAATAATAACGACAACAATAATAATAATAATAACAGTAAATATTATATTTGTATAATAGCACCACTACTACCAATGCTACCACTAAAACAATAATAATAATAATAATAATAATAATAATAATAATAATAATAATAATAATAATAATGGTAAAACAATAATGATAATATAATTAATAATAATAATAATAATAATAATTGTAATAATAATAGAAACCCAAATACACAAACATAAAAAAGAAGCCGAGAAGATCAACAGGAAGAAAGTAACGTGGAGAAAACGGAACATTTGAAATGTAACTGACAGGGAGAGGCTAAACAAGAAACATGAAGAACTGGACCAAAAGAAGCGAGATTGAGACGATATAGATATAAATCTGAACAATGCAAACAAAACAGAACATTTGAAACTAATGAAAGCCAATTCTACCGAAATGTGAACGGAGGAAACACAAAAACAAAACAACCAAATCCGACAGAAACAAAACTCTACTGGAGTAAAATATGGGAAGAGTGACGGGATCACAATAGAAATGCCCAATGGTTGAAAGGCATAAAAGAAGAGTTAGAACAAATAGAAGAAGGAACAATGAATGAAATCAACAAGGAAACCCTAAAGAAAACCATACGAAAAATGGTAAACTGGAGAGCACCAGGGAACGACGGGATACATGCATACTGGTTCAAAAAATTCACAACCTTACACGAAAGGCTAGCCCAAAACCTGAGAAGATGTATACAGGAAGCAAGTGTACCAGACTGGATGACAAAAGGCAAAACCACCCTGCTACAGAAGGACACGGAGAAAGGAACCGTCCCTAGCAACTATAGGCCAATCACGTGCTTACCAACTATATGGAAGATACTGACAGCACAACTGAGGGAACAAGTCTACCACTCCCTGAATAACCGTGGACTCATCCCCGAGGAGCAGAAAGGATGCCAAAAAGGAAAAAGAGGAACACATGACCTGTTATATATAGATCAAAAGATCCTAAAGGAGGTAAAAAGGGGGAGAAAGAATTTAGCCATGGAATGGATCGACTACAAAAAAGCATACGACAGGATCCCCTAAGCATGGATAATAGAATGCCTAAAAATGTATAAAATACCAAGCAGGATCACCAACTTAATAGAAAAGCAATGAAAACATGGAGACTGGCATTGACAGCCGATGGACAACACATAACAGAAATTAACATACAAAGAGGAATCTTTCACTATCACCACTACTGTTCATCATAGCCATGATGCCCTTGAATAGTATTCTAAGAAAGTGCCAAGCCGGATACAAGTTCTCCAATACACAGGAAAAATGAACCACCTGATGTACATGGACGACCTGAAACTATTTTCAAGGACCGAAAAGGAGCTAGAGACACTAATCAACACTACCAGAATCTTCAGCCAAGATATCCAAATGGAATTTGGAATGGAGAAGTGCGCACAACTAGTTATAAGAAAGGGAAAACTGCAAACGACAGAAGGCATGGAACTACCCAACCAAACAGAAATGAGGGCACTATGTTCGTTGGTTGTTTTTGTTTTATGGCATATCAACCCTTTTTGGGTTATTTAATGCTGAATCCAAAGATTTTGAAGAAAATTTTTTTTAATAGAATATATTTGTTGTTTTCACGTCAGTTTCTATTTAACCCATAGTTGGGACCCTAACAGGTACTACCACTCCGGGTCAGAGTGGACCTGGGAGCAATGGTAATTAAAGGGTGGCTCCACACTCCCCAAAGCCCACAAGCTGGGGCCTCACAACTGGATATAGTTTAAGGTCATATCCAGGACCCCCATTGAGGGACTCTGCAGGGAGGCAGTCGGCGTATTCTAATGCCCCACCGACAGGGCCAGAGGGCACTAGGGGAACAAGACAACTATAAATACTTGGGAATTCTGGAAGCGGACACCATCAGAGCAACAGAAATGAAAGAGAAAATTAGAAAGGAATACCTCAGGAGAACAAGAAAACTCCTGGAAACGAAATTATATAGCAGAAACCTAATAAAAGGTATAAATACATGGGCATTATCGCTAGTAAGATACTCTGGACCGTTTATAGGATGGACAAAAGAAGAACTGAGACAACTCGACCAGAAAACCAGGAAACTCATGACCATGCTTAATGCACTACACTCAAAGGACGATACTGACAGACTCTACGTGAAAAGGAAAGACGGTGGGAGAGGACTGATCTGTATAGAAGACTGTGTGAAGGATACGAAAAAAAGAACTAGAAAAATACATAATGCAAAACACTGAAAGGATAATTATGGCAGCGAGAGACACCAAAAAAACAACAAAGCAGAAAACAGAGAGACAAACGACAAAACGAGAAAAGAGAAATGGGAAGAGAAACAACTCCACGGAATATTCATAAGAATGACAAAAGATGAGAATAATGAAAAAATCTGGACATGGATGCGAAAAGGACATATAAACCAAGAAACTGAATCTCTAATAACTGCAGCACAAGATAACTCGATAAGAACCAACCATATCAAAGCAAGGATTGATAAAACACAAGAAAACAGCAAATGCAGACTATGTGGACAGAGAGACGAAACGATAAACCATATAGTAAGTGAATGCAGCAAACTGGCCCAAAAGGAATACAATAATAGGCATGACCAAGTGGGGAGGGTGGTGCACTGGGAATTATGCAAACGACTGCATTTTGAACGTACAGACAAATGGTACAAGCATAAACCCGCAACAGCTGACCACAGGGTGAGTATGAAAGAAAAGGAGAAACGAAGCAAATACACAGAGCTAGCCAGAGAGTTAAAAGGTTTTTGGATGATGAAGAAAATCAAAATAGTACCGGTAATAGTAGGAGCACTAGGAACAATTCCGAAAAACTTTGAAAAAAGAATGGCAGAAATTGGAATCTGAGGAATAACTGCAAACGCCTAACGATAAAAAAAATGGCTGAAATATTAAGGAAAACCCCCGAATGTGGGGAATAACACAAGACAATATAACAAAGAAGCGTTACAGGGAATGAAGAACGCCGAAGCTGCATATCAACAAGTTCTACACCACCATCATGCATCCCCCCTATTGTCTCATCACCGTTCCTCCCCCCAATAGAAAAGTGATACCAAAGAGTCGAGAAGGGCCAAGGAGGATGGAAAGACCGAGAAGAGAGCGCTGGCCAGACCTCCGCTGGACAAGCGCGAAGAGAACTGGGATCATGGGGAGGCTTAGTGCCACTCAAATTTCAGTATAAACCAATGGCCACTACCAGCGAGAAATCAATGGTAAGAGGCTTTTGCGATGACGCAGATTTATCTGCAAGTGCTATCGAAGAAGGTGGAGAGAGCTGGACGTCTGGGGAAACTTGTTGTCACTCAGCTTCCAGAGAACACCACAGGTCTCCAAACCGATCGTTTGTTGACTTGTTTGAAAGCTCCATGTGAGCCAATAATAATAATAATAATAATAATAATAATAATAATAATAATAATAAAAGTAGCAATAGTAAAAGTAATTACGATAAGGATTATATCTGTATAATACTACTACAACTACCATCAATGCAACCACTAAAACAATCATAAAATAATTATAATATAAATACATATACATGGACACAAACACACACATATATACATACATATACTTACAAATGCGCACACATGCATACATATATATACACATATGCACATATACATACACACACATACACACACATATGTGTGTATATGTATATATATATATACACACACATATGTGTGTATATATATATATATATACACACACATATGTGTGTATATATATATATATATATATATATATATATATAACAGAAGCAGTAATAGTAGTAATAATAAAAATCATATTAAAGGTTAAAAAAAACTTTTTTTGGTTACCAACAATTACCAGAGATGACGCATTTTGAGTATTATGAGTTGTTGCATTTTCAAATATACAACAACGTGAGCATTGTAAACAAAGGTTTTATTTAAAATTTCGAGACGTTTACAATGCAGCTGTGGTGAAAATTTGTCTTCGTTGGATTCATTCATTTGTTCATTATTTTTTGTGCGTGTGGCGGGGAGGAGTGTAAGTGATCACAACACTTGGGATGTCTTAGGAAAATATGGCCTTGGTAAGACAAATGATAATTGAATTCTTTCTCTGTGCACTGAACATAATCTTGCAGTATGTAACACCTTCTACCAACAAAAATCCATTCACGAGGTAACTTGGATATACCCTAGATGAAAACAGGGTCATCTTCTTGATTATAACATCATGCGCAAGCGTGATTTTCAGGATATGTGTATTGTAAGAATTATGCGGGATGCAGACTGTGTCACTGATCAAAATCTTGTTTGTGCTAAACTTAAGTTGTGTATTATAGTAAAAAGTCAAAGTAAATAAAGTAAAAGTGTTTAAACGCATTGATGTCAAACGTTACAAAATCAGGAAGTGTGTGAAACTCTTAAGACCTCATTTATTAATATCTTATTTATTAATATCTCATTTATAAATATCTCATTTATTAATATCTCATTTATTAATATCTCATTTATTAGTATCTCATTTATTAATATCTCATTTATTAATATCTCATTTATTAATATCTCATTTATTAATATCTCATTTATTAATATCTCATTTATTAATATCTTATTTATTAATATCTCATTTATTAATATCTCATTTATTAGTATCTCATTTATTAATATCTCATTTATTAATATCTCATTTATTAATATCTCATTTATTAGTATCTCATTTATTAATATCTCATTTATTAATATCTCATTTATTAGTATCTCATTTATTAATATCTCATTTATTAATATCTCATTTATTAGTATCTCATTTATTAGTATCTCATTTATTAATATCTCATTTATAAATATCTCATTTACTAATATCTCATTTATTAATATCTCATTTATTAATATCTCATTTTAGTATCTCATTTATTAATATCTCATTTATTAATATCTCATTTATTAGTATCTCATTTATTAATATCTCATTTATAAATATCTCATTTATTAATATCTCATTTATTAATATCTCATTTATTAATATCTCATTTTAGTATCTCATTTATTAATATCTCATTTATTAGTATCTCATTTATAAATATCTCATTTATTAATATCTCATTTATTAGTATCTCATTTATTAATATCTCATTTATTAATATCTCATTTATTAGTATCTCATTTATTAATATCTCATTAATTAATATCTCATTTATTAATATCTCATTTATTAATATCTCATTTATTAATATCTCATTTATTAATATCTCATTTATTAGTATCTCATTTATTAGTATCTTATTTATAAATATCTTATTTATTAATATCTCATTTATTAATATCTCATTTATTAGTATCTCATTTATTAATATCTCATTTATTAATATCTCATTTATTAATATCTCATTTATTAATATCTTATTTATTAGTATCTCATTTATTAATATCTCATTTATTAATATCTCATTTATTAATATTTTATTTATTAATATCTCATTTATTAATATCTCATTTATTAGTATCTCATTTATTAATATCTCATTTATTAATATCTCATTTATTAATATCTCATTTATTAATATCTCATTTATTAATATCTCATTTATTTATATCTCATTTATTAATATCTCATTTATTAATATCTCATTTATTAATATCTCATTTATTAATATCTTATTTATTAATATCTCATTTATTAATATCTCATTTATTAATATCTCATTTATTAATATCTTATTTATTAATATCTCATTTATTAATATCTCATTTATTAGTATCTCATTTATTAATATCTCATTTATCAATATCTCATTTATTAATATCTCATTTATTAATATCTCATTTATTAGTATCTCATTTATTAATATCTCATTTATTAATATCTCATTTATTAGTATCTCATTTATGAATATCTTATTTATTAATATCTCATTTATTAATATCTCATTTATTAATATCTTATTTATTAATATCTCATTTATTAATATCTCATTTATTAATATCTCATTTATTAATATCTTATTTATTAATATCTCATTTATTAATATCTCATTTATTAATATCTCATTTATTAATATCTTATTTATTAATATCTTATTTATTAATATCTCATTTATTAATATCTCATTTATTAATATCTCATTTATTAATATCTCATTTATTAATATCTCATTTATTAATATCTCATTTATTAATATCTCATTTATTAATATCTCATTTATTAATATCTCATTTATTAATATCTCATTTATTAGTATCTCATTTATTAATATCTTATTTATTAATATCTCATTTATTAATATCGCATTTATTAATATCTCATTTATTAATATCTCATTTATTAATATCTTATTTATTAATATCTCATTTATTAATATCTCATTTATTAATATCTTATTTATTAATATCTCATTTATTAATATCTCATTTATTAGTATCTCATTTATTAATATCTCATTTATCAATATCTCATTTATTAATATCTCATTTATTAATATCTTATTTATTAATATCTCATTTATTAATATCTCATTTATTAGTATCTCATTTATTAGTATCTTATTTATAAATATCTTATTTATTAATATCTCATTTATTAATATCTCATTTATTAATATCTTATTTATTAATATCTTATTTATTAATATCTCATTTATTAATATCTCATTTATTAATATCTCATTTATTAATATCTCATTTATTAATATCTCATTTATTAGTATCTCATTTATTAGTATCTCATTTATTAATATCTCATTTATTGATATCTTATTTATTAATATCTCATTTATTAATATCTCATTTATTAATATCTCATTTATTAGTATCTCATTTATTAATATCTCATTTATTAATATCTCATTTATTAATATCTCATTTGATTAATATCTCATTTATTAATATCTCATTTATTAGTATCTCATTTATTAATATCTTATTTATTAATATCTCATTTATTAATATCTCATTTATCAATATCTCATTTATTAATATCTCATTTATTAATATCTTATTTATTAATATCTCATTTATTAATATCTCATTTATTAGTATCTCATTTATTAGTATCTTATTTATAAATATCTTATTTATTAATATCTCATTTATTAATATCTCATTTATTAATATCTTATTTATTAATATCTTATTTATTAATATCTCATTTATTAATATCTCATTTATTAATATCTCATTTATTAATATCTCATTTATTAGTATCTCATTTATTAATATCTCATTTATTAATGTGTTATTTATTAATTTCTCATTTATTAATATCTCATTTATTAATATCTTATTTATTAATATCTCATTTATAAATATCTCATTTATTAATGTCTTATTTATTAATTTCTCATTTATTAATATCTCATTTATTAATATCTCATTTATTAATATCTTATTTATTAATATCTTATTTATTAATGTCTTATTTATTAATTTCTCATTTATTAATATCTCATTTATTAATATCTCATTTATTAATATCTCATTTATAAATATCTTATTTATTAATGTCTTATTTATTAATTTCTCATTTATTAATATCTCATTTATTAATATCTTATTTATTAATATCTCATTTATAAATATCTCATTTATTAATGTCTTATTTATTAATTTCTCATTTATTAATATCTCATTTATTAATATCTCATTTATTAATATCTCATTTATTAATTTCTCATTTATCAATATCTCATTTATTAATTTCTCATTTAATTATATCTTATTTATTAATATCTCATTTGACAGAATTTGAGAAAAATTCAAGTCACAAATATATAGCAAAGCAGCTGAAATTCTCACCTTTAAGAAAAACACACATAGAGATTGGTTTGATGAAAATGATGTTATAATCACCAATTTTTTTAGAAGAGAAAAAAAAAGAGGCTTACAACATATGTTTGTGTTCTAATGGATCAGCTAAAATAACGGCAGAAAAAGTGTATAAAAAATCAAAATTAAAAGTACAGCGTGAGACGAGGAACAAGTGGTGCAAGCCAATTTGTTAACAGACATCCAGACAGATTATACCAGCAAAGATTCAAAAGATATTACAAAATCAGACAAGCTTTTGAACCCAGCCTCCAACATTGCCATCTGTGAAATCCATAATCAATGGTGAAGGGATCATGGAACGATGGACAGAATATTTTTGAGATCTTTTTGATAATCCGAAGTAAATGATATAGTTATTGATAGTCTCCCTCAATAGGAGGTCGTTGATGAGATGATGACTGATCCCAGCATTGATGAGACCAAAAGCACAAAGATTAATAAGGGAAAAGCACCAGGACTTGATGAGATACCTGCTGAATTAT
This sequence comes from Euprymna scolopes, assembly GCF_053919585.1. Classification (NCBI taxonomy): domain Eukaryota; kingdom Metazoa; phylum Mollusca; class Cephalopoda; order Sepiida; family Sepiolidae; genus Euprymna; species Euprymna scolopes. Next base: position 90,661,100 of record NC_136511.1, on the reverse strand, counting down.
TGCTATTTGGAGGTGATAACTTTATTAACGGAGTCCATATACTCATCCTCGCTGTTTAGCATGGTAATGCTATCCCTCAAGATTAGATTGATGCAATATTAATCCAAATCTATAAATGAAAAGGGTCAAAATCTGAGTGTGGTGATTATAGAGACATTAGCTTGCTTGAAACAGTGGGAAATATTTTAGCAAAGATTTTGTTAAATCATTTGCTGAAATGGATTTGTCCCTCTATCATCCTATAGAACCAATGTGGTTTTAGGTCTGGCTGCGGCACAATGGGCATGATATTCTCTGTGCAACAGCTAATGGAAAAATGTATGGAGCAACGAGTGTCTTTGTATCAAGTTTTTACCTATTTGACAAAAGCTTTTTATACTATTAATCGCAATGCACTCTAGAAGATTCTTAGGAAACTAGGCTGTTCTACTAGTTTTGTGGAGTTGCTTCAGCAGTTACACCATATGAAAGTCTGAGTGAACTTTAATGGATCTCTGTCTGATCCAATTTCAGTTGAAAACGGCGTGAAACAAGGTGATATACTTTCTCCTACATTATTTTCCATATATTTCGCTGTGATGCTGCTGCTGCTTTTAACAATTTCGATATTGCGGTGAAGTTTTAGTTTCGCACATCAGGTAAACTTTTTAACCTTAGACGTATTAACACAAAGTCAAAAACTAGAACCTAGTTCTTGAATTTTTATTTGCAAACGATGCAGACCTTGTTTCACATTCAGAAGCAGTCACACAGATGATTATGGATAAGTTATCAAAGATTTGTAAAGCTGTTGGACTTACCATCAGCTTCAAGAAAAGATATGTTATATATTCCTCTTTTATAGGAATGCCATATGTTAAATCAAACATCTTGATTGATGGTAAGAAGTTAAATGTCACAGACAATTTTGTATATCTGGATAGTAAGCTGAGTAAGGACTGTACGCTTGATGCTGAGATAAATTTCAGAATAGCCGAAGCCAGTTCTGCTTTTGGCAAACTGAAGAAACGTGTGTTGTCAGATTGGAGAATCTCATAAAAAACAAAGCTAAGTGTTTACGAAGTATGCGTTATCACTATATTGCTATATGGGTCAGAGACTTTTCTTTTTTTTTTTTTTACAAAGGCATCACCACATTATCAAGGCCAAGATGCCACTCAAGGATAAGGGTTAAAGAGTGTACAGTAGAAATTGGACAATATAGTAATCATTAGTAATGAAAATTTGGTAAATTTGATAACTTATATGGAACGGTTCATCAAGAACTTATTTACGTTAGACTTGAAGACAACCATATTGTAGTCAGCCGGAAAGCAGGAAAACAGAAGACAATTCCACAGGCGTGCAGTTCTAAGAAAGAAGCTTTGTTCATGGAATCTACGTTTAGGTTTAGGCACAGATAAAGAGTGGGGGGAATTATTGATAGTGTTTACAGCTAGACGAGTGTTTCTTGTGAAAGTATATGGGCCAGAGACTTGAAGAACATATAGAAGGGATCTCAAGTTATTGGAAGGGTTTCACAAAAAGTTGTATTTAGAGAATACTTAGTATTAACTGGAGGACTCTAATGCCTGACACTGTATTTCTTGAACGATCAAATAGTACTAGTATAGAAAATCATTCAAAATCAGATGCACACTTGGTTAGGATGGAGGAGAAAAGACTTTCTAAAAAATTGTTTTATGGCGAGATAGATAGGGGTAAAAGACCACAACATAAACCAACGAAAAAATTAAAGGTTTCTCTGAAAAAAAAAACTTGAAAATACTTGAGATGGATGTACATAACTGGGAAGCACAAACGAAAGATTGATCACTGTGGAACAAAAATACTCAGAAAGTTGTATAATTTTTGAAGAGCAGCGTGTAGATCTTGCTGTCTTAAAACACGTTTTAAGAAAGCAGGACACAAATACAGAGAAATTACAACAGGAACTGGAGTACATTGTATATGGCAGATACTTTTTGTCCAAAGCTGCTTTTGTAAATCATTTGAAATCACACAATCTAAAACAGGAACGACAGTCTTATGAGTGTTAAAGAGCATCTCCCCCCCCCTCTCTGGCTTTCTTACTCTTTCTATTTTCTCTCTCTGTGTCTCTATTAGAGAATAGAGAAAGAGAGAGGGAGAGGGAGGGAAAGAGAGAGAGGTGAATAACGTGGACAGTGGACACGTTTGCAGAAGAAGGGTCAGCTGACCAGATGACGTGGTGTCATGTGATGAGGTTAGCTGATTCTTTCTTGGCAGTTTGGTTTCGGGTGTTGAAGAAGACAGACGGATTTTCAGCTGCCCCCCCCCCGCCTGGGCTGGGGAGGACGCTGACGTGTACCATCAAGCAAGCAAGGTTCACCTCCATTCTGTGTCGACCTATGGAAGGTGAATAAAAACATAAAACCTTAATTATCATCTTGGAGTGAATTCTTCATCCAACAGGCCAGCTCCCCTCCAAGAGACGATGAACACCAGAGGAACAACCGACGACACATGAATAAAGGTATGTTAAGAAATGCATGTACACAAACACACACCCACGAAGACATGAACAATAAGATTAGAAACTAGACGATCACGTACACGAATCTCCTTCTTGACACTATTCCCTTTATGATACAATCTCCTTTATGACACCCCACTATATAACATGAGGAGGCTTTTACAGCACATCCGGCAACGCTAAGTTTTCATATTTGTGGTCTAATATGCAAATCTAAAAGTGGCTTGACACGATATGTGAGGCTTCAGAATATTATCATATGATCACTTTTACAAGAAGGAAAGATTTTACGTCACAAATGTGTACTTTCATGTAGGACTAAAGTTGGATTAAAAAGGTACACAGACGTACAACACTTAATTGAAATGGCAAAGTTCTGTCAAGAAGTAGCAATCATCATATATATAAATGTGTGCGCGCGCGTGTATATGTTCAACAAGTTACTATCAAATCTTCCATTGCTGTCATCTACTGGAAAACAATTGTTGATGCGTTACTTAACTGAGTAGAAAATCCAAAGTGCAACAGGAAATAGCATTCTGCACTTAAGTGACCTTTGAAGTCTTTAATACTCACCAGAGATAAGAGAAAAAAACAACCTCGTTATAACGATGTCTACATTGCATTTTTCAGTCTAATTTCTAAATCATGATAATTTGATCAGAACTAGGTCAGTTGCCAATAATTCTGAAAAATACTGCATTGGGATTTGTTGATTCCTTTTGCGTTGCCTGCTTATCTATTGATACTAAGTATTTTTAATTGTAAGTCATTATGTGTAAATAAGTAAACTTTGTTTCTAGTTAACGAAATAAGTGTTGTTCTCTTGGATGAAGTCACATCCTGTTTGCCATCTGGGATTGGCGGATTAGTGAAAAAAGGATTGGAATATATATATATATATATTTGAATGTGCCAGAAATAAAAAAAATGATTAAAAATAAGATTTAATCTAAAATTACTGTGTTTAAAAGCGACTAAAACTAAAACTTGGCACAACGAGGGGGGGGGGACGAGGGAAAAACAGGTCAAAGTTCCCCAAAGAGAAATAATGTTTTCGTTGTCTCCTTATGCTGGCATAAAGAAGGTTTTCGAACCGCAATAGAGACAGACTCCAAAATCTTTAAATGGTTTTTGGAGTCTGCTCTGTGTAACACCTCGAACCACTCTATTTTATATTTATCAGCACAGCATGGATTGTCAAACAAATGCTGGCCAATGGCAGAGTCCAAGGCTACGGAAGGAGGAAGACTACCAGATCCTCCCCTCCCCTGTCTGATTTTAGATGGAACGTGCTGGTTTATACGAGTTAGCAAATGCAAAGATGTTCGCCCTACATAACCAGCATCGCACTGGCATTTAAATTGAACAATATTACTAATTTGGGTGTAAGGCAAACTATCTTTGTGAAAAGAAGGAAAACAGGTCTTGTAGTGTATACCAAACGCAAGGAAACAGAGTAGAAGCACTTATAAACACTTCTAATAATCTGGTTTGACAATTTAATACTCTTATCCCCAATCCACGGTAATTTTAAATAAACTGGGCACTTAACAGGCCCAAACCTTTCAGGAGATTTAAAATCATCAACCTTCTTTTCAATGCCGTCTTCAATAAGGTCTAAGGGATAACCATTATTGACAAATATTCCTCTGATCTTATCAAGTTCGGAGTCTAATCTATTAGGTGAACATATCATGAGAGCTCTATGTACCAGTGTATTAATTAAGCCAACTTGTGTGATTTGGGTATAAAGGACGACCAGTTCACATATAAGCCAGTAAAAGTTGGCTTCCTATAAATGGTAGTGAGAAAGCCCCCTCTTGAACGTTCAACAAGAACATCCAAGAAGGGAAGAAAATTGTCCTTCTCACTTTCCATAGTTAACTTAAGAGCCCCATGCAAGGAATTCAACCTATTAAAAAAAGATAACGCTTCACTTTGCGATGAAAACAAAGCAAAAGTGTCGTCAACATATCTGAAATATTTGGTGGGTTTTGTTGCAGAATTAAACAAAACGGATTAGTAATAACCGACAAAAATATCAGCTAAAATTGGGCCCAACGGACTCCCCATTGAAACCCCGTCGACCTGACAATACATAATATCACCAAAGCTAAACTCCACTGATTTGGTGCACATTAAAATTAGTTCAGTAAATATCTCTTTGGAAAAGTGTGGAGAAGTCAGGCAACCACCATAAAGTGCATCGGTACAAATCTGTATCATCTCTTATAACGGTATGTTAGTAAAAAGACTAGAGATATCGAAAGAACACATAAAGGATGTCTCTACATTCGAATTCAATCCACGTAGACATTCGACAAACCGAAAAAAAATCAGTAATACAGTGCGTGCTGTATAATTCACGCACCGGCTGCAAAATTTCGACAAGCCACTGAGCCAAAGAATGTTGAGTAGAACCTATCATAGATAAAATAGGTCTCAGTGGCACACCTTGCTTATGGATTTTAGAACAGAAGAGTTGCTTCCGAGTAAATGTAGATATTTTGATTTTCCACTAATAAAATTGAAGTCAGATATAATTTAGCTAAAAAAAATAAAAAAAATGAAGATATGTTTTATCCAGCGTTTCTTTGTTTGTGTCTTTGTGCATTTGTCCGTCAGCAACTTCTATATAGCTTGTCAATTTGCTGAGCTGGTGATATCTAATTGTGAACACCTCAACATGGAGGTGGTGGGGTGAGACATGTCTAATGGCTGAATGCAGAAGTGATGATTTCAATAATAGTAGCACACTTGATTTTTATTTTTCATTAGTTAAATTACCCGGCATTGACAGGTTGTATTTGATAAATTTGGATAATCACTCCTTATACATAATTATATTATTGCTTAAACAAAACGTTAATTCATAATGACTTCTTTTTCCACATCCGCTATAAGGTAGGAGCAGTAGGTGTATTTTATTTTATAGATGTCTCGTCAGTAACCCTAATCCTCTTTTCTACTTTAATCTTTTATTTTTTTTTTGCCTTTCTTCTGTCAAAATATGACGTACGAATTGCAATTATTATTGTATACCATAATGCATACCTGAAAACTGTTAAATCTTTTATTATAACTATTTAATGTACAATATATATACAAAGATGATATCAGTAATCTATTCTGTTAATGAAATAATTAAAATTTAGTTTCAAGCAGTGGTAAATATATCTGTAGCATTAATTATATTGGGAATTGAAAACACTTGACCAGAAATGGCATGCCAGAAGGAATAAGGGGAATCCAAAGAATTAACACAGTTTCACCTTTAAAATGTCCAGTTATTATAATGGCTTTGAGAACATTAGTTTTCAAAGATTTTATTGCTAACCGTGTGCCATTATACAGTTTAGGTGGATCAAGATTTCTTAATATAACCGGAACTCCTTCAATATCAATTTAGGATGTGGTTGGAGTGAATTGTACTGGAAATTCTCCTGCTTTAGTACAATCAAATTATAACTCTTGCCAAAGATTATAATTGATCATATCAACAGCAGTATTTCAAGGGGAAAAGTTGGTTCTTTAACGAAGCCATCCAACATTGTGGAAATTTTTAGCAATATTTGGGAAGACATTGAATTTACCGTCACCAATTGAATTTACCGTCTGGCCACATGGTAATTTGTACAAGTGAAGATCTCTATTCAATGTTATTGAACCAGTGCCAAGGAAAAGGATGTAATTTAAAAAATGTGCTGCAGATTAATCATCAAATAAATGTGTCCTCATCATAATATTCTCCAAACTAAAAAACAAAAACATGGTTACCAAGCAGTATTACAAAAGTGCCGAATTTTCATAGCACATTTTAAATGAAAAGAAAGAATTTGAGACCGAATCAAACGTTCAGTTCCCAAGGACAGCAACATTTTGTTTGATAGATAAACACCTTATTGCAGACTATGGTGTTTTGTTAGACATATCACTCTTTTTTACTATTCTAAGTGTAACTTATAGTAATATAATAAATATTAATAATGTGCAAGAAAACTTCTGTTCATGTTTGAATGATTGTTTTCTGTCAATCTTTTATTGGTTGATTTCAATCTTGTGGCGGTTTTTGGATTGTGAATGTCGACTTTTATAGGTTTTCGGGTATGCTGACAACGAATATCACAGTTAAATTTTGGTTTACCAGATATGAAAATCCAACGTAATGTAATCCCCAGCAGCCATTTTGTTTTCAGAATCGAGTGGTTAGTAATGTGCATGTGTGTAACTGAAGCAGACGACAAACAAATAGTTTTTAGCCTTCCAATGTAAAAAATGGGGTGTTTATTCCGAAAGCTGTTCTTAACATAGGAAAGTCGAGAGTGTTTATTCTGAAAGCCGTTCTTAACATGGGTGGGTTGGGGGTGTTTATTCCGAAAGCCATTCTTAACAGGAGTGTTTATTCCAGAAGTCGTTCTTAACATGAGAGGGGAAAAAGTGGTTACGCATGTGCATTACTAATTCCTCCGTTGTGAAAAGGTGGCTGCCAGGGATTACATTAGCTTTTACCTTGGATTACAAATGTTTTCATATCTGGTAAACTACTCATTAGCCCTAAATTTAACTGTGATATTCGTTGTCAGCATACCCGAAAACCTATTTCAGTCGATATTTTTAATGTAAGTGGTGAATTGTGGTTAATGCAAAAAAATACTAAAAAATTTTTATTTTATCAAAGAGACAAATTATTTAAAAAGTATCATTGAAATTAATATTTGTTTTCTCAAAATTTAATGATTATTTATATTTTATTAGTTACGAAAGTTTCTATTTTGTATTAAAATAAACCTCTATTTTGTGTTGTCATAATTTTCTTTAAAATATTTGAATTGAATAAATGTATAAGGTCAACTTTCTAAAAAAAAACATTAAAAAACTTTGAAGAATTTGATTTGAAATTAATATTTATTTATCTAATCGATGAATGAATAAAAAAGATACATAGGAATTTATTCGTCTTATTTCTTTATAAAAAAGAAAACGAGAGATTATTTATAAAAAAAAGAGAGAAGTGATTTAAAGTAAAGGAAAAGCTATTTAGAGAAAATAAATTATCTAAAGGAAACAAGAGTAATAATTTAAGTTAAAGAGAAATAACATTAAAGTTAGATTATAAATATTTCCAATTTCAGAATTTCGAGCAATATTTAAGTATTACTTGGAAAAAATGAATAAAAAAGAAAAGAAATGCGGAAACCTGACATCAGCCCAGGTAAGCTTTCCTATCAAAACTGTACTTAGAAGTTATTACCTGTTGTAGAAGATTTACCTAAGAAAAGTATGTTTTTTTTTCATTGAATTTTGTCTTCGTTCGTCAGGGACTTCCGGCAAAAAATAATTGTCAAAAATATTTATTGTCTTAACAGACTGCAAGAAATTAAAAAGAAAAGTGTTATTTTCTAAGCCTGCGAATAAATATTTTGATCTCGCTTGCCGTAAAATGCGTTTAAATATATTTAAAATTATGCAGATATTCGCATTTATTAATACAAACACATGATGGCAAAAGTTAAAAAAATAAAATGACTTGATGCCATCAGCTAGAATCGAAACCAAAAATCCAGTGTTCCAGCTGCGTTCTCTATCGATGTTGTTATCATGAGAAACAAAATAAAGTTTAATTTTATGTAAGCATGCACAGAAAGAAGTACAAACATGTCGGTCAATTAAAATGAACATTTCGGATTTCAACTTGCCAAGATATATGTCTTTATGAGTTATTTATCAAGCAAGGATTTTACTCGTTATAAACCATTCTTGGTGAATAATTACTATTTCCTGTTTTTTTGTTGTTTTTTTTTCTTTTACAAAAGAAATCACCACTTATCAAGGTCCAGAGGCCACTCGAGGATAAGGGTTAAAGAATGTACAATATTACTGTAATCGTTAGAAGTGTAAATTTGGTAAATTGGATTACTTAAGGGGAACGGCTCATCAAAAACTTGTTTACTTAAAAACGACCATATTGTAGTCAGCTGGAAAGCAGGCAAACGGAACAGAGTTCCACAGGTGTGCAGTTCTAAAAAGGAAGCTTTGTTCATGGAATTTATATTTAGGTTTAGGCACAGATAAAGAGTGGGGGAAATTATTGATAGTGTTTACAGCTAGACAAGTGTTTCTCACAAATGTTTAGCGAGGGGGAACCATAGATTGGAGCTCAGACGAGTACTTGCCATGAAAATAACGATAAAGCAGAGACAGACTCGCAACGTCTCTTCTGTGAGAAAGAGGTTGAAGGAAAGAGAAAAGGGTATCCCCACTACGAAGTCTATTTTGAACTCTGTCAAGGCAGAATACAGTCTTCCTAGCAGCTCCTGCCTAGATGTGACAAAAATACTCCATCCTTACACGTATCTGGCTCTTATATAGGTAGAGAATTGCATCAGCAGGTAGACATCTAATGGATCAATAGAAGAATCCCACTATTTTTCCAGCGACCTTGGCAACAGATTTGATGTACGTGTTTCATTTCAGGTGAGGAGTAAAAGTCAAGCCCAGAAGCTTGTCAAAACATGGAGCCTCCCCAAGACGAGAGCCATTCATTTCAATTGGTATCAGATGTGGACCAGAACGTTGATGATATAAAGATAGAAGTTTGGTTTTAAATGTGTTAAGTTTTGAGACATTGTGTTGAACAAAGATGGCGGTGTAGTTCAGATCAGTAACCAAGATGGCGACCAAGAATCAAATGCGGTCTGTGGCGTAGTTAACCGCTTAAGTTCTGAGATATTATGTTGAACAAAGATGGCGGCGTAGTTCAGATCAGTAACCAAGATGGTGGCGAAAAATTAAAGTGGTCCGTGACATAGCAAACGGCGAACTGATTGAATCCAAAATTCGACAATTTTTATAATAATTTTGCGACATTTTCATTGGTTGTTTAGCACAACCATTCGTTATAAAAATGATTGGCGAATCCATTCGCCTCATACCCCCATCACAAGTCAAAAACATTTTACAAAATGCATTAAAAGTAACCAGCCACAATTTCCCCATTGTACCACATGCTCAAGATCAGAGGAAAGAGAATCAGAGAGAACTTGGTTGTTTATGAGTGTTATGTAACCAGTAGTTTAAGAGTTTACTTGTTAAATATTTATGCACACACATACATCTCGTGTTTTATTTATATTGATAGATTTACTTAAAGGAAAACAAATTATATGAATACGCTTTTTCATCAGTAACAAGATTAAATACAACCTTTTCCCAAGAGCAGCATTCTGGCACAAAACTTGAATTCCAACTCGGAATTCCATTCTTTTAAAAATTAATATGATGTTACAATATAAACGTATGTAATGTTTAATGGAGTGCTACAGACGGCAATCCTGCAATAGGAGAATATTTTAGCTTAAAAAAAAGCCACCCAAGAAATTTGCTGGAATCTTGGAAATATTGTCTTCTTATATATGAGGGTTCCTACAGAATTAATATCTAACCTAAATAATAACCCCCTCACCCGATCTCTAAACAGCCTTTTATTCTCAAGTATTCTTGTTGTGTGACTTACCTCAAATTGTAACCATCTCTCTCTCTCATATATATATATATATATATAATTATCCATATATTGAACACTTTCCTAAAAAACATAAGGTGGAAGGCTTATCACCATGACTTAAGCATTAACAATAAACTTAAAGCGCCTATTTCCTCTGAAGACCAACCTCACCCAGAAATCTTAACAAATGAACTCCCTATAAACTCTCATAGAGAACAAAAGAAAATCGAAAGAATTGCTGCCAAATTTTACGAATTAAAAACCACTGCCCACCCCAAATACAACCCTTACCTTGAGGAGTTTGAGAATTCCATGTTAAATTTAGTCAAAAAAATTAAATTTAAGAAACAAAAACACCATTATCATCCAGTTACTCGAATAATAAATAATTTTGCCGAAAAAGTTAAAAAGAATAAACATATATTCGTCCCTGCTGATAAGACAAAAAATTATTATAAACTTAACGATCCTACATATAAAAGACTTTTGTATAAAGAACTAAATAAATCTTATAAAATAGTCCCTCCTAAGACTTTAGATTCCATTAATTCTGAAGCTAAACATTTACTGACTTCTATGAATATTCATAACTTCACTGAAATAATTTCTCCGGGTACGCCTAGATTCACCCTCAAGGATCATAAACCTAATTTCTATGACAACCCCTCCATCAGATTAATCTGCCCATCTAACTCTGACTTAGGTGCTATAAGCAAAAATATCTTAGACAGAATCATCCCTTCTATTAAAGAAAAAGTAAGTTTCCCACTTTGGCTAAATTCAGATTCCGTAATTAATTGGTTTGTCTCCCTTAAAAATAAACACCTCCTTAACTTCATAACCCTTGACATCTAAAATTATTATCAATCAATTTCTCCGATCCTTTTCTAATCTTTGCTAAAAGAAATTCTGACTTAACTAATTTAGAAATAAAATTAATTCTCCTGGCGAGAAAGTCCCTGATACAATTTAATAATAAGTTTTGGACTAGAAAGGATACCTCTGATAATTTTGACATCTTGATGGGTCTTTCTGACTCTACAGAATTTACAGATTTAGTGGGACTCTTCTTACTGAAAGAACTTAAATACCACTTTAAACATATCCAAGGGGGTCTTTATAGAGATGATGCCCTTTTTCCTACAACAGCAAAGCCAAGAGAGTACAACAAAACAATTAAAAAATTACATAACTTCTTTAATAACTTTGGCCTTTCTATAATTATCGAACCAAACAAAAAAAACTTCAATTTTCTAGATGTTACACTTAATCTTAACACCAAAACTCATAGCCCCAAATCATAAACCCAACCTTACGCTTTTATACATCCGTAAACCTTCTAACCACCCCAACTCAATTATACAATCTATAGTACCATCCGTCTCTAGAAGAATTTCTGCTCTTTCTGTTGATAAAAATCTTTTAATCAAAATGCTACTTTCTTCAATAATGTCTTAAGGAACTCAGGACACAAAGAAAAGATTAAATACAACCATTATGCTCCTCCTGCTGGCCGCCTTAAATTTAATCACACACAATATGACTTGCAAGAAACCAGTTCAAATAACAAGATCTGCCACTATCAATAACAATGAACCAATTTACATATATAATCCAAACCAAAATACTAATCGTAATACCTCTAATCCACCCAGTCGCATCAGGAGAAAGAAAATTATTTGGTTTAATCCTCCATTTAGCGTAAATGTCAAAGGAATTCTTCAACATTGTACAAAACTCTTTCAAATACCCACACAGATATAGTTCTATTTTCAATAAAAACTCAATCAGGATTTCTTATTCAACAATGCCTAATTTAGTACAAAGAATCTTAACATCTAATAACAAAAAAACTAAATCAACCCAAAAAATCCATTTCCCAATTAAACCCAAAACTAACTGTAATTGTAATAACAAACATCTTTGCCCACTCAATAATGATTGCATCCATAAAGATGCTATATATTCATGCACAATTACTGAGCTCCCATGCAATCCTCCCATAACAGACACTAATATTTCGTCTTCAAGTTATCCTTCTTCCTAACCTCTATCTGATATAGTTACTAATCCAATATACCACTGGAGCAGTCCCTCCATCTACAATCATACAACTAGCAATAATAATAATAATAATAATAATAATAATAATATTTCTCCTAACAGTCATCCTAACACTAACAACACTCATTATCCTCTCCAAAATAGTCCCTGTACAATCATTGTCCCACCCTTTGGTGAACACAATGAACAAAATTCAAACTATTTAACTAATACAAATCAGCAAATTAATATTAATATCAGACCTCGAGCTTTTAATAAAGTACATACATATATCGGCGCTACTTCAACATTCATTAAGAAAAGAATGTCAAACCACATTTCTTCATTTAGCAACCATAATTCTAATAATAACCAAGGAACTTCTCTAACCACTTTAATTAAAAAACTTAATTCTAATAATACTCCCTTCTCAATCAAATGGGCTATCATAAAAAATAAGTCTTATACTCCAAGCTTCAAGTCATGTCGCCTCTGCAAAACCGAAGCTATAACTATAATTACTTCCCCTCAAAGTAACAATATGATAAATTCTAAAAACGAACTGATCTCTTTCTGTAAACATAAGTCCAAATTTAATTATGGTAATTTTGAAATTACATAGTTATTTAACCTTTCAGATATATATATTTTTTCTTTAACATTATCGTTTTTTTCTAGATACTTTCTTAATACTTTAACTTAATAATCCTTTATTTTAATTCTTTATTTCTTCTTTGTTTGGCCGGTCTTTTTATCTGCAATTTCCGTTTTAGTTTTTAAATATTCCTATCTATCTGATATATCAATCTACCTACACATTCATATCCTGTATGTATATTTACTTATATTCTACTGTATGCATTTACTTACATACTTGCTTTATCCGGAATTTACAGATACCGACCTTACTCTCCCCTTAAAATTTTTTTTATTTTTTTTTAATTTTATTTTTTATTTATTTATTTCCATTTAGTTTCTTTTAAAAACTCTTGCTGATATTTTCTTAAGTAATAACCCTTACATTTCAGTTGACCTCTTTTTTGCCCTATATTTTTCGCGCCTTTTAACGTCATTTTGTCTGGGTCATTTTGACATTTGCTTTTCTATTTTATATTTAATTCTATCACCATTTAATCTTTTTTTCTCGTCTTCTTCACTGATTTTTCTTAATTACACTTTGTCTCGGCAGCCGTGATAAACACATATCTTATTTTTCTTTTATTAATATTATTGGAATGTTTTCCCCTTTTCCTTGTACGTATTTGTGAATTATTCCATGGATTTCGGCCTTTTGGATTATTTTGGACCATCTTCTAATTACGCTATTTCCTTGGATTTTACTTGTGCGAATGGAAATTTAATTAACTTTCTTGGATTTACATTTGTGGATTTTACCATCATTGGATACTTTACCTTTCACGTGAAATCACCTTTTTCTTCACCCTATTCCCTCTGCTTCACTTTTTGTTATCAAGTAAGCTCTTTGACTTACTTGCAGTTTCATCAAATACTTTTGCAAAATCCGATCCTGCATTTTGCTAATTCCTACCCTCTGATCAGAAGGAAAGTATTTCTTCGAAACTCCACGGATTAAGTGTTTCCTTTATTATAATTAAGTGTTTCCTTTTCAGATTAAATATTTTTGAAAATCTTTTTCAAAGTGTTTTTTAAACCTGTTTTATTAACTACTAGCAAGAGGGACCCGGCGTTTCCCAGGTGTTTTGAGGTGTGTGTGTGGGGGGGGGGGAGGTGAAAAAAAAAGTAAGTATGAGGATCGAACCCGAACCGTTGAGGCAAAGTTGTAAATTAAAGTGTGAAAAAAAAGTGCAATGTTAACCATTGCCCCACCGTGAGATGCTAACGGAAACACGTTTGAATTTATTTAATTACTTGGATTTAGCAGGTGCCCGTTTTAATGAGGTTAAGTTTGACTGCGGGATAGTATTCATTTACTGCTGAACGCTCCCCCCCCAAGATGTCATAGGAAAAAGACTAACCCACATGCGTCGAGTGACAAATATTGAATATTTATTTTCTCGAAATCGAGCAAATTAAATAGACAGGCGAGCTTCGTTGTTAACTGTGAGATATTACGATTTATATGTGATATAAAAAATTTTAAAAAGTTGTGAAGCGAGCGACCGCTTCTCTGAAAAAAGCCTTTTGTTGACATACAGAAAAAGCGAACACATGTACATACATTTTCACTTTTATATATATAGATTTGCTCTTATTATAAGCTCTATCTCCTATTTGGTTTTATCGAGCTTTTACATCTGGTTGAGATTACTTTATAAATATTAATTCTTTAATATTTATAATATACTTTAGTTTTACCATCTTGGATCATTTTGGTAATTTAATTGTAATTTTTATTTTATATATATATATATATATATATATATATATATATATATATATATATATATAGAGAGAGAGAGAGAGAGAGAGAGAGAGAGAGAGAGAGATTGCTGTCGACATAGGAAAACGTCATAAAGAAAAATGTAAACAACAAGTTTAGGAAGAAATAATATATTGTACAAGAAAGTGAATACAAAGAAATGTCAGTATTCTGACTGTTAAAGTAGACAGCCTGTAGCTTCGCGTTTTTGCTGCAAATCCATTTGATATTTCAACATGTGTACCAAAGTTAATTTTACACCTCCCATTGTTTCTTATTTTTCTCTCAAGAAGGAGAAAAAATTAATATGCTTTGAACATGTGAAAAATATACTTTACGATTTTCCATGTAGCCTTCTTTTCTTGTCTTAACAATAAACACAATATAAATTTCGAGGTAATTAATTACTCCTCCCCTTTCTCTCTCTCTCTCTCTCTCTCTCTCTCTCTCTCTTTCTCGTAGCTAATGATCACCTTTTTCCCTTAGCAGAAAAAAAATCATGTTCTTTTTGTCACAAGATTTAATTTTTTTTTTTTTGACGAAAACGAACACCGTTCGATTTAGTTCAATAAAAAATAATTAACTTCCGGATTTTTCATTTATAACTTTTACCCGTTGAGCAATCTTATTATCTTCTTTTAGTTTTTTGCATTGAACTGAAAGTTGTTGGTTCCTAGAAAACCATCCTTCAGAATCTTTTAGAGTGCAGTGCAACTTTCAGGATTGCTTCCTTGTCCTTAAAACGTTTAGTTGTCCGGTTCTATATTACTGACTCTCTGAATGATTCGTTGCTAGTATTTTTGGAACATTATCTTGCTTATTCGAATATTTCAGCGCAAGGTCTATGTTGTTGAGGTGGGTCCTTTTAAGAACACGTTGTTAGTTCGAATACTTTGTCACTAGTTTGTGAAATACTTAGGTAGTTTAAATTCAACTTTTCAACTGCGTTCTTGAAACCTTATCGCCAATTGTTGTGGGAACCCTCGGGTATTTAAAAATTCGGTTTCCCTCATGAGTTCTTGAAATCTCGTTGAAACCTAGGAAAAGGATCATAAAGACCCGAACAAGAGGTTTAGGTAGAAAGAATTGTACAAAAAAGTGAACACAAAGAAAGGTTATCAGTATTTCCAGCTGTTGTTACACACTCTGTAGTCTTATGTTAGGTTACAATGTTTCCCCAGGAGAATATTAACTCTCGGGAGTTTTTATAATGGTTAGAAGGTAAGTCTCCCGTAATATATATACATAAATATATAAAGGAAGTGGTTATTCAATCATGTCGATGGAGGCTTCTCTCTCTTTTTTGTAATTTTTTGGTGATTTTCTTGACATGACAAGAAATTCTTTTTGTCTTAGATGGTAAATTATGTATTGTGGCACCGAGTGGTCTTGTTTCGGCCATATCTTGAGCGCTTTTGATCACATGATCGTTGAAAAAGGTTTTGTTCGTTTTATTTTATATTCTTTTCAAAGTTGTCTAATCAAAATTAGAAAGCCAAATAACAATACGTTTTCTTCTCCAAAATAAATTATTTATCTTAAAGAATAAACAAGCTTTCGACTTAAAAAGTATTTATCATGTTCTGACATATTTTATTTATTTATTTATTTATTTGTAAATCATCTTTCCCGTCGAAGATAAAGAAATCCCTCGAGGATAATAGTCCATGCAGATGTTATAATATAATTCAAAGAGGAAACAATGTAACGATGTTTTCAAAGTGTCAAGATTTTTCTTCTTAATATATATATATATATATATATATATATATATATATATATATATATATATATATATATATATATATACACACATCATATTATTCCAACAAATTGTGAGCTTGTTTTCTATTGGTAATATTGTTATTGTCATTCAAATTGAAGATAAGAAAAAAAAAGATATAATCATGTCTATTTCCCTAACATTTAAATCGCAAGTATGGTGACTGATATATCTGAACTATATTGTCCCCCATTTTTAATTAGAAAATAATAGCTTGATTTGTATGAAGTCCGACCATTTTATGAGAGACACACTTTTCTGGAAATTTCCATTTCCTATGACTGTAATCTTTATTTGAACCGATGACCTCATTCTGAACATTCGATTCATCTAACAAATGAATCAGCCAGACACAAAAGATGGTTTAGTAAAAACACGTTTGAAGACTTCTAAGTCATCGAACTATTATTGGAAAAGGGTTATTCTTTGTGCATTGTGTGAGTAAATACATAATCTGGATTGAAAGAATAAAAAAGGGGGAAAATTGGCGACTCAATAGCTATTTATCTTTTCATATAGAAATCTACGAGTTGAGAACAAGAGATTAAATGCAGTCTTGGAAGATTGTTTTAGTAAAGATGGGGAAAAAGTAAGATATTTTATGCTAAACATTTGTTTTATATTTGTTTTATATCGGGATTATATTGGAAGAGATGATATATTAAAACGTGTCATGTGTTATCTAGTGGATATGAGATATTGTTCATTTAACGGATAGATAATAAACGTATAAATCATATGCATTTTGTTTAGCCCGAAGGATATGATATTGACGTGTAAACTGAGTCATGTTGTATCAGACTTATCGCACGGGAATATTTTACAGTTCATATGTAAGAAGAATAATATATGCTTCATACCTTTTCCTTGAAGAGTTTTTCTCTCTTCCTACTGCTCCATGACGAACCATGAAACGATCAGCACCATCCAATTGAGACATTTGTTCTTACTTGTGAAACCATAAACAACTCTTTATATTTTTATAATATAAATTTATTACAGTTGTCTCAAATGGTTTTCCCAGGATCTGCAGTTCGTCTACATGTTCTATTCTTACAGCTCACTGCCTAGTTGTCTGTCTACCCCTGTCTAGATCGTCTGTCCGCTTTGCTGGTCAAACCTCAACTCCCTGAATCTCTCCCAAAACTAACTACATCACGTGTGTTCTCTTATGTCACCTTACGTGTCTCAGACCAACCTAATGTCCCCATCTAATTATTTGTTTATCCAAACCCCAAAATAATGTTTACATCTATTTTCTATTTTCCCATTCCTTTTGCGATTCTACATCAATCATATCTTCCCAAATTTAATTGTTTATTCTTCTAATCATAATAACTGATCCAGCGACCATCCGTCGCTCAATTCAATCAATTAATAATAATAATAATAACAGCAACAATAATAATGTTTTGACCCTTGGCCCTGCTTGCCACAGTTAACATAGATACTACGCTATGATCACAGCCAAAAAGGGTCATAACATTACACATTTTATGTTTGTTTATGAGGAAGAAAATAAAGAAAATAAATATATTAAGGTGTGAGAAAAAGAAACAAAATGATAATGGGAGGAATGAGATGGTTGAACATATATCAGGACAAATTGAAGGTGAGCAGAGTAAGACAATATATTTCGACTCCCACCGTCCATATAATGTAAAGAAATCGCCCGTTGCCTACAACACTGAGAAAAATCATTATGTAATAATAGCAATACATATCAAGAGGAATTGGAGAGGTTAAGAGAAACTCTTCCCTGAAATAACTATCCAGAGAGCATGACATCAGCACCAAAAAATCTGAATCAAACATGAAAGGACACCACCTGAAAACTCACCAGTTTGTGTACCATATGCAACTTGTTGGAAAAAATTCAAAGAATATGCAATTCATATTTCAACAGAATAGTATTCATGAGTAACTCGAATCTCTGAAAGAATCTAATGCCTCAAGACTCCTACATACCTGATAGAAGAGATGAAAGGTGGATGCAACAGAGGGTATTGGATATTCTTTGAAGGCTTCCATAAATTTTAAAACCTATTTAAGATGTTGTTAGAAAAAATAATGTTGAGTCGGTTTCAACTTCAACAATATATACATATTACTCTAACCCAAACATCAATTCTTTCAAACATCCTCTAAAAATTGCTACGATTTTAATATGAAAAATATATAATTTTATTAAACTAGAATTATGGGCCCTACTAATTAATATTAAACTGTTTTTAATGCTAATACGTATTGAAAGCAAAATAAATAATTTTAGCCTTTTAAACTAATTTCCAACCTGATTGATAATATTTACCATATTTTATTTATTTTATTCATTTATTTATCTTTTTTATACTTATGTTTTGCAACATGACATAAATCATGAATCTATCATTTCATGCCAAAATTATAATTATTTTGTTTAAATAATGTTTTAAGCTCTATTTGTATGAAATAAGTACAATTGGTAGAACCTCATACTGAAGATCTGAAGGTTTTGGTTCTAATTTCTGATCATGGCATCTGCTTTATTTGTTGGTAATTTATTATTTACTGTTAAGGCAATAGTTTTCATTTCTTCTAAAAGTAGTTAAGACCTTAATATTTCTGTAATGTGAAGTATAAACCACACGAGAACCATAATGGGCCCATAGCTCATCATCACTACTACAACTACTACTACTATTATTATTATTATTATTATTATTATTATTATTATTATTATTATTATTATTATTATGCCAACAGTTGCATTTTTGTTACTCTGCTATTTTCTCAATATTGTTAAAGTTAAGCATTACATACTAAAGAAATTGCTATTCCAAACCAAATTGTGACAAACCAAAGAAAATGATATTTAAGACTGAAGCCTAAGAGACCAAAGAAAATTCTATTTGGAACCAAAACATGATGAACAAAACGTAGTATTTATAGCAAAAATGCTATTTAAAACTGATGCATGGTAGAACAACGAAAATCTTATCAAAAGCGTTACAGACCAAAAATATGCTATTTCAAACCAATGTGTGACAAACCTCAGAAATGTTATTTTAAAATCAAAGTGTGACAAAGCAAAATAAAACTGCTATTTCGAACTGAAGTATGGAAAATGGATAAAAATTCTATTTCAAACAAAAGTGTGACAGACCAAATAAAATGTTATTTCAAATTAAAGTATAACAAGCAAATAAAATTGCAATTTGAAACTGAAGTCTAACAGACCAAATAAAATGTTATTTCAAATTAAAGTATAACAAGCAAATAAAAATGCAATTTGAAACTGAAGTCCAACAGACCAAATGAAATGTTATTTTAAATTAAAGTATAACAAGCGAATAAAAATGCAATTTGAAACTGAAGTCTAACAGACCAAATAAAATGTTATTTTAAATTAAAGTATAACAAGCAAATAAAAATGCAATTTGAAACTGAAGTCTAACAGACCAAATAAAATGTTATTTTAAATTAAAGTATAACAAGCAAATAAAAATGCAATTTGAAACTGAAGTCTAACAGACCAAATAAAATGTTATTTCAAATTAAAGTATAACAAGCAAATAAAAATGCAATTTGAAACTGAAGTCCAACAGACCAAATAAAATGTTATTTCAAATTAAAGTATAACAAGCAAATAAAAATGCAATTTGAAACTGAAGTCTAACAGACCAAATAAAATGTTATTTTAAATTAAAGTATAACAAGCAAATAAAAATGCAATTTGAAACTGAAGTCTAACAGACCAAATAAAATGTTATTTTAAATTAAAGTATAACAAGCAAATAAAAATGCAATTTGAAACTGAAGTCTAACAGACCAAATAAAATGTTATTTTAAATTAGAGTATAACAAGCAAATAAAAATGCAATTTGAAACTGAAGTCTAACAGACCAAATAAAATGTTATTTTAAGCCAAAGTTTGACAAACAAAAAATAAAAAAAACCAAACATGGCCGGCCTACAAATGGATAAACTCTACCTCAAGAACGCATTTAGAATTTGAATGAGAAGAAAAATGGTAAAAAGGTAATAACTAAAAGAGAAAATGATGAAAAGAATTCTGTTAGTGTCTATTTATTCTGCAAATTTTATTGACCTCTATTTACCATCCCACGAACATAGTTAACGCCAGATGCATTATAAGTTATCTCTTTTACTCAGCCTAAAATATCTATTACAATATGTCATACAAACATTTTTCTAGACAAGTCTTTAAATCTGCTGTTCCTGTTTGAATGACACAAATTCTCATTGTGATTTCACAATGAGAATTTGTGTCATTCAAACAGGAACAGCAGATTTAAAGACTTAACTATACAATTTATCCAAGAATCGCCAAAACTTCACATTTTCTCTGTAACAAATCCACCTTCATATATACAAAATATTACAGTATAACTTAACCACATGATTGCTCAATAGCACAGCACTACTATTATTATAAGAAATTTGTCAACATATGCCTAATATATATGTTAAATTTATGCATTTTAATTAGTCTTTTATTAGATTTGAATTTTATTTGATTTTTTGTCAAAAGTCATGTATGTGCACCGATTTTTATGTTGCTTTCTTCCATAAACACTGAAAGTTCACAGCTCATCTGCCTCTGTATTTAAAAGGGCAGATGAGCTGTGAAATATCAGTGTGTATGATAATAATTTGATTTTCGACATAAGAAATTTGCTAATGCAATATTAATTGATTACTTAAATTAATTCACAAATAATTAAGTCAAATAGATTGAGGGTGAATAGGTTTTTTTATTTTCATAAAGGATAATTCAAAAGGTAAAAATCTCTATTTGGGAACCAAAAGTATCCGTTTTTGATTATGAATAACCGAGTTGAAAAGAATCTGTTCAAATTGAGAGTTTTATGTTAGATGACAGCTGAATTTACAAATAATTTGGATTTAATGGAATTATTAAGAAGTAATTTCCAGAAAAAAAACAAACAATTTATATCGGTACATTAAAAAAGCCATTCTGTTAAATATAATTACCTACGAACAAATAGTAAACATGGTATTGGAATAAGATCCAGAATACATACTGTTGCTTGAATTTAAAGTTCACTTTTCTGGGTTAAACAAATGCTTTCATTGTCCAACCAATTGTAAGAATATATAAAATGCAATACAATTTGAGATTAATAACAAATTAAAAAAAAACTGCTTCAAAATGAAAGTTTTCAATAAACTAACTGATGCTTAAAGAGTTAACTATAAAACAGTCAGTCGTATACACTGAGAGAGGAATCGAAGTTGATGGCCGATTAAAAATTGATATTCAAAAGAATAAGAATTCTTTCAAAATTCGACCTTTTCTCAGGGACAAAAGTTTGAAGTAAATTACAAAATCCCCTTACCAAGCCAGCCAAATTTTGAAACTTGTTTTTTCTCCCCAAAATTACTTTTATTTTTATTAGCGTTCTACACTCCTGTTCCAATAAATAAGTTTTATTGTTCACGATGAGTTTTTCTTGTTTTTTGAAATAATTATAGCACTCAAAGTTCTGCAAACCTTTTAAACACAGTACAAGCGTAGAACAATTAGCAGAGAATGCGTGCAGTGCTTGTAACATCAGACTATGTTTGGTTCCGTGAGACTCAGGATGTTATGGAGTGATTGTCAGTTGAGAGATGAAAAACCTTATACGAAGGTCGAGAATGATTGGTGGAGTCAACTACTTTTGAATAATTGTTGGAACAGTTCATAGCATAAATCTGTTGACATTGGATTTAAAGACGACTATGTTGTAATACGTATGGAAGTAGGTCTATAGTAATGTGTTCCACAGACTAGAATCCATTGCAAAGCAGTTCTGTTGAAGGAAATTCCACCTAATGCTAGGCACCCAGAGTAAGTAAGAAAAGTTATTTTATTGTGATAGAAAACAAATTCTTATTGGTATGTCATATTGTAGCATAGAGGGTACATATTAAGGAGATGACGGGGACATATATAACAATGATAAGGGGGAGACATTTATACAGTTCTTATATTTCTTGGGGACTTCATATAGATACTGAATGGAGATGTATACAAGTTCTTAACACAGGAGGGGAGATACATAATCTTGTAAGGTTTACACAATGTTCATTACAAAATGATTAACACATTACCTTTTTAGTGTTGAAAGATGACAACAGTTACAAAAACGCAATTATGATTTTTTATTCATTGGACCGATCAAATGCTGATGACGTCAGGAATTCAAATTTGGGATCTACATAGTTTAATGTTCTTCCTTTCGCTTCCAAAGGACTGACTAACTCAACCCAACTGCTCTCGACTCTACTCTTTTGCTGACTCCTCTGATCTGACTAACTCTAGCTCCTATATTGAGAATACCCCTTCGTCTATGACGTCAGAAGTGTTTTTTCCAAACGTGACCAATTCACGTGGCTATGTATGTTTTTCCAAACACACTTTAACAACAAAAGAATTCTCAACATATAATTCTAAGCTATTTTTTTAACAATATATTTTTAATTTGTATTGTTAATTCTTTAGCTGACATTTTTAATATTCAGTTTTCTAAAAGAATGAACAATCAATTCTTTTTACGATATAAACAATATCTAACTATTTTTAATAGAATTTAACAATAGACTAAATTTTAACATTCCAATTCTTAACCTTGCTTACAAGGTTCGAGTCTCGGCTTATCCTAATCTCATTTTCACCTATCTAATACTCTTCTTATTTACATGGAAAGGGGACAGGCTTTCCCTGTAACAATATAAAGAAGAAGCAAAGGTTGAAGCTTAGTTAATCAGCTTTCGTGAAAATAATAATAAAGTAGAGATGGCGCTGTAAAGAACAGAAATGATTATCCTCAAAAGATTGCAAAGTCGATTTTGAACTCTGCTTTAGTTAAGCAGAGTTCAAAATCGATTTTGCAATCTTAGTTAGAATGCTTTGATTGACATCTGCTCAGATGTAGCACTCGATCTTAAGATGTATGCGATTCTTATGCTTGAAGACTCAGGTACTTTTGGGAGCGGTAGAATGAGCCAACTACTTTTCTAGTAACCTTAGCAACAGATTGAATGTAAGTCTTCCATTTTAGATCTAGAGTGAAAGTAATTCTTAAGAGCTTATCAAAGCAAGATGAAGAGCAAGAGACATTTATTTTGAAAAGGATAACAGAAGAATCCATGTAGTGTATAATCTGTTTATATATAAAATCATCTCGATGCTTCCACTGTCAATAGAGTTTCAATGAGAAATTAACTGAACAATTCCTAAACAAATCTTTCACTTAGGCCACTTATAAAGCTATACATTCATTTTACCCCCTGTTTAAAAATTATTACATTTATTCTGAACGCAATACTTTTCTCAAATATATATTTTTACAAAAAATATAGCAAACACTTTCACCTACTACCCATTAAGTTCTCCCACTCGCCTTACCTCACTACTAAAAGATTTTTGACAGATATAATTATTTTTCTAACACCGTTTCTTCTAGTAGTTAAAAAAATAATAATATGAATCTTCTGTGTAATGCAAAGAATGTACATATACTAATGCCGTTGAAAATTTTTATGAAATCTAAAGATTATGATGTCTATGTTTTTAGCAAATCTGGACATCTGTATGTCTGAACGTACAAATGTCAAGATTTGTTAAAACACATTATCTATCTTTATTCGTACTGTTTTTTTGACGAGTCTCACTATAGAACCATTTTTCATGTAAAACACGAATATTTATTTTCCTATCCAACATACAAAACAAATGATAACAAAAAAAAGATTACAGAAAACAACAAAACAAAACAATTACGTCTATATACATAATTTGATAGGCCGCCATTAATGATTACTCAAACGACTTCTTAATCTGATTTAATACTTTAAGATTTATAAACAAACTCAAATCAAAAAAAATCGACACGTTGTAAAAAATCCTATTATATAATTATTTACTTTTGTACAATTTAAACATTTGTTTTTTACTTATTTAAATAAAAGAAACGTGGATAGCCAGATTTATGGAAAATTGAAACTTTCATATGTATTTATTTGGAAATTGTTTTCCTTTAGATTTTATATGTTCTATTAACTTATCTTTTACTGTGCTTTATATTTACGGCACGCAACTCTGCTTAGTGCTTCTTAGCTATCGATTTTAATATGAACTTACTAAGTTGCTTTTTTTATGTGTGCTGTACTATATTACATTTTTCTCTCCTCAGTCACCGAAGAGGATAGAAAAATAAACAGACTTTCTTTTAAATATTCAAGCCAGACGATTTCTTATGGCTGATATTGTTTGATTAATTGCAATCACATGATACAAATTCTAGTATGTGTTTGGTGGCAGGCAGTGGAGGTCATAATAAGAGTATAGTGAACTACTACAATGATGCTGCTACCGTATGCTTCCCTTATTTTTCTCTTTCTCCCTACTCTTCTACTTTTCCCTTTCTTTTTTCTCTCAACGTCACCAGAGGTTCCAGCCAATCGGAATAGAGGACTGCCTTGGAGGGAGATACAAAGAAGAAATCTTTCTGACATGCGGAAACAAGAGAAGCATCAACACGTGGCGGACCAGTTTTCCTGGGTAAAGACTTTTATCTAAAAAATGTACCATCCTCTTTGTACTCTATATCTTGGAAACCTTTATAAAACATTATCAATCCTAAAGTCTCGTCACACTTAATTATAACTGATGTTTTCTTTTCCACAACCGTTCTTTTTCAGCACTCTTGTTCTCTCTCTAATGTCGGAGGTGCCCCAAAAAGGGGACCGACCGAAATGGTGACCCTTTTTCAAACTTCGTTAAAATTTATGGTAACCGCCATAAGAGTCATCAGTATACAAAATCTTCATGTGCAGTATTGGAATTATTAAGGAGTCACTAACGGGGTGGCCTGTGATTGAATGAAAAGCAACCAATTACAGGCTTCCCTTTCAGATCCCCACCAGCATCACGAGAGCAGTTTATTCGCATTCTCTACCTCTTTTGTTTAGTGGGGCCTCAGAGACAACACGTGTCTGTCAGTTCTCTCCGTTATTCAGTACCAGACAGGTGTGAGGATTTTTGACAGCAACTGCAGCACAAAACCTCAAGGTTCCCATTTTTCCTCAACCCGGCTAAAATTCCACAGGAAAAATTCATCGTTAACAAGAAGAATCCTCCAGATAAATTCCGCAAAAGCAACTGTTTTTGAAATGAAACATTCTTTCTTCTTCCTCTTTCTTATCAATAGAAGTTTTCATAACAATTTTCATTTGTGTTTATTTTACACGAAATCGATTTGTGAAAATTAATACTTAAAAGAAGAAACACGTGAGACAATGTAACACGAAATAGATTTGTGTAAATTAATATTTAAAAGAAGAAACATATGAGACAATTTTACACGAAATAGATTTGTGTAAATTTATATTTAAAAGACGAAACACGTGCGACAATGTTACACAAAATAGATTTGTGAAAATTAATATTTAAAAGAGGAAACACGTGAGACAATTTTACACGAAATAGATTTGTGCAAATTAATATTTAAAAAAAAGAAACACATGAGACAATTTTACTTGAGACAGATTTGTGAAAATTAATATTTAAAAAAAGAAACACGTGAACAATTTAACACGAAATAGATTTGTGAAAATTAATATTTAAAATAAGAAACATATGCGACAATTTTACACGAAATAGATTTGTGTAAATTAATATTTAAAAGACGAAACACGTGAAACAATTTCACACGAAATAGATTTGTGTAAATTTAGATTTAAAAGAAGAAACACGTAAGACAATGTTACACGAAATAGATTTGTGAAAATTAATATTTAAAAGAAGAAACACGTGAGACAATTTTACACGAAATAGATTTGTGTAAATTAATATTTCAAAGAAGAAACACATGAGACAATTTTACACGAAATAGATTTGTGTAAATTAATATTTAAAAGAAGAAACACGTGAGAAAATTTAATACGAAATCGATTTGAGTGAATTTATATTTAAAAGAAGAAACACGTGAGACAATTTTACTCGAAATCGATTTGTCTAAATTAATATTTAAAGGAAGAAACACGTGACACAATTTAATACGAAATCGATTTGTGTAAATTAATATTTAAAAGAAGAAACACGTAAGACAATTTTACACGAAATAGATTTGTGTAAATTAATATTTAAAAAAAGAAACATATGAGACAATATAACACGAAATAGATTTGTGTAAATTAATATTTAAAAAAAAGAAACACATGAGACAATTTTACTCGAAATCGATTTGTCTAAATTAATATTTAAAGGAAGAAACACGTGACACAATTTAATACGAAATCGATTTGTGTAAATTAATATTTAAAAAAAGAAACATATGAGACGATTTTACACGAAATAGATTTGTGTAAATTTAGATTTAAAAGAAGAAACACATGAGACAATTTTACACAAAATAGATTTGTGTAAATTAATATTTAAAAGAAGAAACAAAATCGATTTGTGTAAATTTATATTTAAAAGAAGAAACGCATGAGACAATTTTAAACAAAATCGATTTGTGTAAATTTATATTTAAAGAAGAAACATATGAGACAATTTTACACGAAATAGATTTGTGTAAATATTTAAAGGATTTGTGTAAATTAATATTTAAAAAAAGAAACACATGAGACAATTTTACTTGAAACAGATTTGTGAAAATTAATATTTAAAAAAAGAAACACGTGAACAATTTAACACGAAATAGATTTGTGAAAATTAATATTTAAAATAAGAAACATATGCGACAATTTTACACGAAATAGATTTGTGAAAATTTATTTTTAAAAAAAGAAACACGTGAGACAATTTCACACGAAATTAATTTGAGTAAATTTATATTTAAAAGAAGAAACACGTAAGACAATGTTACACGAAATAGATTTGTGAAAATTAATATTTAAAAGAAGAAACACGTGAGACAATTTTACACGAAATAGATTTGTGTAAATTAATATTTAAAAGAAGAAACACATGAGACAATATAACACGAAATAGATTTGTGTAAATTAATATTTAAAAGAAGAAACACGTGAGAAAATTTAATACGAAATCGATTTGTGTAAATTTATATTTAAAAGAAGAAACGCATGAGACAGTTTTACACAAAATTGATTTGTGTAAATTTATATTTAAAGAAGAAACATATGAGACAATTTTACACGAAATAGATTTGTGTAAATATTTAAAGGATTTGTGTAAATTAATATTTAAAAAAAGAAACACATGAGACAATTTTACTTGAAACAGATTTGTGAAAATTAATATTTAAAAAAAGAAACACGTGAGCAATTTAACAAGAAATAGATTTGTGAAAATTAATATTTAAAAAAAGAAACACGTGAAACAAGTTAACACGAAATAGATTTGTGTAAATTTATATTTAAAAGAAGAAAAGCGTGAAACAATTGTAAACCAAATAGTTTTGTGTAAATTTATATTTAAAAGAAGAAACACGTGAGACAATTTAATACGAAATCGATTTGTGTAAATTAATATTTAAAAGAAGAAACATATGAGACTATGTTACACGAAATCGATTTGTGTAAAATAATTTGCAAAACAGTTTGAAAATAGCGTTTTATGCTAAAGAAAAACCACGTGTGATAATTTAATACGAATAGATTTGTGTGAATTTATACCAAAACCTGACGTCGCTTGAGGAAGGAAGATATGCATTCATCCCATTTGGTGTTTACTGCTAGGATTGTAGAGCTTAGTTTTCGTCTATCCTGTTTTGTTTCCTTTGTTTTTTGTTTTTAAAAATTTATTTGTGTGGATATCTATCAGTTCAGGATGAACGACTTTAAACTGATTAAAGGTGTGAAGGCCTGAGTTTTTAACAGAGATTCTTTTAAAAGATTAATAAGTCCTACCGTTGAATTAATGTCAGCAGAAACATCCTTGAATAAGGCTTGTTTAAAAAACAAGAAAATCTCATAAATAAGTGGTTGACAGAAGTCGACGCAATTAATATAAAAAATAAGTGAGGTTTGTGGAAAAGCCAATATTGATTTGAAAAAAAAAGCGGTATGTTGGGGGACATGAAGTTAGAGGCGGAGTTCGCTTACAATACATTCAAAAGGCTCACGGAATTCGAAGAGAATATTTCTAATTTCAATACAGAATCTACCTCAGTTCCAAATCCACAAGTACCTCTCACAGCTTCGTGTGTTCCAGCCCCGAAGTTGCAGTGTTCTAATATCCCACCAGCAAATGTGTTTCACTAACACAATAGAAAATGAAACCACAGAATAGCTTCTCCTGTGTATTCATACAAATTTCATTGTTCGTTTCCTTATCATATCCATTTGCCAAGTATTCATTGGTAACGTTTCTTCACACTGGTACAGATTTAGTGTGTCACCACTTGAATCAGAGCAGTTGTCCCTTGAAAGAGAAGTCGACAAGCATAAATGGTTCTCAAGAAGAATGGTTGGATACTTCAACTAGAAATCATCTTGTAGCATCGTGGTGTCTTTGTTCATGTCGGATAATCATAATGAATAAATAATTCAATAGTTCAAAGTTGATCTACGTTCCCAAGTAACACGGGTCATCTAGCATATATGTATATGATGGACTTATATATATATATACATATATATATATATACATATATATATATATACATATATATATGTATATGTATATGATGGACTTATATATATATATACACACACACACACACACATATATATATATATGTATATGATGGACTTTCCCATCGATTTCGACGTATGATCTTCCGCCACAACAACTAAGTTGCTCGGAAATCCACACAGATGATTTGTTTATAGTGGTGAAGTCTTTGTGTAGAACCAAACACACTTTTTTGGTATTACTGCTAAACTTTGTCGGTACAGATGGCTGTCACAGTAAATCACAGGGTTTTACATCAGAGTTACCTTCTCCTAGATGCATGTCTTAATGAAGACTGGGGGGTGCATCTCTCCTTGTGCAACCTGGTACCAACCTGGAAATTTCTACGACTCGGCGCGGTACATACAGCACAGCCAGAGCCGAGATTGAACTCACTACACAAGTTTGTAGTGTTAATGAAATCTTGTCAGTAGCTGAATACTTTATGCTTCGCCAGGGCTATCAAGGGTATTTTTTATTGTGACGCCATCACACGATGGGGTGTCTACCATGGCTTAAGAGAGTCCCATCTATCCTCGAGAGAAGGATAGACTGCACCAGTTCATCAACCTTGTACACAGTACATACAGCGCTTCGCCTTCCCAACTGGTCACCCATCTGGTACTGGCCAGGCTCAAATTGCTTAAATTCGGTGGTCTGGCGAGAACTGGCGTGTCACTGTGCCATATATATATAACATTATGAGTTTTATTAGTTTGTTCACGAAATTCAATCCACCACAATGCATTTTTGTCTTTTAATTTAATCCTTAACCTTTTCTTAATAGTTAAAAAAAGGATATTATTTAAACCAGCCTGCATACAAAAAGAAAAATATTCTACTAAAAAAAAATTTTTTAAACTAGCCGGTTAAAATAAATTAAGCATAAAGCAAATTATTTTAAACTTTGCAATAGGAAATCTGTTTTATACATGCATATGTTTAACATAAAATATTATGTTAAACTTAACAAAATTCATTAATTACTGTTGTATTGAAGTCAGTGTAGAAACAAAAACGTTCAATATCAGCAATAGGAATAGCCATCGGCAAAAGAAAAACTGAAAGCTTAATTTCTCAAGGAGTCTTTTTTTTTTTTTTTGTGTGTGTGTGTGTGTGTGTGTGTGTGTGTGTGTGTGTGTGTGTGTGTGTGTGTGTGGTTGGGATGGTAAGCAATGGAAAACCCTAAAACAATTAACATGTGTTAATGATAAATAATAAAAATACATGTAAAATAATTTAAAACATGTTTAATTATTGAAATATCAATTTTGATACACAAATAAAAAAAAAAAACCCGAATAATTTAATCAATTTTTCAGCTTATTTTATTTGGTTTTAAGAGTTTTTAAATTAGCAACCCTGATTAGAAAAAGCAAATTAAAAGAAAGACATTAAATGTGCATATTGGTGGAAAGAGACAGGATTTAACCTTCACGGCAAAAAATAACATTTTCAGTTTTCAGAGAGAACTATCAAAAGAGGAGAAAAAAGGTAAGACAATGAGGAAAATGGAGAAAAAACAGGATATTAAGAAAAATAAAAAGAGAGATAGGAAGAAATATAAATCAAATTTAACCAAAAAGTAGTAATAAAACAAGGAGCAATTTGACAGAAATCAACTTTTTCTTATTTAAAAAATAAACTGATTCGATCAAAAAGTGGAGAAATCACAGACATGGAAGTCTTTAGCGTTTTAAGTGTAAATATACTTGTCCTGAATTAAAAAATTGAAATTCTAAAAAGCGGAGAAATTACATTGCTGCTATATATAAATTGGAAGAGGCATAACTGACCGAATGAATGAGCTCATAACAAATAGTATTGGCTATGCCGAGTTCAAAACCTGTTGAATCTATTGCAATAATTTATGCGCTAATACTAGGGATTAGTTAGGATATTAGAGATTGGTATTAACTTACAATCCTAACCCTAATAGCATTTCTGCATAATCAATCGTATACAATGAATTGTTTATTATATGTGTGTGCTATCTTGTCGTTAGGTAAATCCAAAAGAGTTGATATTTCATGAGAAACAAACCAAAGCGAAGGAGGGAAAAAATTACCAGGGGTCATTAAAAATTAAAAAAAAAGGGGTGAGGTGCTATTAGATACAAGCAACTATAAAGGCTTTTTTTTATATATATATTTTGAACAAATCAACATTACGTTTTAAGAAAAAGAAGGGGAGGAAGATTTTCCAACATAAATTTAATGTAGAATGATTACTAGCGAACTTAGCTTTTTATTATTTATATACGCAGGCAATTACATTATTCTGTTCTTTTTGTGTTTGTGAATTTTTTTCTTTCTTCTTTATTGTTTTTCTTTGTTCTGACAATTTTCCCTTCCATTGATTTCTAAGCATGTGTCGTTCATCGGCTGCGACTGCTTTTTTGTTTTTTGTGTGTGCATTCACCATTCCATCTGTCAGCTTTCATCTTATTTACTTTGCACTCTCTTATTATCTTTCCGTACATAATTATATCGATTTATTCGCATATTGACAAACTACTTACAACATAGACGTACTAAACTACAAAATCATAAACCATTAATCAATTTCCTTGACTTAGTTATTATCAAAGCATACACTCTGTTTCTAACTCTGGAAACATTTTTTTTTCCTTTTATGCACAACCACGCGCGTGCACACACACATCCTTATATATAAGTGAAATTGTGTGTGCATGTGTGTCTGCGTGTGTATATTTCCCTACCAAACTATTCTGTCATTTTTCAGTCTACAGACTCAAGATTTGTACATAAGGAGTATTGAGATTTGGGAAAATCTTTTTTAATCGGTTTTCGGTCAGAAATTTGGCTGTGAAGGGGTCAAAGTTCAACGATTTGACCTGTGAAAACTTTATCACACTCCTCTGCCAATTTTGTTCTAAAAAATTGAGATTTAAGATGCAGGTAATTTGAACATGGATCAAACTTTTAAATTTTATTTGAGCCAAACATAATAAATGTTAAGGGGTCAAAATTGGGGTCAAAGTTTAAAAAAGTTTACCTCTGCGGTCTCTACCAAATTACCGGCCAATTTTTGGTCTAAAAATTTGAAATTTTACGTAAAGTGTATTCAGCTTTTTAATCAGTTTTTGAGCGAAGATTTGGCTGCCAAGAGGTCGAAGTTAAAAGAGTTGACCTTTGCAGACTCTACCAAACTCCTCTGCCAATTTTGGATCGAAACACTTAAAATTTTAGATGTAGGTTACCTGGACTGAACTTATGCATGCAATACCTGAAAGTTTCATGTCTCTGTAGCAGTTATTGACGGTGTGAGACTCTAAGTAAGAAATCCCTGTTATGAACATGTGTTAGAAGCAGAGATGCGTAATTAAATTCCTGGCAGAAGTGCACTGAGAATGATGGTGACTATGTAGAAAAATGAATTCTGTAGCATAAAAAGTGGCTCATTTTAATGGTACCAGCTCTTCAACTTTTTGAGTAAAAAAAAATGGAATGACTCTCATAAGTATATATATATATATATATATATATATATATATATATATATATATATATATATATATATACTAGATATACCCATACATCGTTCGGTCACAATAAGTATTTATTTCATTTTGATTTCTTTCAAAAATTAAAAAATTGTGACACATCTTTGCATAGTTAAAAATACTAAGTATCTTTAAGTATATTTTTAAGTATTTTTACTATTGTTGTTATTATTATTTTTATACTCACTCTTTTACCTTAACTTATATTGTTATTGTTATACCGGCCTTCCTTGAACAGAGGAATTTACACCGATTAGCACTATAAATAGCGCTAGTGAGTGAGATGCGACTGCACTTTAACTGCTAGCCGAGTGCCCAGTAGATATACACGCTTTCCTATCTTAGTACATTATTGTTAATACACTTGTTCCTTAACCGAACCTTGACTTGATTGTTCTTATTTTCACTGTTGTTCCACGACACAACAGATTGGCAACAAGGAATCAAACGACCATCACTGCAGAGAATCACCAAAAGTAATTGAAATAAAGATTCGTAAAATCTTTACGGCAGAACACCTTTGTCATTTCAATAGATATTTGGATACGCAAGGATTAACAGCGAATTAATTACTACAATGGTAATTTGGCGATGGGAAAAAACTTGCTACCAAAATCTACGGCGAAAAATGCGAATGTTGTCAATTATTTAATAATCGAACACACTTACCAAGTGTTTTAGAAAGGGAAAAAGGGTACATTTTTTCTTCACCAGAAGCCATTTTTCCTACGATAAGAATTTTCTTCTGCAAAGTTAAATGTCCAAAACCAACTAGCAAATACTGTGTAAGCTTATTGTTATTTTGATAACATCTGGGATTTAAAAAAAAACACGCCTGACTTTGTCAAGAGAAAAAAAGACAGGCCGTGAAAAACAATTATTCGCGTACGTCATTTGTGCTTAGCAAACACATAAAGAATCAAGTAATTTTTTTTTTTGCAAAAGGCAAAGAGGGTAAAAAATAATTATAAAAAATAAAAGTTTCCCATACGAATTTGTCGGATACTTAAAGCGACGGATTTTATTTTTGCTACGTAAAAACACGTGCAAATAAAAAAATGTTAAACAAATGTTATTTCGCTGGATTGTTTCTAGTAAGACTAGAAATATAGCGTTCAACAAATTAAATTACAAAAGGGCTGTTAAACTGTGGTTCTTCAAACAAAAGAATTGGGAAAGAAAACTTGGTTGATTTTTTTTTTTACTAAAGAATATTTCTTTAATACAAGCGTAAATTGTAAACTGAATTCATATGATGGATGCGAAATTCAAAGATTCACTGTTGGAATTGTTCCAATTCCAGGCAGAGCAAAATCTTGCATTGCAAAAGCAGCAAATTCAGCAACAAGTAGAAAGAGAAGAGAGATTTAAACAAGCATTTGAAGAAGAAATGATTCAACAACAGAAATACTTCGAGTAAGTATTGATGAAAACACAGGAGGAACAAAGAAAAATTCTGGAGGCGACACAGTTAACTAAAGCGGACGATAATCATAATGCATTTTCTCAAACAGCTGTGTGGGCCGCTATTGAAAATTTCGATTATAATAAGATAATGTCACTTTCGTCCAGTGCTATAGATGATATGAGGAGATTTTTATATCAGATTGTGGTACCTGGTCAGACGCGAAAAAAGTTAGGCTTTTGCTAAGGAAATTGGGAACAGCCGAAAGTTCATGAATTTTATTCTCCCAAAAAGACCAGTGAGTTGAGCTTCCAAGAAACAGTTACGCTACTTACAGAACTGTTTTCTGCAAAAACATCTTTTTTCCATAAGCGATATAAATGTATGAATGTTACTAGAAGAGAGGAAGACGACTACACTACGTATGCAAGTATAGTGAACAAACATTGTGACGATTTTAAACTGGAGGAATTATCAGCAGATAATTTTAAATGTTTAATATTTGTACAAGGGCTAGTTTTAAATAAAGATGCTGAAATTAGGCCTCATGTTTTAAATAAACTCGAAACTAAACCGAATTTAAAACTAAAAACTTTGTGAATGGTTTATCGCATTGAAACAAGACAGTCATGACATAGAAGAAAGTGGAGTGTCGCATATAAAAAAATCTATCAAAAGAAAAATTCGACTTCAAAAAATAACCAGAGAAAGAAACAGGGAAAAGATCCACCTGGACCATGTTGGAGTTGTGGAAATAAACATTGGAACAATGAATGTCCCTACAAATTCAAACAATGTGACAACTGCCACCAGAAAGGGCATAAAACATCGCATTGTAGAAAAAATCTAATAGAAAGACATCCATTAAACTTACGAAAATTGAACCTGACGAACAAAATATCCGGAAATATGTACAGGTCAAAATGTTTCAAAAGAAAGTAAGGCTACAGCTTAATAGTGGATCTGACATTTCCATTATTAATGTACAGACATGGAAGAGGCTTGGGAGACCCACTATGATTAAATCACATAAAACGGCGAGAAGCGTCAGTGGCGAAAAAATTACCTTCGCAGGAGAATTATTGACAAATATTTTTTTCCAGAACAGGGCCAAAAAACAAGAATTTTTGTGATGCGAAAATCAAACAACCTCTTTTGAACTGATCTGTTCGAAAAGTTTACACTATGGGATCCGCCTTTAAGCTCATTTTGCAAAAAGGTTGAGGATTCGAATATGGAGGCAGAAAAACTTAAGAGGTAGTTAAAAGAGAATTTCCCAGACGTATTTTCAGGCGGTTCTGGAAGGTGGGCAAAAACGGTAGCAAAATTTGACGTAAAAGTAAATGAACAGCCAGTGTTCAGAAAGAAATGTTCCATATGCCACTTTAGAACAGATAGACAGTGAATTAGAAAGACTCGAAAACATGGGTGTCATTGGAAAAATTGATCACAGTGAGTTGGCTGCATCAACAGTTTACATCAAAAAGTAGAGTAAGTCGATTCGGGGTTTGCGCTGACTTCCCGACAGGCTTAAACAGGGCATTACAAGATCATCATTATCCTCTTCCGAGCCCTGAACAGATATTTGCGAAACTGAGTGCAAATTATCGATAAACATGGAAGAAGGTCGGATCTAGATAGATTGAGTGCAATAAAGAATATGCCTGCTCCAGAAAATATTGCATCTTTACAAAGTTTCTTAGGTTTGGCAAATTACTACAATGTATCTGAGCGTAGCATGGATCCATTACAGAAAGGCTTATGACATGGTCCCTCATTCATGGATACATGAAATACTATTGATGATGAAGGTTGCTGAGAATGTGGTAGGGCTTTTGGAGACAAGTATGGCTCAATGGAAAACGGTGCTGACAGCAAACAGAGAGGAGATGGGGCAGGTTGGCATTAAACGTGGGATATTTCAAGGAGAGTCGTTATCGCCACTTCTTTTTGTAATGATAATGATGCTACTGAGCATCCTCTTGAAGAGAGAAAAACTGGGGTATAACTTTGGATCTGATGACAGACGCCTCAACCATCTACTGTTTATGGATGATTTGAAAATATTTGGTAGAAATCAAAAGGAAATGGAGGGACTGGTAGAACTTGTGGGGACATACTCAGAAGACATTTGGATGGAGTTTGGGATTAGTAAATGTGCGGTGCTGGTGATGAAAAGAGGAGTAAAGGTTTATTTGAATGGAATAGTGCTGCCAAATGGAGAAATCATGAAAGAAATAGAAGATACAGGATATAAGTATTTAGGAGTGCTGGAGAGTGTAGGCATCATGAACAGAGAAATGAAAGAAAAAGTCAGGAAGAAGTATCTTAGAAGAGTGAAACTAATTGCAAAGTCGAAACTGTATGGAGGAAATCTAATGAAAGCAGTAAATGCATGGGTAGTCAGTGTTTTGAGATACAGTGTGGGAATTTTAGAATGGTCTGACAAGGATTTGCATGCCATGGATATCAAAACAAGAAAAGTTTTAGCAATGTTTGGTATATTTCACATTCGAAGTAGCATAGCAAGGCTGTATCAAAAGAGGTGGGAGAAGATTGAAAAGTGTAAAAGATTGTGTTAGAACCGAGGAGATGTCATTGAAGGAGCATGTGGTTAGAAGTGAGGAGTGGATGCTTAATGTTGTGGCCAATGAAGTGGAGGTATGTGAGACCAAAGCTGATTATGTGAAACGTATGGATAGAGAAAGGGCATAGGAACTGGCTAGGAAGAAAATGCATGGAAGGTTCTTCTAGGATATAGCAGAAGTAGCTGATGAAAGATCATGGCAATGGCTCAGAGCTGGGTATCTGGCTAAGAGTACTGAAGCTTTTGTTTGTGCAGCACATGGGCAGGCATTAGGAACACGATTGTTAAAAAAAGTTGTTCTAGGAGAGGAAATTGCTGCAGAATGCCGGATTTGTGGTAAGACCTCAGAGTCAATTGCGCACCTTGCAGCAGGGTGTAGTGGACTGGCCCAGAGAGAGTACTGCAAAAGACACGATCGCATGGGACTCCGGATATATTGGGAGGTGTGTAAGAGGGTTAGGGTTAAGTGTGCTGGAAAATGGTTTGAGGAGGTATCTGATAAAGTGAGAACAAGTGAGGATGGCAAAGTAGAGGTATGGTGGGACAAAAGTGTCATAACGACCAAGAAATTGGAACATAATCGTCCGGATTTGGTCGTCATTGACAAGGTCTCAAAAAACTGGCAGATTGTAGACTTCTCAGTACCCTGACACGGGAATGTGAGAGAGAAGGAGAATGAGAAGTGGAGCAATTATGTTCCATTGGCCTTGGAGATGAGGCATATACACAGGGTTAAAACACAAATAATCCCAGTCGTAGTTGGTACACTAGGAGTAGTATCAAGTCGTCTGAAAGGACAATTGAAAAAACTAGAAATCCCCGATGTTTTAGGCGGCCTTCAAACCTCTGCAATTATAGGTACCACCAACATCCTTAGGAAAACCCTTGATCTTTGAAGCTCCTGGTTTGAAGCCGGGATTGAGGGAAATCCTCTGGAAATGAATCCCATCCCTTTCCAGAGAGACGTTCATAAGCGAAATCAGAATCATCATTATTATTATTATTATTATTATTATTATTATTATTAACCGTGTATAATAAATTCCATGGTGATTTTTACATCAATGTGTTAAACTTATTGTTAATAACAAAATTCCTTAAATGTCCGTCAGAATCACCACAACACAATACTTTTCTTCTGTTAAAAAATCCATTTTCAGTTAAATATTTTTTTAAATAAATAAAACGAATATGTTTCCTCTTTATTTATATTGTAACAATTTAATTCTTTTTAAAACAATAAATATTGTCTGTTTTTCTTACTGTGAAATACTTTTCAGTGAATTATCTTTCACATCAATAAAACGAATGCCATTTTTTATTGTATTTATTTGGAATTATAATTTTTTAGTATTTATTTGTTTTAGCAGACAGGATGGCATAATTCAATTATGAAATAATTCATTTTAAAATGGATAAAGTTGATTTTTTTTTTACTTTAGCGATGTAAGATTAATCACCACTCACTATCATTGCTGAGCGAACGATGTCATTCTTTCACATATTTTTGGCATATTCACACTAATTGGTATTTTCTTTGAACTTTTCTGCTTCTGTGCTTGAAGCCTCTTTCACAAAATGGAGAATAAAATCCAAACAGATACGAAATCATTTATTGCTGTTGGCGTAATATCTCAACAAACAATAAAACAATTTAAAAAATGAAGATTTTGTGTTTCATGTATTACCTGAAAGTTCATCCAATATTTAAAATAAATAGAAACCAAAATTTCTGCATTTGAACAACTAAAACCTAATATGGAACAGGACGGGCATATTAACACATGTTTCCCGGCTACCAAACTCCAGCTATATATAAAATCATGTAAAGCAAATTAAATTTAAGAAAAATCAAGACGGTTATAAAAAAATGGATCACCCATGTCAGATGTAAAACTAGTCCAATACATTGATAAGTGGTGAAACTTTGTTCTCAAGCATGTGGCAGAGCTCTTTGCAGTATGCACGTCAGTCAAAAGTAAGCCTTATTGCCGATTGGTCCTTTCGCTTGTAGCGTTCAGTTGACTAAGTTCTCAGTGTTTCTAATTGTTACCTTATGCATCTTTTGCTCGTTCAATTAAAAAGGATGACTCATGGCTGTTATGTATTGTTACTTTGAATACCATTCAGTTCACAAAAGTAGCTTCAACTACAGCATTTTAGCGTTTCTTGTCAATTCTTCAGGTCAAGTTGTTTTATTTTTTAGAAATTGAAGTCAGATGATACAAAAATAATCGCAATTAAACTTTAATTTGTTTCAATTAAATGTTAATATTCAGGTGTGTCATACTTTTATGAAGCTCACCGGAATTATTTAGTTGACTAGATTGAGTCATGACATTAATTAAGACTTTATCTCCATATTGTTTCCAGACATCAGATACAATTTGTGTTCATTGTTTTCACAAGCCACCAAATTAGCTGAACTGATTCATTCTCCTAGTTGTACTATTTCTGACAATTTGACCAGACCTAACGTTGCTTATCTTCAGTAATGCAACGCTAAACAATGTTTCAAAAACAGATAAAGTGAAATAAGTATGATTTCTGATTTCAAAGTTCAACATCAAACACGTCATCTCGTATGGTTTTGTGACAAGTTTCACAATTTTTATTTGTTTTAAAGTTGAAACTGTGAAAAAAACAAACAATCAAATATGTAGTAGAGAGGGAAGGTGTTATGTTACTGTTAAAAATAATATCAGAGATGCATTGAAAGCAAACTACTGGATTTAAACTTTTGTCAAACATGACTATCTGCTCTGCTGTTATTATTCCAAATATATTGGATATTTATGCGAGACCAAGAAATATATTGGATATTTATGCGAGACCAAGAAAGATATTGGATATTTATGCGAGACCAAGAAATATATTGGATATTTATGCGAGACCAAGAAATATATTGGATATTTATGCGAGACCAAGAAATATATTGGATATTTATGCGAGACCAAGAAATATATTGGATATTTATGCGAGACCAAGAAATATATTGGATATTTATGCGAAACCAAGAAATATATTGGATATTTATGCGAGACCAAGAAATATATTGGATATTTATGCGAGACCAAGAAATATATTGGATATTTATACGAAACCAAGAAATATATTGGATATTTATACGAAACCAAGAAATATATTGGATATTTATGCTAGACCAAGAAATATATTGGATATTCATGCGAAACCAAGAAATATATTGGATATCTATGCGAAACCAAGAAATATATTGGATATTTATGCGAGACCAAGAAATATATTAGATATTTATGCTAGACCAAGAAATATATTGGATATTTATGCTAGACCAAGAAATATATTGGATATTTATGCGAGACCAAGAAATATATTGGATATTTATGCGAGACCAAGAAATATATTGGATATTTATGCGAGACCAAGAAATATATTGGATATTTATGCGAAACCAAGAAATATATTGGATATTTATGCGAGACCAAGAAATATATTGGATATTTATGCTAGACCAAGAAATATATTGGATATTTATGCGAAACCAAGAAATATATTGGATATTTATGCGAGACCAAGAAATATATTGGATATTTATGCGAAACCAAGAAATATATTGGATATTTATGCGAGACCAAGAAATATATTGGATATTTATGCGACACCAAGAAATATATTGGATATTTATGCGAGACCAAGAAATATATTGGATATTTATGCTAGACCAAGAAATATATTGGATATTTATGCGAGACCAAGAAATATATTGGATATTTATGCGAGACCAAGAAATATATTGGATATTTATGCGAGACCAAGAAATATATTGGATATTTATGCGAGACCAAGAAATATATTGGATATTTATGCGAGACCAAGAAATATATTGGATATTTATGCGAGACCAAGAAATATATTGGATATTTATGCGAGACCAAGAAATATATTGGATATTTATGCGACACCAAGAAATATATTGGATATTTATGCGAGACCAAGAAATATATTGGATATTTATGCGAGACCAAGAAATATATTGGATATTTATGCGAGACCAAGAAATATATTGGATATTTATGCGAGACCAAGAAATATATTGGATATTTATGCGAGACCAAGAAATATATTGGATATTTATGCGAGACCAAGAAATATATTGGATATTTATGCGAGACCAAGAAATATATTGGATATTTATGCGAGACCAAGGAATATATTGGATATTTATGCGAGACCAAGAAATATATTGGATATTTATGCGAGACCAAGAAATATATTGGATATTTATGCGAGACCAAGAAATATATTGGATATTTATGCGAGACCAAGAAATATATTGGATATTTATGCGAGACCAAGAAATAGATTGGATATTAATGCGAGACCAAGAAATATATTGGATATTTATGCGAGACCAAGAAATATATTGGATATTTATGCGAGACCAAGAAATATATTGGATATTTATACGAAACCAAGAAATATATTGGATATTTATGCGAGACCAAGAAATATATTGGATATTTATGCGAGACCAAGAAATATATTGGATATTAATGCGAGACCAAGAAATATATTGGATATTTATGCGAGACCAAGAAATATATTGGATATTCATGCGAGACCAAGAAATATATTGGATATTAATGCGAGACCAAGAAATATATTGGATATTTATGCGAGACCAAGAAATATATTGGATATTTATGCGAGACCAAGAAATATATTGGATATTTATGCGAGACCAAGAAATATATTGGATATTTATGCGAGACCAAGAAATATATTGGATATTTATACGAAACCAAGAAATATATTGGATATTTATGCGAGACCAAGAAATATATTGGATATTTATGCTAGACCAAGAAATATATTGGATATTTATGCGAGACCAAGAAATATATTGGATATTTATGCGAGACCAAGAAATATATTGGATATTTATGCGAGACCAAGAAATATATTGGATATTTATGCGAGACCAAGAAATATATTGGATATTTATGCGAGACCAAATTCACCTTTTCAAAATATTAATAGATTTTATAGCTTCACTCGCAAATCTCAAAGATTTTCATCATTCAAGTTTTTTTTTTGGGAGGGGGGGGCAGAGGGCTGCAACTGAAGCAAAATTTGCTACCAACTCAAACTCTATACATCAGAGTTTGTAAGTCAGCTGACAAAAAACAAATCAATTCCAGACTTGATTGAAAAAAAATCTACAAAAATTGTTAACTCTCAACTCTTCATCTCTGGTTTCCATGTGATACAATCATGTATCAAATTGTGTTTATGATCCTATATATCCTAACTTTTATCGTATCTTTCATCTTCACTTGAAGAATTTGGACAATAATTTAATTCTGCCATCTGTTGAATTTGTTTCTTTTTAACTGACAATTCGGAAAGCATATCCTCCACGCCTTCTGATAAAAGTCTTTTGTCCTCCGCTTTCAACAGACATGCTTACTTCCATAACATTACTATTTTTTCAATCACTGTTATCAATTATCTGCTTGTTTTACTTATCTCTCGTCTTTGTCTATTTATATAATGATGATGATGACGACGACGACGACGATAATGATGATGATGATGACGATGATGATGATGATGATGATGATGATGATGATGACGACGAAGATGACTACTTTCCGGATCCATTTATCTGGTTCTCTTTCTAGACTTTTCACTGTTGTCATGAATCCATACATTTTAGCCTCTAATTGTGATTATTCATCCACACAACTTTCCAATCATTTCTCTCCTTCTCTCTCTCATTATTTCTCGGTTCTTCTTACTCTAAGCAACAATTTTATCCATTCATATAAAATTATATTATTTCTCTCATTTTTATATTGCTATTAGCTGGATTAGTTGTATAAGAATAGATTCATAATAATCATAAGTTTGGGGCAAAATATAAACGAAAGGAAACTGGAAAACACGCGTGCAGACATACACATACACACACGCATATACTTTTTAGTAAATTATTAAGATCAGATGCAGATTCATAATAATAAAATACATCTAGAACGTTCCTAATAAGAAACCAAAGACAATCAAGAAGATTTTGCTACAGTAAAGTGGTTTTAATTTTGTCAAGTTAAGGGTTTTTAATGGACAAAATTTGATCAATATTGCTGTGTTTGAAACTTATTGGTATTAAAATCAGAAATAAGAAAAATGCATTTTCATTCAAAGACCACTTTAAAAACTGCAACAAGTTAACCATGTTAATGCAAGCAGAAATGCACTGATATGGCGATGTTGTGTAGCGAGTACATATTTGATATCATACGGGGGTTCATATAAGGAATAAAGACAATGATGACATGATTGAGGGAAACTTTATAACAGACTAGGATACTAATGGCATATTCCTGTTTACATCATGACGACTGTGATGATAGTTCTTTTATTATCTTACTAGCGGGGGGTACCCGGTGATGCCCGGGTGTTTTGAGGTGTGTGTGGTTTTGGGTAAATCCAAACTCCGGGGAGGGGGGGGGTAAAATAAAATAAAAAAGTTTTGGTAGGTGAGTATGAGGATCGAACCCGAACCCTTGAGGCAAAGTTGGAAATTAAAGTGTGAAAAAAAAACACACGACGTTAACCACTGGGCCACCGCAACATACAACGGGATCATGTTTGAATTTATTTATTTAAATATTAAAAACAGGTGGGCGCAATAAAAGTTAACTCTGCTGCTTCTATTTGACCTAATTAATGAGGTCAAATAGAAGTCACGCAGTTTACCCAACTTTGACTGTTTTTTCCCCAACAGATGTTGGGAAAGGGGAAACCAGCTCCCCATTGTCCAGATTGATTAGCAATTGCCTGATATAAGAGGAGTTTGTCCCACATTGATCAAAGCTGATTGCTTCTGGACGTTTCCTGACGCGATGCCGAGAACACGATCGGGTTTGAATTGAGTTTCACTTTATTTATACTAAAAAGCAGGACAAACAGGGGATAGAGCAAAATAGCGCAAATAAATGTAGAGGCGACCCGCGTTCCCAAATTGTAGATATTATTATCTAGGGGCTATATAAACAGTTGTAAGCGATTGTAACGACCCCAAGAGTGTATGCGAAAGAAGCCTTTGCGAAATACACGAAATGGTCACACACATTTTGCCTTTTATATATAGAGACTAGTTGCCTTTTATATATAGAGACTAGTTGCCTGGGTGTTTGGAGGTGTGTGTGGAAACTGCGGGGGTGGGGGGTGGGGGGGTTAAAAAAAGTAAGTATGAGGATCGAACCTGAACCCTTGAGGCAAAGTTGTAAATTAAAGTGTGAAAAAAAAAGTGCGACA
Organism: Euprymna scolopes; assembly: GCF_053919585.1. Taxonomy (NCBI): domain Eukaryota; kingdom Metazoa; phylum Mollusca; class Cephalopoda; order Sepiida; family Sepiolidae; genus Euprymna; species Euprymna scolopes. The sequence goes on along the minus strand of NC_136511.1, from coordinate 90,617,397 downwards.
TTAACGATTGCCCCATTGCGAGATACTAACGGAAACACATTTGAATTTATTTAATTTCTTGGATTTGGCAGGTGCCCGTTTTAATGAGTTAATGAGGTCAAGTTTGACTGCAGGATTTTTATTTTCCCAAGATGTTATAGGAAAAAGACTAACCCACACAAATGTTCAATATTTATCTTCCCGAAATCGAGAAAATTAAATAGACAGGCGAGCTTCGTTGTTAACTGTGAGATATTACGATTTATATGTGATAAAAAAGTTTGAAAAAGTTGTGAAGCGAGCGATCGCTTCTCTGAAAAAAGCCTTTTGTAGACATACAGAAAAAGCGAACACACATACAAACATACATACATTTTCGCTTTTATATTTATAGATAATTACGGAACTGGGAACGAGGAGGGGGACTCATTACCTGAGGAGGAAGTTATACAAAGTTCATTAAGATGACGATAAAAACATTTACCTGTCGAGTTGGTGGAATGACGAAATGAGACAAACAATTACAAAATATTGATGCTAATTTCTTTATTCATCTGTCGGCCGTTTAATGATATCAGGAATTCAAACTGGTATAACTTTCTTAGTTCTGATTTTAATACAAATAATTTTTTTGTTTATGACGTCAGAAACCTACTGTCAACCAATGCGATTATATCAAGTTTTCTACATGTCCGCCCAAACACACTTTTGGCAAACAACGAATTTCCAAATTTAATTGTTCAATATTTAACCTATTTTTTATTTATAAATTTAATTGTTCAATATCTAACCTATTTTTTATTTATAAATTTAATTGTTCAATATCTAACCTATTTTTTATTTATAAATTTAATTGTTCAATATCTAACCTATTGTTTATTTATAAATTTAATAGTTCAATATCTAACCTATTTTTATTTATAAATTTAATTGTTCAATATTTAACTTATTTTTTATTTATAAATTTGATTGTTCAATATCTAACCTATTTTTTATTTATAAATTTAATTGTTCAATATCTAACCTATTTTTTATTTATAAATTTAATAGTTCAATATCTAACCTATTTTTTATTTATAAATTTAATTGTTCAATATCTAACCTATTTTTTATTTATAAATTTAATTGTTCAATATCTAACCTATTTTTTATTTATAAATTTAATTGTTCAATATCTAACCTATTTTTATTTATAAATTTAATTGTTCAATATCTAACCTATTTTTATTTATAAATTTAATAGTTCAATATCTAACCTATTTTTTATTTATAAATTTAATAGTTCAATATCTAACCTATTTTTATTTATACATTTAATTGTTCAATATCTAACCTATTTTTTATTTATAAATTTAATTGTTCAATATCTAACCTATTTTTTATTTATAAATTTAATTGTTCAATATCTAACCTATTTTTTATTTATAAATTTAATAGTTCAATATTTAACCTATTTTTTATTTATAAATTTAATTGTTCAATATTTAACTTATTTTTTATTTATAAATTTAATTGTTCAATATCTAACCTATTTTTATTTATAAATTTAATTGTTCAATATCTAACCTATTTTTTATTTATAAATTTAATAGTTCAATATCTAACCTATTTTTATTTATAAATTTAGTTGTTCAATATCTAACCTATTTTTTATTTATAAATTTAATTGTTCAATATCTAACCTATTTTTTATTTATAAATTTAATTGTTCAATATCTAACCTATTTTTTATTTATAAATTTAATTGTTCAATATCTAACCTATTTTTTATTTATAAATTTAATAGTTCAATATCTAACCTATTTTTTATTTATAAATTTAATTGTTCAATATCTAACCTATTTTTTATTTATAAATTTAATAGTTCAATATCTAACCTATTTTTATTTATAAATTTAATTGTTCAATATCTAACCTATTTTTTATTTATAAATTTAATTGTTCAATATCTAACCTATTTTTTATTTATAAATTTAATTGTTCAATATCTAACCTATTTTTATTTATAAATTTAATTGTTCAATATCTAACCTATTTTTTATTTATAAATTTAATTGTTCAATATCTAACCTATTTTTTATTTATAAATTTAATTGTTCAATATTTAACTTATTTTTTATTTATAAATTTAATTGTTCAATATCTAACCTATTTTTTATTTATAAATTTAATAGTTCAATATCTAACCTATTTTTATTTATAAATTTAATTGTTCAATATCTAACCTATTTTTTATTTATAAATTTAATTGTTCAATATCTAACCTATTTTTTATTTATAAATTTAATTGTTCAATATTTAACTTATTTTTTATTTATAAATTTAATTGTTCAATATCTAACCTATTTTTTATTTATAAATTTAATTGTTCAATATCTAACCTATTTTTTATTTATAAATTTAATTGTTCAATATCTAACCTATTTTTTATTTATAAATTTAATTGTTCAATATCTAACCTATTTTTTATTTATAAATTTAATTGTTCAATATTTAACTTATTTTTTATTTATAAATTTAATTGTTCAATATCTAACCTATTTTTTATTTATAAATTTAATTGTTCAATATCTAACCTATTTTTTATTTATAAATTTAATTGTTAAATATCTAACCTATTTTTTATTTATAAATTTAATTGTTCAATATCTAACCTATTTTTTATTTATAAATTTAATTGTTCAATATCTAACCTATTTTTTATTTATAAATTTAATTGTTCAATATCTAACCTATTTTTTATTTATAAATTTAATTGTTCAATATCTAACCTATTTTTTATTTATAAATTTAATTGTTCAATATCTAACCTATTTTTTATTTATAAATTTAATAGTTCAATATCTAACCTATTTTTAGTTATAAATTTAATTGTTCAATATCTAACCTATTTTTTATTTATAAATTTAATTGTTCAATATCTAACCTATTTTTTATTTATAAATTTAATAGTTCAATATCTAACCTATTTTTATTTATAAATTTAATTGTTCAATATCTAACCTATTTTTTATTTATAAATTTAATTGTTCAATATCTAACCTATTTTTTATTTATAAATTTAATAGTTCAATATCTAACCTATTTTTTATTTATAAATTTAATAGTTCAATATCTAACCTATTTTTATTTATAAATTTAATTTTTTTTTTTTTTTTTTTTTTTTTTTTTTTTTTACAAAGGCGTCACCACATTATCAATGCCCAGAGGCCACTCAAGGATAAGGGTTAAAGAGTGTACAGTAGAAATTGGTCAATATAGTAATCATTAGTAATGAAAATTTGGTAAATTTGATAACTTATATGGAACGGCTCATCAAGAACTTATTTACTTTAGACTTGAACACAACCATATTGTAGTCAGCCGGAAAGCAGGAAAACGGAAGACAATTCCACAGGCGTGCAGTTCTAAGAAAGAAGCTTTGTTCATGGAATCTACGTTTAGGTTTAGGCACAGATAAAGAGTGGGGGAAATTATTGATAGTGTTTACAGCTAGACGAGTGTTTCTTGTGAAAGTTTGGCGAGGGGGGACCATAGATTGAAGCTCAGTTGAACACTTTCCATGAAAATAACGATTCAATATCTAACCTATTTTTTATTTATAAATTTAATAGTTCAATATCTAACCTATTTTTATTTATAAATTTAATTGTTCAATATTTAACTTATTTTTTATTAATAAATTTAATAGTTCAATATCTAACCTATTTTTATTTATAAATTTAATTGTTCAATATTTAACCTATTTTTTATTTATAAATTTAATTGTTCAATATCTAACCTATTTTTTATTTATAAATTTAATTGTTCAATATCTAACCTATTTATAATTTATAAATTTAATTGTTCAATATTTAACTTATTTTTTATTTATAAATTTAATTGTTCAATATCTAACCTATTTTTTATTTATAAATTTAATTGTTCAATATCTAACCTATTTTTTATTTATAAATTTAATAGTTCAATATTTAACCTATTTTTTATTTATAAATTTAATTGTTCAATATTTAACTTATTTTTTATTCATAAATTTAATTGTTCAATATCTAACCTATTTTTATTTATAAATTTAATTGTTCAATATCTAACCTATTTTTTATTTATAAATTTAATAGTTCAATATCTAACCTATTTTTATTTATAAATTTAGTTGTTCAATATCTAACCTATTTTTTATTTATAAATTTAACTGTTCAATATCTAACCTATTTTTTATTTATAAATTTAATTGTTCAATATCTAACCTATTTTTTATTTATAAATTTAATTGTTCAATATCTAACCTATTTTTTATTTATAAATTTAATAGTTCAATATCTAACCTATTTTTATTTATAAATTTAATAGCTCAATATCTAACCTATTTTTTATTTATAAATTTAATTGTTCAATATCTAACCTATTTTTAATTTATAAATTTAATTGTTCAATATCTAACCTATTTTTTATTTATAAATTTAATTGTTCAATATCTAACCTATTTTTTATTTATAAATTTAATAGTTCAATATCTAACCTATTTTTATTTATAAATTTAATTGTTCAATATCTAACCTATTTTTTATTTATAAATTTAATTGTTCAATATCTAACCTATTTTTTATTTATAAATTTAATTGTTCAATATCTAACCTATTTTTATTTATAAATTTAATTGTTCAATATCTAACCTATTTTTTATTTATAAATTTAATTGTTCAATATCTAACCTATTTTTTATTTATAAATTTAATTGTTCAATATTTAACTTATTTTTTATTTATAAATTTAATTGTTCAATATCTAACCTATTTTTTATTTATAAATTTAATTGTTCAATATTTAACTTATTTTTTATTTATAAATTTAATTGTTCAATATCTAACCTATTTTTTATTTATAAATTTAATTGTTCAATATCTAACCTATTTTTTATTTATAAATTTAATTGTTAAATATCTAACCTATTTTTTATTTATAAATTTAATTGTTCAATATCTAACCTATTTTTTATTTATAAATTTAATTGTTCAATATCTAACCTATTTTTTATTTATAAATTTAATTGTTCAATATCTAACCTATTTTTTTATTTATAAATTTAATTGTTCAATATCTAACCTATTTTTTATTTATAAATTTAATTGTTCAATATCTAACCTATTTTTTATTTATAAATTTAATAGTTCAATATCTAACCTATTTTTAGTTATAAATTTAATTGTTCAATATCTAACCTATTTTTTATTTATAAATTTAATTGTTCAATATCTAACCTATTTTTTATTTATAAATTTAATAGTTCAATATCTAACCTATTTTTATTTATAAATTTAATTGTTCAATATCTAACCTATTTTTTATTTATAAATTTAATTGTTCAATATCTAACCTATTTTTTATTTATAAATTTAATAGTTCAATATCTAACCTATTTTTTATTTATAAATTTAATAGTTCAATATCTAACCTATTTTTATTTATAAATTTAATTTTTTTTTTTTTTTTTTTTTTTTTTTTTTTTTTTACAAAGGCGTCACCACATTATCAAGGCCCAGAGGCCACTCAAGGATAAGGGTTAAAGAGTGTACAGTAGAAATTGGTCAATATAGTAATCATTAGTAATGAAAATTTGGTAAATTTGATAACTTATATGGAACGGCTCATCAAGAACTTATTTACTTTAGACTTGAACACAACCATATTGTAGTCAGCCGGAAAGCAGGAAAACGGAAGACAATTCCACAGGCGTGCAGTTCTAAGAAAGAAGCTTTGTTCATGGAATCTACGTTTAGGTTTAGGCACAGATAAAGAGTGGGGGAAATTATTGATAGTGTTTACAGCTAGACGAGTGTTTCTTGTGAAAGTTTGGCGAGGGGGGACCATAGATTGAAGCTCAGTTGAACACTTTCCATGAAAATAACGATTCAATATCTAACCTATTTTTTATTTATAAATTTAATAGTTCAATATCTAACCTATTTTTATTTATAAATTTAATTGTTCAATATTTAACTTATTTTTTATTCATAAATTTAATAGTTCAATATCTAACCTATTTTTATTTATAAATTTAATTGTTCAATATTTAACCTATTTTTTATTTATAAATTTAATTGTTCAATATCTAACCTATTTTTTATTTATAAATTTAATTGTTCAATATCTAACCTATTTATAATTTATAAATTTAATTGTTCAATATTTAACTTATTTTTTATTTATAAATTTAATTGTTCAATATCTAACCTATTGTTTATTTATAAATTTAATTGTTCAATATCTAACCTATTTTTATTTATAAATTTAATTGTTCAATATCTAACCTATTTTTTATTTATAAATTTAATTGTTCAATATCTAACCTATTGTTTATTTATAAATTTAATTGTTCAATATTTAACCTATTTTTTATTTATAAATTTAATTGTTCAATATCTAACCTATTTTTTATTTATAAATTTAATTGTTCAATATCTAACCTATTTTTTATTTATAAATTTAATTGTTCAATATTTAACTTATTTTTTATTTATAAATTTAATTGTTCAATATCTAACCTATTTTTATTTATAAATTTAATTGTTCAATATCTAACCTATTTTTTATTTATAAATTTAATTGTTCAATATTTAACTTATTTTTTATTTATAAATTTAATTGTTCAATATTTAACCTATTTTTTATTTATAAATTTAATTGTTCAATATCTAACCTATTTTTTATTTATAAATTTAATTGTTCAATATCTAACCTATTTTTTATTTATAAATTTAATTGTTCAATATTTAACTTATTTTTTATTTATAAATTTAATTGTTCAATATCTAACCTATTTTTTATTTATAAATTTAATTGTTCAATATTTAACTTATGTTTTATTTATAAATTTAATTGTTCAATATCTAACCTATTTTTTATTTATAAATTTAATTGTTCAATATCTAACCTATTTTTTATTTATAAATTTAATTGTTCAATATCTTACCTATTTTTTATTTATAAATTTAATTGTTCAATATCTAACCTATTTTTTATTTATAAATTTAATTGTTCAATATCTAACCTATTTTTTATTTATAAATTTAATTGTTCAATATCTAACCTATTTTTTATTTATAAATTTAATTGTTCAATATCTTACCTATTTTTTATTTATAAATTTAATTGTTCAATATCTAACCTATTTTTTATTTATAAATTTAATTGTTCAATATCTAACCTATTTTTTATTTATAAACTCGCATTGTTCATTATTTTAACTGACATATTTAATATCCAGTTATTCTAAAAGAATTAACACTCGACTGCATTTCTAGGATTTCAATTTATCCATTATCTTTTAACACTTGCCTACAGGGTTCAATTCTAGCGTTTCCCTAATATCATTTTCACTTATCTAGTCTGCCTTCTTACTTAGATGTAACATGTAACAACGAAACTATGAAAGTAAAGCTTACATAACTAAAATTACAGGCTTTATAAAGTTTTGTGTGAGAAAATTATTCAAATATTTTTAATTTTAAGAACTGATTTAATTTACTCTAATAGAATTAGAGTTTAAATTTTCTCAGCCAAAAACTTCTTTAGAAGATTTTTCAATATACAGTTATATAAAAGGAATTTTGTCTGTGTGTGTGTATGTGTCTGTGTGTATATTTATTCCCTATGGACTCCTAAGCGGCTGGGCTGATTGTTATGAAATTTCACAAGTGTACTTCATGTACCTGAGAGTGTTCTCTTGATATGCACTGTTGTTGCTGCATATTATTTTTACTCAGAAACAGCTTCTGAGAGTGAATTATAGACAGAGAGGAATCGTGGAGAGTAAGACCACTCAAAGAAGCAGTGCATATGCTGGGGAATAACCAATTACTTAGTAAACCTAGTATAGAATTTAATACGATATAGGAACCATTAATTAATTAAACAATAGATAATATATGCAAGTAATAAGTAAACCATTAACATATATATAGATATACGGTAATATATAGTAATAATTAGCAATAAATAGAGATATTTACAACTAGAAATAGAATAGTTTTAAGGTGCCTAAAATTCGTATCAGAATTGTCCACAAGGACCTAGGGTGCAGTGGTTAGAGTACTTGGAAAAGTCAATTGTAAAAACTGATATTCTCCTGAAGACTGGAGGTTCAATCCTCAGTGTGGGCGACCATAAAATAAAATTGAGAATTACTAAGGACCCTGTCCAGTCCATGAAGTAAATAAAGTGTTCCGCTCAAAATTCCACCCAAATTCCTGAGTTTGACAGAAACAGTCCCAATTTCGACAAGATACACCTGAAGAAGGTGGGAAGTTATAGCGACCAAAACGTTGTGAAAATCACAATCAAGATGAGAACAGTAGTCTGAAGAATCCAAATAATACAAATAACCAATCCTCATCTCAAAAATTCAAAAACGTTTATTTTAAGTTAACTTGAATTTAATCTTAAGGTCATGAATAGAATATTGAAAATGATAAATGGAATGAATAACATTTGATTACTTGACAAGTGTTTCATGAGTTATAGTCTGTGGGGAAGCAGTCCCATGGTAATATATTTCACAGATAGAAAGTTCTTAGAGAGAAACTCTGTTCATGGAAATTCCATTTAATTGTAGGTACATGGAGTAAGAAAAGAAAATTGTTTTTGCAGTTGTGGAATTAAGACGAGTTTTTGGTGTGAATATCTTATAAGGAGGAACGAGTAATTGAAGCTCAGTCGAGCCCCTTGCCATGGAAATAATGATATAATAGATAAAGACTAGCAATATCTTTTGTGTGAAAAGAGTTGTAGAAAACAGAAGAGATTATTCCCCACTAGATTGCAAAGTCGAATTTCTACTTTATCAAAGCAAAAATAAAGCACTATGGGTGGCTCTGATCCAGTCGTGCTTTAGTCGTACCTGACTCTTATAGGTAAAGTATTTCATCAGGAATTCTATATTTCAAGAAGGGATAATGATCCAATATTTTTCAGCAACCTTAGGAACGGTTTCTGTTTCAGATTTGGAGTGAAAGTGATTCCTAGGATTTCATCAAGTTAAAATATTACAGTGATCACTTTAAATCATTAAAAAATCAGAAGAAAAATATCTGAAACCTTAAAAATCAAATTTTTGGAGGTTGTTTTTATTTTTTTAATAAAATCGACCTCGAAACTCTGACCGAATTCATAACATTTAAAAAACGTTACACAAATCAAACAAGTGAAAAACGTTACACAAATCAAACAAGTGAAAAACGTTATACAAATCAAACAAGTGAAAGCACTAAATGAAACATGATGAAAGCAGTAAAAATAATTGCTTTCGTGAAAAACACATGAACAAACATGGTTCAAATAAGACTAAATCACTTTACTTGAGAAAACTTTACTTGATGTAAATACTACAAGATCAATGATAAGACAAGCTATTGGTTCTAGCGCTTCATGTCAGTGAGTGCAGGGCGTAAACCTACGATTAAGAATTATATGTCAGCTGTTAACACATTTGACAAAATGTGCCAAATGGTTGGTCATAATATTTATGACTCTGATGATCTTGTGACATAGTTACAATGTGAGAGTGAGAAATAAGAAATTGTTTTAATGCAAACATTCGAAACAGATTGTTGTTCATTGTTGTAAATGATGATTTGATGTAGAGTAAGGGTCTTAAACTGAAAAGTACACGAGAACAATTACATAAGATGCTGCGGGACAGAAGGGGGTAGCATTGGATTTTCATAAATGTTTTGAACGAAGCACAAATATTCTGTCGAAATGTGTAAATATTAAAAACTGGTATTTTCAGTTTTGAGCCTTTTACGAACTGCGATTTTACTAAAAATTCATATACTATGGCATATCTGTTAAGAGATTCTTCTTTCCTTCCACATTATCCTCATGGATAGAAATACTTGCAGTGTGTATAACACAAATATCTAAATCAGATAGAAATGCTCCATTAAAAAATTGTCTCTAAGAGAGAGAAGTATGACATTCAATTAATTATAAAGTACTAGCAAAGATACCCACGCTTCACACGGGACTTTGCTGCACACTCAGGTATGCGATTTGTGGGCATCTTTCCAGTAATGGATGTTGTAAAAGGAAAGTAAATTTCAACTCGATGCTTAAATCTTATCTAACACATTGAATACTGAAAACATACCACAATCAGATCATATCAGGTTTTCATCATATCCTTTTGTAGAACTTTTCATTGAAGAGCCTCGTGGTAAACTACATTTCTGCTTCTTTAATGTGGAGCCAGAATGTAGTTTTTCTGAACTTCCTGTCCGTCTGATGAAGACGTAGAACATACCGTGACTGAAGCAGTCTGATGTCAGATCTACGCCAATGGTTTTAAACGTCTGACCTTGACTTTTATTTATGCTCATTGCAAAACACACGTTCACAGGAAACATTTCTAAATAGTACAATTACAACAACACCACAGCATCCCTCCCGGCCGCCGCTGACATCCCTCGCCTCAATGTAAACAAAATGTTGGGGAGGGGCAACGTGTTGGTGCTTATTTTAGGTTAAATTATCATAGAAAAATGATCTCCCACTTTATTGAAACTAACATTCTTCAAAAAGTCCCAGAGTCCAGGAGTTCATACCATGCAAACGGTAAATTTGCGAAGGGTTTGATTATCAGATTTGGTAGCAGAAGAAAAAAATCGGTTTGTGTCAAAAAACGAACATAAATGTTTTGTTTTTTTTTATCATAAAAATAATGATTTGTCCAATGAAAGTGAGAGGAGGGTTGGGTCATTCTTTGGCTTGTTTGGCTCTTTTTGGTGTTTTTTTTAGTAAATGCACGGGCGGCCATCTTGCTTGCCAAACTGTAGTGATTATGTTGGATACTAAATGTCTTCAAATATGAATAACTACTCATTTGCGCAAGAAATAAATGCGATATTCGTTCTCAGTGTCCCCCAAACCCTAAAAAGTCGACAATTAAAAAAATACCGATTTATGGTAATAATTATACCATAGCGATGTATGTGATATCATATATGGTAAAAAAAATATATTTTTTACTAGCAATGGGTGCCCAGCGTTGCCCGGGTGTTTGGAGGTGTATGCTGAGCAAAAAAACAAACAAAAAAAAACAATGTCAAGTGTGTGCGAGCCTTTCTCTAGTCTCACACAAAAACACGCGTTCACATCTCAAGCTATATTACTTGTCACATACATACGCACACACAAACATATGCGCGCACGTCCACACACATACATATATTCATGTGAATACACACACACGCTAACGCACTCACATGTACTCACATACGCACACATGGGCAACGTCACTTCCCCTTTCAAAGAAAATCCACACCTGCGCAAAAGACCACCGGAAACAACTATAAAAGCAAGAGCAATAAGCTGCTTCCTCCTTTTCCAGCTCGGCTTACGAGGTGAGTGGTCTACGGACCAGCCGCCGCCGTTTCGGCAGGCGCGCCTCACGCCACTTGCTACCATGTGGGGCAAAAAGCTAACAAACAGTACGTACACCTTATACACTTTTTATCTCCATAACCTGGATTGACTTTCTCTATCTACAACTTGTGCCAGAGCTGACTGCTAACATGGCGCACAGCTTTACTGATATCGACCATCTATCATTGTCTACACGCTGGACTATCATTCCCATTCCACTACATTACTCACGCCTCTTCCCACTCGCGAACAAACGATAGTGACCCGAACGTGAGAGGAACACACATTTCCTTTTCTTTCTACACCACCAGTCCCGCAACAAACGATGGTTACACCCGAACGCAGACATGAACCTAAATGCAAACATGTTATACCTAAAACATTCATTTTTCAACAGTAAATAAACGACACATTTATTTTATCCAGCAATTGAGTTTTTGTTTCCTTCATTCCATTCGTTTCATTATTTTCTTTTGTAGCGAGTTAGGGTATTTATATCCTGGCCTGCAACAAGTGTTTAGACCCAAAATTGTCGGAGGAAGTCAAATCGTTGAACTTTGACCCCTTAACACCCAAATTTCTGTCCGAAACCCGATCACATCGATTTTCCCAAATCTCAGTATCATGTATATCAAACTGTCCATAGTAAAAACGGTTTTCGGAATAGGCACCCCCAATGTCCCCATATTTAGAACGGCTGTCGACATAGACAACCACCTTTTCTTTAGGGAGGGGAGGATAAATAATTCTCCCAAATTTTACCGTTATAATCATTGTCAGCATCCCAACCCGCAAACACACACACAAAAAAAAATTAGGGGTTACAGTGTCTGTAGTAGAGATATAGAAGTGTTTATTGCGTGTGCGTACAAACCTGGCAGCCCGTGATCTCTGAAAGTATTGTCTCCGCAAAATTAGAACGGGACTTTCTTAATCAATATAGTCGAAAACTTAAAAAGTCGTCATTCTACAGAAAATTGTGGAGGTAAACCTAATGTAAAAATTACCCCCACCTATAAAAAAGTTTTTTTTCACAATCTAGTGTGCCTCTTGTGGGAGAACTGTATTTTCCCCACATCTAAAACGAACCGCGTGTCTATGCCTTGCCTGTCTTCTTCTGCGATTAAGTAATTATTCTTTTTATTATTTTTTTTTCGATTTTTGGCAATAACTATTTAAATGATACGAAATCGAGTTTAATTTTGGCAAAACCTCCAAAATCAACTCTCGAGTTGTATAAACTTGAAGAAAAAATAATTACCCGCACACAGACGCGTGCGCGCGCACACGCACACACAAACACAGAGCTGCTCACACTCACACGTGCACACACAAACCCACAACCACCTCCACACACACACACACACACACACACACACACACACACACATAGTCGCACACACGCTCGCAGTGCACACACAAACACACACAAAGAAACATGCACACGCAAACAAAGAAATACACACACAATTAAAGAAACACACACAGTGGTATAAAAAAACACTGTCATATTAAAAACACACACATACACACACACTTGTTACACATACAAACACACGCAAACAAAGAACCCCCCCCCAAACACAAACACCGAAAACAAAAAAAACAAAAAAACACCGTCTAAATAAAACCAAAATTCCCCTAATTTATAAAAGATACTAAAAAGAGTGCACCTAAAAATAAGTGAAAGTAGCAACCGTTTTGGCAAATGTCAAAGGTTAGATAATTTAGTCTTCTACCTACATGGATTAGTTGTTCGTGCAGTTTAACAGTAACCGTTATTTATATTTGTAACAGAAACATGGAACCGTTCTTTAAGAAATAATTAACATATTTATAAATCACCGATTTTCCGCATAATAAATGATGCTAAGGATGGGACGTATTTATGCGATTATGTCAGTAATTTTCTCACTCCCCTCCACCGGTGTTATAATTCGTAACAGGGGTAATTTACTTCATCGGTTGGCTAATTCGCACACACACACACACACACACACAGACCTGAGTGCTGCGCTGCGCACACATTGCACACACGACCAAATAAACAAAGAACCCCCCCCACACACACACAGAGGATAAAAAACACCCTCGTATTAAAAAAACAAAAAAATTCCCTAATGTAAAAAATAAATTTAAAAAAAAACTTGTTCGTTGCAGTAGTCTCGAAAAACAGTAACCATTAATTACGCTTGTAGCGGAAATATGGAACCGTTCTGTAAGGAAATGTACAGAATTATTTATTTGACAAATCACCGATTTTTGGGATAATAAACGAGGCTAAGTATTTATGCGATTCTGTCAGTACTTTCCTTTTTTACCGGCCTTATAATTAATAACAGGGGCAATTTATTTTATAGTTTGATTAATTCGCACACGCACACACACACACACACACACACACACACACACACAGCCACGTACACACTTGCGCGTGCACAGACAACTCCCCCACACACACAAACAAACAAACAAACACACACACACACACACACACACACACACACACATACACACGGTTAAAAAAAAAACACCGTCGTATCAAAATATAAATAAATTTCCTTAATGTAAAAAGTAAATTAAAAACAAAACAAACAAACAAACAAAAAAACTTAAGTCATTGGTCAGATATAATACTTATCCTATTCTTAGTTTTGGATGCGAACAGAAGGATGTTTAAGGAAGTCGGCGGATTGTCTCATAATTTAGGACTTTAAAACCAAACATCAAAGAAAAGAAAGATTGTCTAGCGTAATAAGAGATTAGTTCATTTTTTTTTTTTTTCATCTCATAATTGAGGACGCTTCAACCAAATAGAAAAAGGAAAGAAAAGAGATCAGGGTGGACGTACACGACGAGTAAGGTCAAGGCCCCCATTGACAAATACGCACTGGCTACAATGTTGTACATAGCGCTTCCGATAGCGTTCCTTAAACAAAAGAATGCATGTGTGCACAATTAGGTGTGTCAGAAATTTCGTGAAAAATATTGAATAATTCCACCCCGTTTTCCAAGCTTATAACTCCTCGAAAAATGTAATTCAAGCCTTATTTTTTTTTTCAATTAAAGGAGCAAGGATCAAGGTTTCATTAAAAAAACAAACGTGTTTTTTTTTTGTTTTGTTTTTTAAAAAGTCTTAAACTTCGGACTTTACTGGTAAATTTCTAAAAAACAGTACTTTTTTTGTTTTAAATTTGAATATATTATTTATTGATCTTTTATCTTCAATTTGTGATATATAAAACTTTGATGAGTAAATTAATTATTTACCTTTTAATAGACACTTGAAAATGTGTGTGGGGGGCGTGAATTAAAAAAAAAAAACGTTTGTCTAAAATATTATATTCAGTTTATTGGAAAGAGCATAACATTTCACCCTGAAAATATCGTAAAAATTGAATCAATAGAAAAATTTTGATAGATTTTTAAAGTTTAAAAATTGAAAAATACTGAGCTCGTAAAATTCAATTAATTTCATTACTGTTTTTAAAAAAAAAATAAAAATAAATATTTCTATTAATTTTAAAACAACTTTAATAGTTTATTTTGGAATAATAATAATAAACAACCCACTTTTAAAAGAGAAATTACGAGTTTTTTATATTTTATTCGCAGTTTCGTGTTAGGGGTGTCAAACATTCCTACAAAAATTCTGATACACCTAGTGCACATACGTTGACGTCGCTGTTTTTTCTTATATAAAAAAAAGTGAAATTTTATTTTCTTGATAAAAAACTCTACTCGGTGAGACCAACTGTTTGTGTTTTAATAATTATTTTTTATTACAAAATAAAAAAAATAAAAAATTTCAATTTGGCTTGAACTTTGCAATTTGCGGATTATTTTGTTATTAAATGTGTCTTTTTTTTGTTTTTTGTTTTGCCAGATTTAACAAACAAACAAAATAAAAATAAAAACAAAAAAATTGGTGCGTATGCACTTATGTTACCGTGATTTTTTTATAGTATAAGTGCCTTCCCCAAGGCTTGAAGTGTTTCTAATTGTTTTTAAAAGTTTTTAATTGTTTTTAAATGTTTCTAATTGTTTTTTAAATGTTTCTAATTGTTTTTTAAATGTTTCTAATTGTTTTTAAAGGTTTCTAATTGTTTTTAAATGTTTCTAATTGTTTTTTTAAATGTTTCTAATTGTTTTTTTTAAATGTTTCTAATTGTTTTTTAAATGTTTCTAATTTATTTTAAATGTTTCTAATTGTTTTTAAATGTTTCTAATTGTATTATAAATGTTTCTAATTGCTTTTTAAATGTTTCTAATTGTTTTTAAATGTTTCTAATTGTTTTTTTGAATGTTTCTAATTGTTTTTTTTTAAATGTTTCTAATTGCTTTTTAAATGTTTCTAATTGTTTTTAAATGTTTCTAATTGTTTTTTTTAATGTTTCTAATTGTTTTTAAAGGTTTCTAATTGTTTTTAAATGTTTCTAATTGTGTTTTAAATGTTTATAATTTTTTTAAATGTTTCTAATAGTTTTTAAATGTTTTTAATTGCTTTTTAAATGTTTCTAATTGCTTTTTAAATGTTTCTAATTGCTTTTTAAATGTTTCTAATTGTTTTTAAATGTTTTTAATTGTTTTTTTATGTTTTTAATTGCTTTTTAAATGTTTCTAATTGCTTTTTAAATGTTTCTAATTGCTTTTTAAATGTTTCTAATTGTTTTTAAATGTTTCTAATCGTTTTTAAATGTTTCTAATTGTTTTTTAAATGTTTCTAATTGTTTTTAAATGTTTCTGATTGTTTTTAATAATGCAAATAAACAACAAACCAAAAACCATAAACGTAAGAATAGACATAAAGAGACCCTATGGTTCAACCCTCCATATTCCAAAAACCTAGAGACAAACATAGCCAGAGAATTTTTTTAAATATTAGAAAAGAACTTTAAAGCTCCCATAGATATAATAAAATTTTCAATAAGAACACAATCAAAGTCTCTTACTCTACTATGCCTAACCTTCATCAAAAAATAATTAGCTCTAATAGTAAGAAAATTAATAAGCTACAAAATACAACTATACAAAATATATCAGACTGTAACTGTAGAAGAAAAAATAAATGTCCCCTACAAGGCTCATGTAAAATTAAAAATGTTATCTATAGCTGTACAGTATCAAAACCCCCAAATCTACATGAATCTATTAACAGCCATAACTCAACTACCAGATTAAATAATGACACCAACTTAAACTAATCTACCGATCAATTACAAACCAACCCACCATATAATAATCCAGCACCAGACCTAACGGAAAATAATCACAATAAGCAAGAGGCAATATATTTTGGTTCCACATCTGGCATAATAAAACATAGAATTTCAACGCACAAATATTCTTTTAAAAATAACTCTCTATCAAACCAAACTACTCTATCCAACTATATTTGGCAACTCAAAAATAGCAATATTTCTTTCAACTTGAAATGGCGAGTAATTGAATCTTGCAGACCATATAAACCAGCAGATAAATTCTGTGCACTATGTACAAAAGAGACCCTAAAAAGTTTGAAATATGAAGATATAAAAAATGCAACCACCCTATTAAATTCAAGACAGGAACTAATTTTCACATGCAGTCATAAACGTTGGTTTAAATTTAATAAATATAAACCACCTTAAATCATTAAAAATTACTTATTAGTAAAAATAGATTACAATTTTTTTTTGTAATAAATTAAGTTAGACTAATTATCCCCCTTGCACCCTTTAATTAAAGAAAATATGACTAATTATCCCCCTTACATAATGTAATTATACAAATAACATTAACTTACAATTTCTTTCGAATTATAAACCGTGGCGTCTTTAAATCAAAAGTATGCTAACGGAAATAAATTATTGCACAGGCGTCCTTTTTGAAAATTTATCATTCGATAAAGTGAAAAGCTATAGCAAACATCTATATGAGTACTTTAACCATAGTTCCTGATTTCAAAAGGCTAAAAATTAAAAGGTAAATATTTGTACCTGTATTTTTATGTATATATCTGTATATCTATGTATATGTAAATATGTGTCTATTTTTTTCATATATATGCATGTATATATTTGTGTATGTGTGTATGTATAATATTGTACTTAAACCAAATTTATATTTTACTCTATTTCTTTTCTATCTCTAACCCATATTAATTTTCTTATCAATTTTAAATCCAGACCTTTATTTTAATTTTTTCCAGATACATCTGCCTTACTTTTAATGCTAGGTTTATTTATGGTGTCTTTTAAATTAAAATTTAATAAAACCCTTCACAATTTGCTGATGAGGAAACCTTGTTTATTAAAAAAAACTATATGTAATAATTATTGTCCGTAACTTGATGTCTACCACAATAAAACACACTGTTTTCCGAAACGATCATACAAATAATTGATTTTGTTGTTGTTCCTTCTTATGAAACGGATTTTTAATTTAATTATAATTTGATTTTTAATTTTTAAATTATCAATCACATTACTAAATATTAAATTAGCTCTAGGATATGTACCTATCGAGCTTATTATATATCTAAATTACAACGAGCACTTTTTCTTTCCAGTATTTTAATTAAACTAGTAATTTCACTATTACATTAAAATACACTCTGCTCTTAAGACTATTGTTCTAATCTCCTTTAAATTATATATATATATATATACATATATATATATATATATATATATATATATATATATATATTACTATCAGGCCACCCAATCATAAAATATGCTTAAATATGATATTTCAATTAATACAGATTTCGTATTTATTATTATATTAGCCTGGGTGCCCGGCATTGCCCAGGTTTTTGGATGTGTGTATTGAGCAAAAAAAAAAAAAAAAAAAAAAAAAAAAAAAACAGTGGTAGTAGGCAGACAGGCTTGAACCCGTACCGTGAAGGAAGAAAAGAATGTGAAAAAAGAAAACAAAAAAATGTGACGTCTTTGCCGTTATGTCTATCGCCAAACCGGAAGTGGCAAAGGCTTAAATTAAAGTTAGTCAATCGAAAAGAGGGGAATGACTTTCGAAAATATCGACGAAAAAGCGATCCCTCCTTGTAGAAAAATGCCCAGTTGAGAATGAAGAAATGAATGTTTTTAGCCAATTTTTCGATATTTGTTGTCCGAACGGTCAAGCTTCAAAACAATACAAATCTCGTGAAAATCCGTCGTCTCTGTCGAAAGTTTTTGGCAGACATACATACATTTAAAAAGACAAGTGAGATTGATATTATAGATTACATTCACCCCAATATATAGTAATACTTTAAAAAGTTAAAAAAAAAAAAAAATGATTCATGTACCTCTTACCGAGAATCGAAACTAAAACATGACCTTACGATTTACTTTTTCCTTTCTTGTTAGTGCCTGAGCTATGAAAACATGGAAGGCTAAAAATTACTAAGAACCAATAGCTATTACATTACGCATGCGTATTCGTAATACTTAGTAAATTCCATTTTTTAATTTTCACACTTTTGCACATAATTTTCCCGGCTAAAACCCAAATATAAAGTTTTGCATGGGTTCGAATTCCCTATATATGAAGTTTCATGTCTGTAGACCAAAAACTGACAGAGGAGCAAAAATTTTTAAACAAATATATATACGTATACATAAATATATATAGAAAGGGGTTTGTGTTTACTATAACCTTTTTATGCAAATAGTACGCAAGTATAAATCATGTAGAATATCTGCATGAATATAATTACACACAATAGTTAACTAAAGATGGTTATCCTATTAGAAAACAGAAAAAAAAAAAACTAATGAACGTTTAAAAGAATAAGCAAATTAGCTAGATATTTTGCAGATGAATGCAATTCCATGACCGATATATAAGAAAGTTGTATTTTCTTTGTGAATAAATAGAAAAAAGGTTTTTAATATGAATATCAATATACAAAAAAAATGTGTGTGTATATATATATATATATATATATATATATAATATAAAGCTGAATGTCTGTGTGTGCGTGTGTGTGTGTGTGTGGCCACCAATAGGCTCCTATATGGTTGACTATTTTAAAAAAACTGATTACATATAATGACAGAAGATGTATCGAGACACAGGAATGGGTATGTTTGATCTGGCAGAACGGTGGTTCATTAAAACTGTGGGGTCTGCGTTCGCGCCTGGTCCATAAAGTATGGAAATAAAAAATCAAAAAAAAAAAAAAATGTTTACAAGTGTTTTTGATATAGATGTACATAAGAATACTTTGATAAGTATGTTTTAACATTAATAGGGATAATATAATAAAATTGTGGGGTCTGCGTTCACGCCTGGCCTCCATAGAATGGAAATAGGCACAAACTTTAATAAAGACTTTTCATATCTATCTGCATAAGTATACTTTGATAATTATGTTTCAGTTTGAAGAAATATGATATTATAAAATTAATGGGTGTTTGTTCGCACATGACCTCCACAGAATGGAAATATGTCACAAAGTTTAACAAGGTTTTTTTTAATATAGATCCACAGAATATTGTGATAAGTGCTTCAGTGTGAACAGGTATGGTATAATAAATTGTGGGGTTTATCTAAGTTATTTTGCTTTGGTTTTGATACCCCCAAATCCGAAGCTATCTCTTTACAACCCTTCCTTTTCATAACCTATCATACTTCATAAATCAGAGCCCATTTTCTGTAGGCTGTTTTTGAACCCAGTCAACGACGGGTACTTTTGCTAGTATAGCAGAGGTCCTACTCCGATTAAATTCCGTTAGAGCAAGGAGTTTGCCGCCGAATAGAAACCATTCACCACGGAATATTCATTAATTATTCAAGAATTATTTAACGAAGGGCACTCAGCCTTCATGAATTGAAATACTCAATCAAAACAATAAAAAAATTTCACAAAATAAATGATTCAGAAACCTGGATATACATTAAACCAATGAAATAAAGTGTTGACAATTTGTTTTGTTTTCTTAACAAAAAAACATTAAAAAATCATCTCAGAGCATCTCGAATTTGTTTACACAATGCAACGCATTTCAAGGTATTTCATTCATAATTAACTTTTTCCCAAATTTCAGGGTACATTTAAAAAAAATGTGTTTTTCTTTTCAAAACAACTTTCTTTACAAAAGATCATTAAAATTCCATTCCAAAATTATTTCAAGCATTTGGTTCATTATTAAAACTAATCTTCTTAAGAGATCATAGGAAATTCATTTTGAATCAGTTTACCCTTCACAATGAGATTCAGAAACATCCTAAGTTTTTTTTTCATTTCGTGTTTTTTTTTTTTTTTTTTTTTATTACATTTTCACCCCAAACAAGGCACATTGCCACTTTGGTGTAGGGGGCTACTATCAGGGGAAACATCTACTGGGGTACTATGTAGGGATTAGGGCACTTGAACTTATGCATGTCAGTACAGTTGGGGAAGCAGTGACCCGGAATGGAATTCCAAAGTCTAGCAGTTCTGGGGAAGAAACTACTGGAGTAGAAGGATCTTTTACATCTAGGGATCTCTACAGTGTGGGGGTGGGATTTTGCAGCTTGTCGGGTCTGTCGAGGGTGTTCACGTCGTGGGGGCACAAGTGCTTGCAGTTCTTCAGAGCATTCACCATTATAATACTTGTAGAACAGGCAGAGGGATGCAACGTTTCGACGATGGGACAGAGGCTGAAGTTTTGATGCCAGTTTAGGGCCTATCAGATTTGCGACTCTCTTTTGAACCCTGTCAAGGAGCGAGAGACTAGTAGCCGATGCACCAGCCCAAATATGACAGCAATACTCCATACATGGGCGAATAGTGGCCTTATAGAGGTACAGGATACTTTCGGGTGTTAAAAGTTTTCTAGCACGGTAGAGAGAGCCCACCTTCCTTGCAGCGGCCCTGGCAATGCCCTCGAT
The DNA here is from genome assembly GCF_053919585.1 of Euprymna scolopes. Classification (NCBI taxonomy): domain Eukaryota; kingdom Metazoa; phylum Mollusca; class Cephalopoda; order Sepiida; family Sepiolidae; genus Euprymna; species Euprymna scolopes. The sequence goes on along the minus strand of NC_136511.1, from coordinate 90,596,133 downwards.
GTAACTGTTCCAACTCATGTTTCCAGTGAACGTTAGGCCAAGGAGCTTGAGAGACGTACTCTCAGATAAAGAGTCGTTGGCCATTGCTATAGGTGGTAGAGAAGGTTTCTTGTAATTATTGAAGGAAACTAGTTTTGTCTTGGTGGCATTGAACATTACCATCCATTTTTGTCCCCATTCCACTACTGATTGGAGGTCATCCTCTAGTGTTTCTGCCATTACTTTAGATATATGTTCGTTTGTTTTCCTGTCGTGCCTGCTATAGAGTGTGGTGTCATCAGCATATATCCCCATCTCAGAGGCAATCTTGTCGGGGAGGTCATTTATGAATATCAGGAACAGCAGAGGTCCCAGGATAGATCCTTGGGGCACTCCCGCATTTATATCATATTGTTTAGATGTACGACTGTCGAGGACAACCTGGATTTTTCTCTTATCTAAGAAGGATTTAATTACGTTAAGTATTCTACCAGTGATACCGTAAGATCTAATCTTCCTGAGGAGACCCTCATGCCATACCCTGTCAAAAGCCTTAGATATATCTAGAGCTACCGCTCTTCCCTCTCCCGCTTTGTCCAGTGAATGGTATATGCGTTCAGAGATTACAGTGAGGATGTCTGCCGTGGAACGGGCTTGTCTAAATCCTTATTGACGGTCGGTCAGAAGTTTAGCATCTGTAAGGTGCTGGACTAGAGCATGGTTAATTAAGGTCTCAAATATTTTGGCAAAAAGTGGGAGAAGGCTAATAGGGCGATAATTTAATGGGTCAGTTCTTTCGCCAGAATTCTTGAATACTGGTACTACAGAAGCAGTTTTCCAACAGTTTTTTAAATTCAGTGTACATTTAAAATTATTTAATTTATTCTTAAAGATAATTTATTCTTATAGACTATTATCACGATAATTTCGAATTAAGAAACCTTTCATGTTAAGTAACTTATTTTTTTTTCAAGTAATTGGTTTATTATTTTAAAAGCAACCCTCTTCCCAAGATCATTCACAAAGATTATTTCGAATCATTCGACTCCCGCCACACTTGGGAGTTATATTAGTTATGACCAGTTCTGTATAACTGAACAGCTTAGGAAAATTAAAGTTTCAATGAAAGAGAAATCCTTCCAGACTGAGGGAATTTTTCTTCTTAAGAATTAATTCAACTTTTCGTAAATGCTCCTCAGTCAACATTTCGGGGACATTTATCATACGGTCCAGTTTCAAATAAACCTTCAAAGAATTCGCTCGAATAATTCCTCCTTAATTATTATCTCAAAATTTCAGAAAAATCTTTCGTTTGTCAAGTAATATCTCTTTAGAAATTATAAAAAAATCAGATAATATTCGAAATGTAAAAGCATAATTTTTCTTTAAAAACTCATGAACATCTCAGAACTCGTAAAAAATTAACGTAACCATGTAACAACTGGTTTTTGCAAATATTCGAAGATTTTAGAAAAATACTTCAAGTGCTATGTTTGAATAATTGTCTTTTTTTCTAATAAAAAAACAATTAAAGACATCATTTAATGTAATTCAAAGAAGCATAATTAACAACTTTATTCTTTAAACTAGGTAAACAATTTTTTAAAAAATCCAAGTTAATTCGTTTTTATATGCTTCCTTGCAATCCGCCATAGAAGTCTAGTTATACAAGTAGCAAAAGCGAGGGAAGGGAGAGGAAGTGGGGGAGCGAGGCCGTCACCATCTTCCTGCCACAACATCACGCATTACGTAATAACAAAAAAAAAATCATCGACAATTTTAAAAATCATTTTCTCTCGTTCTCCAAACTATAAAGGGTAAGGGAATGGGAGAGAGAGAGAGAGAGAGAGAGGAGGGGGCAGGGCGGTAGGTGTATCAGAATTTTTGTAGGAATTTTTGACACCCCTAACACGAAACTGCGAATAAAATATAAAAATCTCGTAATTTCTCTGTTAAAAGTGGGTTATTTATTTTCTTTATGGATTATACTTCCAAAATAAACTATTACAGTTGTTTTAAAAGTAATAGAAATATTTTTTTTTAAACAGTAATGAATTTTCCGAACTCAATATTTTTCAATTTTTAAACTGTACATCTATCAAAATTTTTTTATTGATTCTATTTTTACGATATTTTCAGGGTCAATGTGAAATTTTATGTTCTTTCCAATAAACCGAATATAATATTTTAGACAAACGTTTTTTTTTTTTAATTCACGCCCCCCCATTTTCAAGTTTCTCTTAAAAAGTAAATAATTAATTTATGTTGAATAGTTTTATATATCACAAATTGAAGAGAAAAGGTCAATAAATAATATATTCAAATTTAAAACAAAAAAATCCGTTTTTTAGAAATTTACCAGTAAAGTCTGAAGTTTAAAACCTTTTTTTTTTTTAAAAAAAAAAACATTGTTTTTTTTTGTTTTTTTTTTAATGAAACCTTGGTCCTTGCTCCTTTAATTGAAAAAAAATTAGGGCTTGAATTATATTTTTCGAGGAGTTATAAGCTTGGAAGGATGGGGTGGAATTATTCACTATTTTCACGAAATTTCTGACACACCTAGCAGGGCGGTACCATCACACACTTACCCAATTCATTTTTTTCCATACGCGTCATTCTTTTAAAAAAATATGATCGACAGGAAAGAGCTAGTGTATTTAAACATTTCTACGAGTTTAAAAAATAACAAAATAGAAAAAAAATCTTATTTTGATCAATTTTGTAAAAGGCATACAAAACTTTCATATTATGTAATCCAAATTTTTACCAATAACATTTTCTTCTTCCCTTTTTTTTAAACAGACAAATCAAACTAGATTCAACTGTTCGTGAAAAAAAAAGTGTTGAAACGAGAGTTCTTTTTCAAACCTTAACTGAAAAGTCATTAACATTTTACAAAATCAAAAAAACATTACATTTGCAAAGTTCTGAAATAAAAAATCAGATTAAAATTGTTAGGTATTCTTTTTTTTCTTTCTTTTAAATTTATTTTTCGAGTCGTGTTTGATTTTTTTTTTCTTTTTCCTTCATGTAATAAAAACACGTATAGGCACACATTTATATTATGCATATTTTGGAGAGAGAGAGAGGGAGAGAGAAAGAGATATGCATTTACTAGAGAGACGTTTTTTTTTCGTCTTTATTTTTTTCTTTGTGTAGAGGGACACATTTTTTTTTTTTTTTCAATCGAAGGGTTATTTTCTGGGTAAAACTATACAAACACCGTGACAGCGAATTAACCCTAACCCTAACACTAACCCTAACCCCAACCCTAACCCTAACCCTAAACCTAACCCTAACCCTAACCCTAACGCTGTCACGGTGTTTGTATAATAATACCATTTTCTGTGGATATAGAAAGAGTACACTTTTTTTTTCTGAATCGATCCTTTGCATGAAACTTTTTGCTTATTCGTAGGTGCAAAACAAAATTTTCTTTCCTTTTTTTTCTTTTTTTGTTCAGGTTTCTGAATGTTTCTGAATGCATTATTTTATTTGGGTTTGTGTGCGCGTGTGTATTGGTCTTCGATTTTATATTTTATTTTATTTTACTTTTAAATTTCTTTTAAACAGTGCTTTTAAGCATTCGTTTATCGTCTAGTTCGTTTTCTTTTTGTTCTTATTAGGACCCCTCGTTCAGTTGTGATCACGTTCGCCCACGTTCTCTTATTCTTTGTTAGAATAGCTGGTAAAAACTGCATCAATTATAACACGATCCGCCCGGTCGCTGGTGTGTAACCGACCCACGTGTCACATTAAATGTTCTCCGCGTATGTAGACGTCTTTTGTCAGAGGTAAAATCAAAGGCATACCTAAAATGTTGGGTGTGGCCATCTCCTGCACTCAGAGCTGCATACCTCTCTGGTGGTGTCATTTCCTTTGACCTTAGGCAAACATTCAATACAGCACAAACAACGCACAACGCAATTGTATATAGAAGATCTTAACTATTTTATTGTCCAATTGTTTCATACAATAAACTCCTTAAACTAACTAACCTAACTAATGATGAGAGGAGGGAGGGGGGCTCTCCTTCCTCTCATCTACAGAGGGACTAAAAAATACGTGCTCACCTCATGGCGTCACGACGAAACGAAACCAAAATTACGGGAAAGGGAAATCTAGTGCCTCAAGAAGTCATCTCTGGTTTCATTAGCAAGGACCTAATCGTTCGATTATCGTTAACCGCGAGAAATGCTGTTGAATTTTAAACATTTATTTTTAAAAAATACTTTTTAACGTCTATCAGATTGATCGTATCATTATATGATGATCTGCGCATAATGCACACACACATATATATATATATATATATATATATATATATATATATATATATATATATATATATATATATATATATAACAACATATTAAAAATAATGTTACTTCCCATATGGATTCATGCTGGTCTAAACTTATATTCCATAAGGAGTAATGTCCTATGAGAATGCCATCAACTCCAGAGGAAGAAAATAATTCACTAAAATGGTATTCTAACTACTGGAGAAAGTAATTTTGCCGGTTGTGTGCTTCAGATCTTTGATTCAGAGGATGCACGATTTTTCTGTTGAAGAATTAAATGTAAGCAATGTTATGAAAAATATTGCATGTGATGAAGTCGTCAAATGCAGCTGTTTATCAAGAATGATTGTTGGAGGATGATCTTGAAGTCAGCTAGAACACAATAGAAAAAGTAGATGGTTGATTGGTTAGCTAAGATATGTAACATAGATTGGTTAGCTTAGATATGTAACATAGATTGGTTAGCTTAGATATGTAACATAGATTGGTTAGCTAAGATATGTAACATAGATTGGTTAGCTAAGATATGTAACATAGATTGGTTAGCTTAGATATGTAACATAGATTGGTTAGCTTAGATATGTAACATAGATTGGTTAGCTTAGATATGTAACATAGATTGGTTAGCTAAGATATGTAACATAGATTGGTTAGCTTAGATATGTAACATAGATTGGTTAGCTAAGATATGTAACATAGATTGGTTAGCTTAGATATGTAACATAGATTGGTTAGCTTAGATATGTAACATAGATTGGTTAGCTTAGATATGTAACATAGATTGGTTAGCTTAGATATGTAACATAGAAGATGCTTGGAATTAAATCAGTTATTTTCAAAATATTAGTGAAGCCAGAACAACATGTTAGTTTCTTGAGAAATAAAGATATGAAGATTCCTTGTCTTCCATTTTAAGATAGTACACAAGTAACTATTAGTTAAGGAAATAGAAATCCTTTAGTTAAATTAAATTGAATGCTGAATTCTTCCTTTTCCTCTTTTAGTTCTTGTTTTTTAATCTGTAATAAACCATCTCAAGAAGAAAAGATACATAGACAGATCTTAAGTATGTCAGACCAAGAAAAATATTATTTCAAATTTAAGTGTGACAGACAAACAATTATTCTATTCTGTCTAATCTGAACGGTTAACAATAAAGATGCTTTTCAAATTCATATAAGAGTTTGTTTTTTTTAGAGGAAAATTTCAGATTCATCACTGCTGATTTCTTTTGGTTTCTTGTAAGAAAATATTAATAAAACTTCTCAACCTGTCAGAAATATCAGTGAGGCAAATAACAAATGCCAAACCAGGGGGAAAGATAAAATTTGGAAACTGGAATTGAAAAAAAAAGAAAAGAAATTCACAATATGACTTATGATAATAATAACAATACAAATAACTAATCCGAATGTGTCAAGTTTTTATTTTCTTAAGTTAAAACGAACCGTAGTCATCCGGGGCCAGAAAGTGTTGACTAAATATTTAGTGCAGAGAAAGTGTTGACTAAATATTTAGTGCAGAGAAAGTGTTGACTAAATTTTTAGTGCAGAGAAAGTGTTGACTAAATATTTAGTGCAGAGAAAGTGTTGACTAAATATTTAGTGCAGAGAAAGTGTTGACTAAATATTTAGTGCAGAGAAAGTGTTGACTAAATATTTAGTGCAGAGAAAGTGTTGACTAAATATTTGGTGCAGAGAAAGTGTTGACTAAATATTTAGTGCAGAGAAAGTGTTGACTAAATATTTAGTGCAGAGAAAGTGTTGACTAAATATTTAGTGCAGAGAAAGTGTTGACTAAATATTTAGTGCAGAGAAAGTGTTGACTAAATATTTAGTGCAGAGAAAGTGTTGACTAAATATTTAGTGCAGAGAAAGTGTTGACTAAATATTTAGTGCAGAGAAAGTGTTGACTAAATATTTAGTGCAGAGAAAGTGTTGACTAAATTTTTAGTGCAGAGAAAGTGTTGACTAAATATTTAGTGCAGAGAAAGTGTTGACTAAATATTTAGTGCAGAGAAAGTGTTGACTAAATATTTAGTGCAGAGAAAGTGTTGACTAAATATTTGGTGCAGAGAAAGTGTTGACTAAATATTTAGTGCAGAGAAAGTGTTGACTAAATATTTAGTGCAGAGAAAGTGTTGACTAAATATTTAGTGCAGAGAAAGTGTTGACTAAATATTTAGTGCAGAGAAAGTGTTGACTAAATATTTAGTGCAGAGAAAGTGTTGACTAAATATTTAGTGCAGAGAAAGTGTTGACTAAATTTTTAGTGCAGAGAAAGTGTTGACTAAATATTTAGTGCAGAGAAAGTGTTGACTAAATATTTAGTGCAGAGAAAGTGTTGACTAAATATTTAGTGCAGAGAAAGTGTTGACTAAATATTTAGTGCAGAGAAAGTGTTGACTAAATATTTAGTGCAGAGAAAGTGTTGACTAAATATTTAGTGCAGAGAAAGTGTTGACTAAATTTTTAGTGCAGAGAAAGTGTTGACTAAATATTTAGTGCAGAGAAAGTGTTGACTAAATATTTAGTGCAGAGAAAGTGTTGACTAAATATTTAGTGCAGAGAAAGTGTTGACTAAATATTTAGTGCAGAGAAAGTGTTGACTAAATATTTAGTGCAGAGAAAGTGTTGACTAAATATTTAGTGCAGAGAAAGTGTTGACTAAATATTTAGTGCAGAGAAAGTGTTGACTAAATATTTAGTGCAGAGAAAGTGTTGACTAAATATTTAGTGCAGAGAAAGTGTTGACTAAATATTTAGTGCAGAGAAAGTGTTGACTAAATTTTTAGTGCAGAGAAAGTGTTGACTAAATATTTAGTGCAGAGAAAGTGTTGACTAAATATTTAGTGCAGAGAAAGTGTTGACTAAATATTTAGTGCAGAGAAAGTGTTGACTAAATATTTAGTGCAGAGAAAGTGTTGACTAAATATTTAGTGCAGAGAAAGTGTTGACTAAATATTTAGTGCAGAGAAAGTGTTGACTAAATATTTAGTGCAGAGAAAGTGTTGACTAAATATTTGGTGCAGAGAAAGTGTTGACTAAATATTTAGTGCAGAGAAAGTGTTGACTAAATATTTAGTGCAGAGAAAGTGTTGACTAAATATTTAGTGCAGAGAAAGTGTTGACTAAATATTTAGTGCAGAGAAAGTGTTGACTAAATATTTAGTGCAGAGAAAGTGTTGACTAAATATTTAGTGCAGAGAAAGTGTTGACTAAATTTTTAGTGCAGAGAAAGTGTTGACTAAATATTTAGTGCAGAGAAAGTGTTGACTAAATATTTAGTGCAGAGAAAGTGTTGACTAAATTTTTAGTGCAGAGAAAGTGTTGACTAAATATTTAGTGCAGAGAAAGTGTTGACTAAATATTTAGTGCAGAGAAAGTGTTGACTAAATATTTAGTGCAGAGAAAGTGTTGACTAAATATTTGGTGCAGAGAAAGTGTTGACTAAATATTTAGTGCAGAGAAAGTGTTGACTAAATATTTAGTGCAGAGAAAGTGTTGACTAAATATTTAGTGCAGAGAAAGTGTTGACTAAATATTTAGTGCAGAGAAAGTGTTGACTAAATATTTAGTGCAGAGAAAGTGTTGACTAAATATTTAGTGCAGAGAAAGTGTTGACTAAATATTTAGTGCAGAGAAAGTGTTGACTAAATTTTTAGTGCAGAGAAAGTGTTGACTAAATATTTAGTGCAGAGAAAGTGTTGACTAAATATTTAGTGCAGAGAAAGTGTTGACTAAATATTTAGTGCAGAGAAAGTGTTGACTAAATATTTAGTGCAGAGAAAGTGTTGACTAAATATTTAGTGCAGAGAAAGTGTTGACTAAATATTTAGTGCAGAGAAAGTGTTGACTAAATATTTAGTGCAGAGAAAGTGTTGACTAAATTTTTAGTGCAGAGAAAGTGTTGACTAAATATTTAGTGCAGAGAAAGTGTTGACTAAATATTTAGTGCAGAGAAAGTGTTGACTAAATATTTAGTGCAGAGAAAGTGTTGACTAAATATTTGGTGCAGAGAAAGTGTTGACTAAATATTTAGTGCAGAGAAAGTGTTGACTAAATATTTAGTGCAGAGAAAGTGTTGACTAAATATTTAGTGCAGAGAAAGTGTTGACTAAATATTTAGTGCAGAGAAAGTGTTGACTAAATATTTAGTGCAGAGAAAGTGTTGACTAAATATTTAGTGCAGAGAAAGTGTTGACTAAATTTTTAGTGCAGAGAAAGTGTTGACTAAATATTTAGTGCAGAGAAAGTGTTGACTAAATATTTAGTGCAGAGAAAGTGTTGACTAAATTTTTAGTGCAGAGAAAGTGTTGACTAAATATTTAGTGCAGAGAAAGTGTTGACTAAATATTTAGTGCAGAGAAAGTGTTGACTAAATATTTAGTGCAGAGAAAGTGTTGACTAAATATTTGGTGCAGAGAAAGTGTTGACTAAATATTTAGTGCAGAGAAAGTGTTGACTAAATATTTAGTGCAGAGAAAGTGTTGACTAAATATTTAGTGCAGAGAAAGTGTTGACTAAATATTTAGTGCAGAGAAAGTGTTGACTAAATATTTAGTGCAGAGAAAGTGTTGACTAAATATTTAGTGCAGAGAAAGTGTTGACTAAATATTTAGTGCAGAGAAAGTGTTGACTAAATTTTTAGTGCAGAGAAAGTGTTGACTAAATATTTAGTGCAGAGAAAGTGTTGACTAAATATTTAGTGCAGAGAAAGTGTTGACTAAATATTTAGTGCAGAGAAAGTGTTGACTAAATATTTAGTGCAGAGAAAGTGTTGACTAAATATTTAGTGCAGAGAAAGTGTTGACTAAATATTTAGTGCAGAGAAAGTGTTGACTAAATTTTTAGTGCAGAGAAAGTGTTGACTAAATATTTAGTGCAGAGAAAGTGTTGACTAAATATTTAGTGCAGAGAAAGTGTTGACTAAATATTTAGTGCAGAGAAAGTGTTGACTAAATATTTAGTGCAGAGAAAGTGTTGACTAAATTTTTAGTGCAGAGAAAGTGTTGACTAAATATTTAGTGCAGAGAAAGTGTTGACTAAATATTTAGTGCAGAGAAAGTGTTGACTAAATATTTAGTGCAGAGAAAGTGTTGACTAAATTTTTAGTGCAGAGAAAGTGTTGACTAAATTTTTAGTGCAGAGAAAGTGTTGACTAAATTTTTAGTGCAGAGAAAGTGTTGACTAAATTTTTAGTGCAGAGAAAGTGTTGACTAAATATTTAGTGCAGAGAAAGTGTTGACTAAATTTTTAGTGCAGAGAAAGTGTTGACTAAATATTTAGTGCAGAGAAAGTCTTCTCAAATTCTTTAACTTAGAATGAATTTTCTGCCTGCTATTTTAATTTGTCATCGTCGTCATCATCATCATCATCATCGATTTAATGTTTGTCTTGCCTGCTCTAATGCACTAAACGGATTTTAGAAACTAACTTAAAAAGTAACTTATCTCTGACCAAGTCTTTAATTTTCATTCTTTCTCTCAAGTTCATTCTTATCGCTTCCTTCGATATTTTCCTTGGCTCTGAACTTGCTATCTCAACTGTTCTACATATACTAAGCTCATAACTATCAATAATTCTTTCAATATGGCTATACCACCAGTCTCCTATCCTGCACGTGTCTCCTTATGCTGTTCAGATTTTATCTTCCTCTGAGGTCATCAGAACTAAGCCTGTCTTTATGATTTGCATTACACATCGATTGTATCATTCTCATATCATTTCATTCGATTGAATGTAAATTAGAGACTTTTTATTTTGATGGGTTGTCAGTTTGATGTTAAACACTTGAAGACATGATCTAAAAACAAAAAAAAACCCAAGAAAAGATTTCTTATTCATTTAACCTAAGTCACTAGGAAAAAAGAGAGATTCAATTCCCAACATGGATCTTAATGTCTCATTCCTGACAAAATATATGTGTGCACCAGAGATATGACACTTTTCGTTGTGAAGTTCGCTTTTATTGTAAATATCTGATCACTGTGAGACTATTAAACCATACATATAAATCTTATATAGATTTAGATGGGCTCCCCTAATTACACCTCACATACCCAAATTAGATAGTTCCTCAAATAGGTTTCTGAAATTTTGAGATGAAGACTGATAATTCTATATTATTTGGATTCACTGCACTACTATTCTCATCTTGAGTGTCATTTTCACAAAGTTTTAGTCGATGAACCCTCTGACCTTCCTCAAGTGTATCTTGTCGAACTCGAGAATGTTTCTGTTGAATTTGGGAATTTTGGACAGAACTCTTTATTTACTTCACAGTGGTAGCATGCTCTTGTTCCGTCATCTATGGATAGAGTTCCTCAGTAATTCGCTATTCTATTTTTTAGTCGCCCACACTGAGATCCTTCAGGAGAATATCACTTTTACAATTGATTTTTCCAGGTACTCTAACCACTACACAATGGGTCCTAGTTCTAGTACGGATTTTGGGAACCTTAAAAATACAATTGTGAATTACTTAGGACTTCTATCCAGTCATGACTGATGGATTCGAAATTCCATTCAAATTCCCGGGTTCAACAGAAACATTCTTGAGTTTGACAAGATACACTTGGAGAAGGTTAGAGGCTACATCGACCGAAACATTGTGAAAATGACACTCAATAACAATACTCCAAAGATTCCAAATAATACCAGTAAGTCTATATTGACAAGGTACTTTCGCTATTTAACACGTTTATCTTCAATGGTAAGCGATTCTGTTTTACATCGTTGGGTTTTGGTTTAAATTCATCAATGATGAAATAACATCTCAGCATCATGTGATCAAGAGTGCCACGTCGGCATACGTTGATGACATTTTCATCAATTACTGCTTGGTTTCTGCAGTATATATATGATAGCATTTTTTAGATTACAGCCTCATTTATAAAAACCCAGAGCAGTTGAGAGAGCAGTTGGGAGATTATGACACTTTATTACAATGATGGGCTAATTTTAACTGATTGCTTCCTTTAAAATGTGGCAGCCATTATATCAGCAAGACGCAACTAGTGTCATTAATTAGAAAGGATTTTGTTTGAATAAAATTCACTACCAGAAAACTTAACAGTGTCTTTATTTGCATGGGCTTCAAGGCGTCTGTGAACAATCGAAGCAGAAACGAAACCAGAAAACGTAGTTGGAAAAAACCAATGCCGTCCCCAACCACAATTGTTTTGTATTAAAGATGATCTACTGGTGTAATATCATGTCCAAGAACAATATCTTACTTTCCACGCAATAACTGATGCATTGCATAAATACTATATCAAGGTACAAAGGATTGAAACCCTCTCCCCGCTTTCACCTGAATCACTGAAGACTGGAGGAGGGTGCAGATAAGGAAATGCGGTTTGGATTAAAATCTTGTGTGCAACTAAGTTCAAGTTGATATTGATGAAATGCATCGGCATGTTTTGTGTTTGGGTTTAAATGTGGTGAAATTCTTCAATAATGAAATAACATCTCAGGATACTACTATAATGACCTGAAGCTATACCTATATCTGTCATTGAGCAATGAAAGTGCTACAGAGGAGAATGAATGGTTTTGGGGTTGAGTCTACCAAATGATATCACCATTTTCTACCAAATGATATCACCATTTTCTACCAAATGATATCACCATTTTCTACCAAATGATATCACCATTGCATCACATTTTCACTATTGTTCTATTTTCTTTAGGTGCCATTCTTCTTCTGGGAATTTACAATTTCATCCTTTATTTATTCCACTGTGATAAGGTACTCTCATTCTGAATTCTATGAAAAATTTTTAGATATTAGGTTTATGAATGTGGAAAAAAAATCACTCTAGATTGTGCTACTGAACATGTGGTCAAAATGTGCAAAATGAATACCTTGAGCAGTTTGCACCATTTTTATGCTCTCTTTTAAAGATTAAATATAGATATAATGATATCAAATCTTATGTCTATCCCAATTTATATCAAAATCCATTGCATAATTTCGATTCTAAAATTTAAGCTTAAGGGATTTTAAGAAACTGAAATCCATAGAATCTTGCTTAGCTTACAGAGATTAATTTGTAAAATAGATACTTCAATTAGTAAAAGATATAAATCGCTTAAAATATTTAGCAGAATGGGACCAAATCTTGGCAATCTACACATGATCCCTCTTGTGAGTACCTGATATTATCAGGAACACCAATACCAACAAAACAGAATAAGTCAAAATATTGCTCCTCGGTTTTTTAATTGAGTATTTTTGTTATTAATTGTATGAAGTGATCGGATGAAAATCAAGGTAATCCAAATCAATTGGAGGCGAAAGTGCTTAAGTAGGAGTCAGAACATCTTCAGTTTCGTTGTCAGCAAAGATGGTGCGGCCAATGACGTCAGCAACAGAATCTTCAACTACATCATTTAGTCCTTTATTACTAAATCTAAATCATCACAAGTGATATCAACAAAGTCGCATGTGATAAAATAAGAAGGAAGGACGTAGTCTGGGTTTGATTTAGGATATGATCGAACATATCATAGTGAACCAAATCCATAAATACACCGGTCACATAACGTGAACAAGTTATGTCACTTTGTTGACTCTAAAATCGGTAGAGAATAATCAAGACTCAATATGGTCTCAAGAGTATCTGTGCTATTCATATATTTTTAGATATCGGAAAGTAGAGAAGGCACGAAACATTGAATACCTGCTTAAAAATAAAAATATATACACTGCAAAAATACACTACAAACAAATCAACAGAATACAATTTTTAAGTATAGAAGCTTGTACAGATAAGGCAGGATATATATATATATATATATATATATATATCATGCTTTCTCTCACTTTGTTAATTCAATAACTCTCTAATGTTTCTTAATATCTTTAAAGAAAAAGCGTTTTGGTTGAGCATAGTTAACTAATTCAGATATATGTGCCTGTACACCACAAAAAAATATAAATTAAATGGAAAAATAAGTATATTTACTTCTAAAAATAAATAAATAAATAAATAATAAGGGTTAATATCTCTGATGCATCTTGTAATTTTCACACCTACATGTAAAGAGACACAAGGTTATCAAAACAAAGAGGTATCAGAGACACTTTCAAGATGGCTTAAGTGGATAGAGAACCATTGAGGGGGGAGGTGGGAAAGGAGAAAAAGCGAATTTGATTTTTTATGTAAAATATTTGGAACTAGTATTGCTCTGCTGTGAGAGAGCGAGGTGTACTAATGTAACAGATAATTGTGTTTGCACTAGAATACAGAATCGTAGTTGAGAGAATTTGGACAGGGAAAACTATTTTGAAGTTGAATAAATAATTAAATGAAATTAACTAGAATAAAATATAGCAGAAAAAATTGGATGGTAAATGATTATGAAAAGAATGGTAAAATATTATAGGAAAAAGGCGAAAATATGAAAAAAATGAAAAAAATTATGAGAAAAAGGTGTCAATTTGTCCGCTGCATATACCCTTAATCCTCCTCCATGAAAAAATGTTTGGGTGATTATAATGGATGATCATTTTGTGATGTGTGGATTTTGAAAAAGTAGCATGATTATATATGTATACAATTATAATTATATATGTAGATAATTATGATTATATATGTATATATACTAGCAGGCCTGTCAGCGTTGCCCGGTGGTAAAATATGCATAAATATCATTTTTTAATTCATACAGAAATGTGTATGGGAGTACTATGTTTTTCTAAACAGTTCATTTCTTCTAAGTAAAATACAAAATACTCAAACTGAGATTGAAACCAAAACCTAGAGACAGTGAGTCAAGTATGATAACCATTAGGTCAGCTTGATACGATCTTTAAAAAGTGTTTTCAAACCTACTTATTCTTAACAAAAGCAATCTGTCATATGAACCATTCATGCATGCGCATTCGTAAAACAGTTGACAAGCAGATAAAAATCTGATGAACCCCCATGTACCTAAGTTTCAATTTTTACCTCTTAGCAGCCCTTTTTTCCTGATGAGAACCGATTAAAAAGTTTTCCACGTGTCTATATACCTAATTTCAAGTCGATAGTTACAAAATTCGTTGAGTATATAGGTTGAGAATTGTTCTCTCTCTCTCTCTCACACATTCCCACTTCTATCTATCTATATATATGTTGCTATTTTTATTATGTTCGTGTCAGTCAAGTGTGTGCAAACTAGGATTCATCAAAAGAATTCATGCTGTGCCCAAAAAATGCAAGACAAAACTCTATTCTTCTCTTATCATCTAATGATAAGTGTGTGTGTGTAGCATTGCATCTGGACGCTCAGATACAAAATTTGTCTCACTAGGTCAACGGTTTATCGTTGCATTCATATCGAATGAGTTAATGCTATACCCATTAGTATCTTACATTGTATGTTTTGATCTATGGTGTTTCATTAAAGTTATTGTTAGTATTAAACAATTCAGTAATCATTCAGTTTGTATATGCTTTCTATTAGAATATTCAAAATGACCAAAATGTTAGTTTTATATTTTCAGCAAGATACAAGTCTTTCTGGCATGATGCCATGAATATCTACAGAGCCTTTAAGAGGAAAAATGTGTTGATACAAAACCTTTCTACGCTCCACCTTTTCAACATTGATCATACCTAGATAATTCAGTTGCATGATATGTTCTGAGTAATCCATATATATAATAAAGGAGGCACAGTTTTCCCCATCTGACCAAAATACCATAGGTTCACAACAGATGCCACATACAAATTCATTATGTCTACACTATTAAGCTCTATCTTATGTAACTATGACATTTTGGACACATTAATTCGTTATAATAAAACTCTATAATTAACCCGAGGAGTGACATCATTATGATCGCACAGATATACAATGGAAGTAGCTGTTGTTTTTCCCTCTAAAATAAGTACTATTCGTATTATGTCGACACTGGGATGTTTTCTGAATTAGGGCCATATATGGGGTGTCGCCCTAATTTTCTGGCTCATATACTTATACACACACCATAATCTTTCCTTTTCTCCATCCCCAAAAATAATGATTTCTCCCTCCTCATATTACACAAAATCTCATTGGACAACATCTACATATTCACTCATTCTGGAATGAACGTAATCTCATAAAAAAAGAACGCTCCAGAGATTAACACAAACATGGCTTCCCTGATTAGATTAGGTAATCATTTCAGATTAAATACCCCGATTACAAACTTTGGAAACTCGAAAAAAAATAACACAAAACTTTATTTTTATTATTACCAGAAAAGATGTACTTCCCTGTTATTACTTTAGTACGAACGACTACTATTTTCTTATCCTTCTTACTAAAATGTTTTGTTATCCTTATTACTAAATTACCATTGTCAATTCTTTCATTTTTTTTTTTTCATGCGCACCTTCTAATTATTTTAGCTTTTTTTTCTATATAAAAATATAATGTTGTTTTCATTACGAAATTGTTTTATTGAAATTATATTTTCTTATGCAGACTTTTAAATAAATGTTGGTGCAATTATATATTTATACTTTTGTGTACAATAATTTTTTTCGTTTACAAATAACTTCTGTTCAGAAAAAAAACTTTGGTTTATTATTTATTGGTCATGTTATTTGACCAAGAAGAAATCGGAGGTTTTTTTATTTCGTTATTTATTTACTTTATTTACAGTGAAATAGACTCGTAAAAAAGAATTCATAATTATATTTTATTTTCAAAGGAAGATAACGATATAGTAATTCGTTTTTACTAAAATATTAGTAGGGACGCATGAGATAATACTAAAATATTAATAGGGACGCATGAGATAAAACATTTGTTCCCTTTTGTTTTCGAGTTTCCGATTCGCTAAGTTTTGATTTTTTTTATTACAAATGTTTTTTTTTATTACAAATGATTTTTTTTATTACAAATGTTTTTTTTTTATTACAAATGTTTTTTTTTTATTACAAATGTTTTTTTTTATTACAAATGTTTTTTTTTTATTACAAATGTTTTTTTCTTTTTATTACAAATGATTTTTTTTATTACAAATGTTTTGCAAACTTTAAATGGGTAAAATTTATTCATGCTATTATTTCACACGTGAGGATGCGATTAAAATTTAATTTAAATTAACCACCTTGTAAAGAATATAGTGTTTATTTAGAATTACACTTGATTAAAGAAACAAAAATGCAGAAAAATCTTTATGAAGATGTCATATTCCAAAAATCTTGTAAATTGATCAAATAAAGTTTTTTTTTATTAAGAAAATCAAATTATATTAAGAAGCCATGAGAAGCCAAAATTCATATGCGACAATTCAATTCGATTACAGAGATTTTGTTTGCATTCAAAATAATTAAAGCTTTTTAATCGCTAAAAATCGTAAAATTTGACTTCATTGAAAATATTACTTAACCAATATATATAATCAATATTTAGTTAATGTTAGTTTCAAGGAGGTGTTTTAATTAAATCCAAAGGCTGTTCTAATGTTTATTAAAGTTTATTTTTATTTTCATAAATTCGACTTTACATTAAGCATGTTTCAGAAACATTGCTTCTAAGTTCATTTTATCAATATATTTGAACTTAATTTATATACGTATGCTAGCAGGCTGCCCAACGTTGCCCGGTCGTAAAATATTATATTTTAATTCATGCAGATTTCTTATTTCTTATTATACAACCAATTCTTTATTGATCATTATCCAATATTTAGTAATGATTTCAAAAGTTATAAAAAATGTTTTGAAATCAAAACCAGAACGTTTAGCACTTCAGCTAAAGTTGTTATTTGTTGTTGCAAAAGTAGCAGCAGGAGTAATGTTTTATTTGACTTACCTTGCCAAGATCAACTGTTTTGTTTTTAATTTTGACCCCTTCAGAGAAATGTTTGCTGGTTAAAAACCAAAGTCCAAATGTGTCACAGGTCCAAATACCCTATATATCAAATTTCAACTCTTTCAATTCAGAGACAGTTTGGTAGATACTTTATGCACCCATATTGAGAAGGTCTCTTATATATATATATATATATATATATATATATATATATATATATATATATATGATGGAAATAATGGAAATAGTATTCCGACAAAATAGAGAAATAAAAAAGGAAAAAACCGTATTATGTGTTCATCAACGTTTCGTCTTTATTGCGTCCAGAGGAAGTCTCGAAATAAAGACGAAACGTTGATGAACACATAATACGGTTTGTTCCTTTTTATTTCTCTCTCTCTCTCTCTATATATATATATATATATATATATATATATATATATATATATATATATATATATGAGAGAAAGAGAGGGGGGGAGATAGAAAAATTTCCGCATGCTAGAACGTTTTCATAACAAATTCTACACAATTATGCAGAATGTGGAAACTATGCATAAATAGAATTCAACATAATAGTAAAATGAAAGCAATCATCTAATAAGAAACAAATGAATAATTAATAAATTAAAGTTCATTTCTGAAAGGAATATGCAAATTAGTTAACCTTCATGAAGTTGACTGAGTATATTAAGAAGTTCGTTTTAATAATTTTTAAATATAAAAATAGACTTTTTATATCAACGTCAGTACAAGAAAAATACTCAAGTTAGTATGCATATATATATATATATATATATATATATATATATATATATATATATATACTCCTATAAATAAATATAGTATGCATATGCATATATATATATATATATATATATATATATATATATATGAACTTAAAAATTGTCATATTCATAATAAGCGTCAAACAGTCTAGAAGACTAACTGGATTGTTTATTTTTTACACTTTTATTTGTCTTCAAATAAAAACGAATGTACATGTGTCCGGCTCATTTTAATAATCACGTATGCTAATTTTATTTATATAATGAAGCAGAATAAGATCTAATAAAAAAAAATATAAAAAAAAGGAAAGAATGATCACAAATACAAATTTCATTTCATGGAAAAAAAAGAGGAAGTTTAAATTTAATAACTGATAATGATAATAAAAAAGAAAAGTATCCTTAACTTTTAATATAGGTATAGAATTATTCTTTTATCATTATGATTATTATTAATAGTAGTTTTAGTATTGTTAGCAGTAATAGTATTAAGTTGTCATTTACTTCTTTTTTCTACCATGAAATTTAATTATCTCCACCTTTTCATTTAAGCATAACTTGCAGGGTACGTATGTTAAAACTTGTTGTGGAGACAATGTGTAAAGAGTGTGCAAAAAATCCATCCCATAATAAAGATGTTGTGGGGACTCACTCATGCACTAAAGATGTAATCTTCCGAACTGTAGAAATAGTCCGAGATGAACGACTCAATGTGTGATCAGTGTACTTTTGGTATTTGCCATCTTGGCGGTACGTACGATGACGGTTGCTCTTTGTATATGTTGTTTTTTTGTTTTAATATATTTTACCTTTTCTAACTCATCTCCATGTTCGTGTTTTCCTTAGCGACCCTTTCCAGGGCCACAACAGTTGTGTAATAGAAAAAAACATTGAAGCTTTCGGAAACTATAAAGACTTGCTTATAAATATTTGTACCATAAACATAAGGGTTCTCTTCATTTATAATTTGAATATTTTATAAAATGAGGCGTAGTTCTGTTATTTAAGATCCCTCATTATATAATTCATAAGTTAACATTTCTACACACTCACCTGCATGCATTGCAACCTCCATCTCAGAAAAGAAACAGAAACTTACCTGAAAAAATAAAAGAAAAAATATACAACCTTAGAAACATTTAAGAAAATAAAAGGTATATTTTAATCACATGAATTGCCTATTTATATTTATACAACTTTGATTTATCAAAAACTAAAAATATGCAGTTGCTATTGTACAAAAAAGTGCATTATCACTGAATATAGCAGTCAGAGTATTTATAAAAACATAAAATAAAAAAGTATTTGATATAAAATTTAGAATTTTTATCAAATGTATTATTTGAGATAATAGTTGTAGTATTTTGAAGTAACACTTGCATGTATTCCTTGTTTATTTTTATTACATTTTCACCCCAAACAAGGCACATTGTCACTTTGTTGTATGGGGCTACTATGAGGGACATAGGCATCAGGGGTACTGTGTAGGGAGTTGGGCAGCAAGATGTCGGTTCACGTTGCACTTGAACTTCTGCAAGTCAGTACAGTTGGGGAAGCAGGAACCCGGAAGGGAATTCCAAAGTCTAGCTGTCCTGGGGAAGAAACTACTGGAGTAGAAGGCTTTCTTACATCTAGAGATCTCTACTGTGAAGGGGTGGGATTTAGCTGCTTGTCAGGTTTTTCGGGGGTATTTACGTCGAGGGGGCACAAGTGCTTGCAGTTCATCAGAGCATTCACCGTTAAAGTACTTGTAGAACAGGAAGAGGGACGCAACATTTCGTCGATGGGACAGAGGCTGAAGTTTAGATGACAGTTCAGGACCTATCAGATTAGCGACTCTCTTTTGAATCTTGTCTAGGAGCGAGAGACTAGTGGCTGATGCACCAGCTCAAATATAACAGCAATACTCCATACATGGGCGAATGGTGGCTTTATAGAGGTATAGGATGCTTTCGGGCGTTAGTAGCTTTCTAGCACGGTGGAGAGAACCTACCTTCTTCGCAGCGGTCCTGGCGATACTCTCAATGTAATTGTTCCAACTCATGTTTCCTGAGAAGATTAGGCCGAGGAGTTTAAAAGATGTACTTTCAGATAAAGAGTCATTGGCCATTGCTATTGGTGGTAGAAAAGGTTTCTTGTTATTATTGAAGGAAACAAGTTTAGGCTTGGCAGCATTGAATGTGACCATCCATTTATGTCCCCATTCCACTACGGATCAGAGGTCATCCTCTAGTGTTTCTGCCATTTCTTTAGATATGTGTTCATTTGTTTTCCTGTTGTGTCTGTTATAGAGCGTTGTGTCGACAGCATATATACCCATCTCACAGGCACTTTTGTCATGGAGGTTATTTATGAATATTAGGAATAAGAGAGGTCTTAAAATAGATCACTGAGGCACTCCTGCATTTATATCATATTGTTTAGATGTATGACCGTCAAGGACAACCTGGATTTTTCTCTTATCTAAGAAGGATTTAATTATGTCATGTATTCTCCCAGTGGTACCATATGATCTGATTTTCCTGAGAAGACCTTCATGCCATACCCTGTCAAAAGCCTTAGATATATCTAGAGCTACCACTCTACCCTCCCCTGCTTTGTCCAGTGACTGGTATATACATTCTGAGATAACAGTTAGGATGTCTGTTGTGGAACGGGCTTGCCTAAATCCATATTGTTGGTCAGTCAGAAGTTTAGCATCTGTAAGGTGCTGGACTAGAGCCTGGTTAATTATTATCTCAAATATTTTGGCGAAAAGTGGGAGGAGGCTAATGGGGCGATAATTTACTGGGTCAGTTCTTTCACCAGAATTCTTGAACACTGGTACTACAGAAGCAGTTTTCCAGCAGGCAGGAAAGCAAGATTCAGTAAGGCATTTGTTGTAAAGTTTGGAGAGAACTGGAGCTACTTTGTCGGAGCACTTTTTTAATATCACAGCCAGGATGAGATCAGGTCCACATGCTTTTGCAGTGTCAAGCTTTTTTATGATATTATGTACCTTAGAAGGGGTGATTTTCAGATCATCTAGTGTTGCGTCTATCTGCAAAGGAAAGTCAGGGAGGGGGGTGATTAGAAGGGTCCAGTGTGGAGTTGGAGGGAAACCGACTGGCAAGCATGTTAGCCTTCTCGGTTGCTGAGCAAACAAGCTCATGATTGTTAGATTGTGGGGGAATTGTTGATTGCCCATTATTTACTACACTGTTGTAGATTTTCCAGAAGTCGCAGGTTCCTAATTTCTGTGCTTTGATGCGTTTTTTGGTGGTGTCAGTAAATTCTCTCTTAGCTGTCGCTATTTCTTTCTTACAGTTACTTCTGGCTTCTATATACTTCTGCCTGTTTGAACTGGACTTATGTCGGTTAAATCTGTGGTACGCATGCTGCCTTTGCGCGATGGCAGCTACACAAGTAGAAGTAAACCATTGGGGAGAGTGGGGCTTGCTATCAAATTTCCGTGCGGGAACATGTGCTTCAATTGCTGTTTTGAACCATTCAGTGGTCTCATTTGTGCACTGTTCAGCAGGAAATGAAAAGATATTTTGCCATGAAACGTCCCTGATGAGATCCCTGATCGTTCTCCAGTCAGCCTTTTTATAATATGCCGTTATTTTAAGCAGTGGCTCTTCAGTTTTAGCTCTAAAGTTTAGGGCTATTTCAACTATTACCACCTTGATTTACATACTTAATACTGTTGTAGATCAGGAAGTGTAACTTATTAAAACAATGGGTCAGATAAAATTTGAAATCGATGAAAACAATTGAAATTTCTATTATCTGAATAACACAGGCTGCAACTGTACATAAATGATTGGCTAGTAAAAATGAAATATCAATCTGTCATATGCAATTCTATTGAAGTATAACATCGATAATCCGACTTTTCGTTACATGTTAGATGCAATACTCGTTTAAATACAGATTCATAATACTGAAACAGTCTTGGGCCATTTAATTAGTGAAACAATACAATTCCTCAAATACTCCAATCAAATGTAAAATACATACTTATGTGAGGAAATTGAATAAAAACAGAACTTGCATGGTAGAATTTTGTAATTGGAAAGAAGAGTATTCATTTTGTGATCTTTAGTTCCATTAGAGGATTTTAAAACAATTAGAATGTGTTGAAGTTTTCGAATCAATGTAATCTCATGTAATTTTAAAACAATTAGTTTACAATCTAGCACTTTTAACAAAACCTGTGACAGAGCAGAATTTTATTTGTTCATATATCGTCATTCCATCGACCAATCAGATCTCATCAAACTGTTTTCATCAGATTGAGCTGATCTGATCATATATTAAAGCTATGTTTTTTCACTTGGAGACATGGAGCTTTGTTCCCCACTATTGCTGTCAAAATCAGCCTTTGGCCACAGAATTAACCATAACGAAAACAGCAACAGCCCTAACCTTTTCCTTTACAGCTATCTTACAATAACAATAGCAGTTTCTCATAGGCCGGCCCGTTTATCAAGCTTCTCTACAGCTTGTCTTCTGCCAGCTATAATAACCATAGTCACTAAGACAACAACAGCAACAACAACATTAAAATCAACAATTGTCAGTGAAAGACCAGATAACACTTCGATCATCATCATCATCATATGATAACGACCAATCCTTTCCAGTCTATTCACTTGATCTTAACTCTTTTTATCAGATTTCTTTGAAATAATTACCACCTTTATATTTTCTTGTACAAATGATTCTATTTTTTTCCTTTTCATTGTCGTCACATTTATCACTTTCGTTTCATTTATTTTAATTTTTTCTTGTGATGTAGCTTTTCTGCTGCACTGCTTTTGAAACTATCATTAAATTCCTTTGAAAAAGTTTCATTCGATTAACTAAACATGATTTGATGCAGTTGTATTCGTTTCTGTAGAGAACTAACAGACTTCCTCTTTTATTGCATACACATTATATTTATTCACATCAAATATTGTTAATTAAATGCAATATTTAATATAATAGTTATAACATCTTTGTTAACATTGATTTGGAAGGTATATAATTAAACAGCTAAATTAATTTCCCGATAAGTATCAAATAACACAAAACATAACATATACATACTTATCTAATTAGAAATAAATACACACACACACACACACACACACACACACACACACACACACACACACACACACACACACACACACACACACACACACACACACACACCACACAAACATACATATTCAAAAAGATATCACTTTGTTTAGCATTGTTGTATAACTCGTTGGCTCTATGGGCCACGCCACTATCTACATTTCTATTTCCCTGGAGCGCTTGTTATCCTTTTCAATGTAAGTTCCACTTTCTTTCCAATATTTTTCCCCATCTTAATGGAATCTTCCAAGTGTCCCATTTTTTCTTAAATCGTTATAACTCCACAGCTGCAAGCATTCATTGATTATTAGCTGAACGATACTACATGTCCAGAAGGTTTTCATTTGATAATTTGCAAGCATGGCCTCTGTTTTTTTTACGTTTGAGATAGGAGTGAGCTGTAGTATCTATTTTGTCCTTGAATGAAGATCCTTCTCGACTGAGGCAAGTTTTTATTTCATCCCATCCAGAACACTTCTTTGTGGGGAACTCCTAGCATAAGAAATGATCATGTTTAACTTTGCCTTCGTAGGAGGCAAGTAAATAGAAACCTCTACTTTATTCCACTTCGTTTGACGTCCATTCATTTAAAAGTTGCACCCTGCTGTATTCAATACAATCATAAATTAATTATCAAACACATCCTGATCACATTTACTAAAAACAAAACAAAGGTTATAAAGTTGCACATTTGGAAATATTGTTCTAACAGATTTCCACGAGATTATTGGATTTCTAAAAAGAAATTTCACTTTTCAATAAATAATTTGAAACATAAATAATTATTGGATTTCTAAAAAAAGAAATTTCACTTTTCAATAAATAATTTGAAACATAAATAATTATTGGATTTCTAAAAAAAGAAATTTCACTTTTCAATAAATAATTTGAAACATAAATAATTATTGGATTTCTAAAAAAGAAAATTCACTTTTCAATAAATAATTTGAAACATAAATAATTATTGGATTTCTACAAAAAGAAATTTCACTTTTCAATAAATAATTTGACACATAAATAAAAAAAATCTAAAAAGGAATCAAATGCCAAATTTATTTTTCTACTTGACATTTCAGTTTAACTTCATATATTCTGTCCTCACTCAGTTAGTGGGGAGGGGATCCTACTTCACTGAAGTAATTTTTGGTTTTGTCCCATCCAGAGAGCTACTTTGGGGAGCTGCATATAACTCACATAAAAAATATCTGATCCTACATCCCTCTTTTCCCTCTAGAAAAGGCAAGTACCTCATCAAAATATGGACATTCTTCAATGGGCAAAAAACTAAAAAAGATAGACATTCAGAATTCAATTGAACTAAAAACTAAACAAACAGGAAAATCACAGAAAAACGATAATGGCTCTATTCTTAAGATTTGAGCATTTATCGATGGAAATGCAAGTTTAAACATAAGTGTGGCAGATGAAAAGCCTCTAATAAACAAGTTAGTTTCATAGTTTCGTACTCATTTCATTAAATCTAACTATTTAGCAGTGAACATTCTATTTAAATCATCACAGACTGACCGACAAATAGAGTAATTTATAAAGAAGAATGGATTACACTGGGGAACACTATTTTTTTTTTAACTTTCTGTTGCATTTGATTTTTTAACTGATTCTGCAGGATTTTTAGGAACTGATTTCAAATCTGAAATTAGTTTTTCTACATAAGCTCTAGTTTTCATGCAATTTGAGATGAAATAGTCTAAATATGAACTTACGTAACCCAAATCTAAGCATTTTGAGATTATATACATAGATAGATTCTAATATTTTTATCTGCCTTCTTTTTTCCAGATCAAACATGGCTTCCTCATCGAGACATCACTGTAGAAACAAGCCTGATGCCTTCTGTTACATCTGTGGTTGCTACAGACTCCATCATCAGAGACGTAACATATCCTTGTTTGTGAAGCGAGCCTACAAGGCTTATTTTGAAGTTCATCTTGGTGACCAAGACAAGCAATGGGCTCCTCATGTTGTGTGCCACAATTGTGAGGAAATGTTCCGAAGCTGGACCAAAGGAAAACGCAATGGTCTGCCTTTTGGAGTTCCAATGATTTGGCGAGAACCCACCAACCATGTAACTGATTGCTACTTCTGCATGGTAAACACAGCGGGTGTGGGCAAGAAAAACAGACATAAGATCGTATATCCGAACATTTCCTCAGCTATTCGGCCTGTTCCAGTTTTCAAAGGTTTGCCTTCATTAAACGATAAATACATTGGACATGACACGGACGAGGAAGACAGTTGTGACAATGAATTACCAGAAACTGAGTGGGAACAACCCAAGGAATGTTCTTCAGACACTGAATCTCCCCCAGTCCCCAAGCCTCTTCACCAGACTGAACTGAATGACTTAGTTCGGGATTTAGGTCTTTCAAAGAAAGCAGCTGAGCTTTTGGCATCAAGATTACAAGGCAAAAATCTTGTTGATCACACCGTTAAAGTATCATATTACAGAAAGCGTGACCAGCTTTTTGTGACCTTCTTTTCAGAAGACAGACAGTTTGTTTACTGCCATGATATCCCAGGTCCTCTCAAAGAACTGGGTGTTCCTCAATATGATCCAACTGTATGGTGGCTCTTTTTAGACTGTTCTAAGCGCAGTTTCAAGTGTGTTCTTTTGCATAATGGCAATGTTTACAGGGCAGTGCCCATCGGTCATTCAATTCATCTGCGGGAAGACTATGATGACATCAGAATGGTCATGGACTTCTTAAAACATCGTGAGCACAACTGGATCATTTGTGTAGACTTGAAAATGGTAAACTTCCTTCTTGGTCAACAGAAAGGTTTCACCAAGTTTCCATGTTACCTCTGCATGTGGGACAGTCGACTACGAGACAGACACTGGGTCCAGAAGGACTGGCCTGTTCGTAAAACCCTTGAAACAGGTATGCTAAATATTACACATGACCCAATTGTTAACAGAGATAGGATCATCTTCCCTCCTCTGCACATCAAATTAGGTTTGATGAAACAATTTGTCAAGGCCCTGGATACCAAAGGTGAATGTTTCTAACACATCATTACAGCTATACCAGGGTTGTCGTTCGAGAAGATCAAGGCAGGTGTGTTTGATGGCCCACAGATTCGAACCCTCATTCGTGATGATCAGTTTGTTGCCAAGATGACCGCCTTGGAGAAGGCAGCATGGTTATCCTTTGTGGCAGTCGATCAGAACTTCCTTGGAAACAACAAGGCAGAGAACTACAATGAACTTGTGAACAGAATGCTCCTCGCTTTTCGTGCTCTCACGTGCAACATGAGCATGAAGCTTCATTTTTTGAACAGCCATCTTGACCAGTTCCCTGAAAACCTGGGGGCTGTGAGTGACGAACAAGGGGAGCGGTTCCACCAAGACCTAAAGATCATGGAAGAACGCTACCAAGGTCGCTGGGACAAAAGTATGATGGCCGACTACTGCTGGAGTATTGAACGATTGCCCAGATGAAGTGTACAAACGCAAAAGTTACAAGCGCAAATTCCTGCCTGACTAAAACACTGTTCAGACAGAAAGTGATAAGCGTTATTAGATGTGATTGACTCTTATTTGAAGAACGTTGTGTATGATGCTTATCTCACGTTGCGATAAATACTGTTTTCTGAGAAACTTTTCCAGAAAAACATATGGCACTTCTAACAATGGTGTACTTTAATCTAAAATCACATTTTATTGTTCTGTTTCTTTTGCCTTGTTAAATATACTGTTCTGTGGCTGACATTGCAATATCCTATAATAATGCTCGTTTTTTTCATTTTTAATAAAAATCAAAGCTTGCATAAAATCTGTAGCTTGCAGAATAAAACTAACTTCAGATTTGAACTCAGCACACTTAAATTGACTAAAAACAAGTCTTTCTTTCAATGCAACATATTGAGTGTTCCATTGTGTTATCTAAAATCTAAATCGTTATAAATGATGTGTGTGTGTGTGTTTAATATTGAAAATTTATTTTCAAAAGTATGTTATATAAGATTCTCATTTTTTGGTGATGCTTTCGTTTGTGCAAATAATATTACTAAATAAGCGAATTATTCACTCCACAGAGCTGGTTATAAACAACGAATACCACAAAGTGAAATATGAAACACAAGTCTCATACTTCACGCTGTGATATTCATTGTTTATTTATATCCAGTCCCACAGAATGAATAAATAATTTTTTCACTAATATCAATCATCCACACAAATAATAGTATAACAACATAAACAAAAAACAATACATAACATAGCAAGTCATATTTATATATATATTTATATATATATATATATATATATATATGTATATATATATATATATATATATATATATATATATGACTTACTTATAATATATATACAAAACTTCAATTTCCCATATATATATATATATGCATATATATATATATATATATATATATATATATATATATATATGGGAAATTGAAAGGCATGAAACAAAATTATTTATATAGTCATTCACGTTTCGTCTTTATTTCAAGACTTTCTCAAAATAATTGACTTGATGAAATAACAAACACGTAAAATATCTGAAAATAGTTCATGCGTTTCTTACGTGAAAAGAATATTTTGTTAGAAATGTGGTGTATCTAGTCTGTATCTAAATTCAAGTTCTGTTCAGCTAATATAAGTGTAGATGGATTGTAGAAGCCGTTACATTCTTTGTCTTAGAGTTTATAGTGTGTGTTGATTCAAGACGTATTTCTGTTAAAAATCTTGTGTAGTAAATTAAATAGAAATACCATAAAAGTGAGTTACAGCTGTTGCGACAACTTAGAAAGAATCATAAAAAAGCATAACAATAAGATATTAATGAAATCTAATGTTGCAACAGTTAATAATCCTAAAGTATTTAGCAATTGTAATTGTAAATTTCCTACGACCTGTCGCGTAAACAAAATGTGTCTAACACCTTCGGTAGTGTATTTAGCTAAAATATTCCCAGAAGAAAACCCTAATGATGAAAAATTTTATATTGGGAGTACAAAATTAACGTTCAAAGGAAGATACTACGGGCATAAAAGATCGTTGAATAACCTAACTTACGAAAAAGATACTTCCTTATCTATACACTATTGGAAGCTAATTAGAGAAAACAAAACGCCTAGAATACATTGGAAAATAA
The DNA here is from genome assembly GCF_053919585.1 of Euprymna scolopes. NCBI lineage: Eukaryota > Metazoa > Mollusca > Cephalopoda > Sepiida > Sepiolidae > Euprymna > Euprymna scolopes. The sequence continues at coordinate 90,568,012 of NC_136511.1, read as the reverse complement.
TAAAAAAGGCATGTTACTCTTTGCAGTCACCTTGTTTCTTATGCCTGCATGAGAAAATGGAGATTACTAATTTTAAAGACCGTGACAAACTTTTAAATATAAAACTAGAATCGGCAATCTCCTGCAAGCATTTTCAGATACATACGCTTAAAAAATTATAAAACGCCTAAGTTTGTAAATAATATTTTCATAGTTATTTTTCCAGTTCCCCCCGCCCTTTCTCATAATTAATTTTTTTTTCTATACATGAAACCATTCTAAACGTTAATTATTTTAAATATTTGTATTTTACCATCAAATAACCATACCCTATACCTAATAGGTTAAATTTTTAACTAAAGATATTTATTTCTTATTTTTTATTTATCTTTAATTGTAATGTAGTTATCTTACCATTAGTATATCTTTTCATAATCGTTTAACGTAGGTTTTAATGGTCACCTCATCGAGCCTAATTTATTTAATTTATTTTATTTTTATATTTTAATCGCCTATTTTACACGTAATCTTTGTAACGTTAGAATTTACAAAAGTAATATTATACGGATACTAATTTATTTACACGTTAACCATTTATTTTATACGTAATTTTTTTTTTTTTTTTTTAATCTAGGGTTCCTATTCTACACAACTTACCTACTGAACTAGGAATTTACTAATAACATTGAAACTCTACTTGAAACTCATTACGCACTATAAATAAAATAAAATAAAATAATTAATAAATTAAAATTGACATAATGGACGATTAAATTTTAATGTATATACTTTCTTTTTAGATCCTGTCTCCCCCTTTACACGTAAATACGATGTAGTACTAGTTATAAATTGGAAATTTTTGAGTTGAAACAGCAAGAGATGTCTTTGGCCTGACGAAGCGATTCCCTTGCCGGGTTTTCGCCGAAACATGTATGCCTATATGTAGCCATTTGGTTGGATACTAAATTAACTTATTTTGGCTCTGTCTAAACATTGAGCACTCTTTTGGTAGACACACTTAATAATTACCACCAATACAATATCTACGCTCCTTTACAGTCGAGCACTCTACTTCGTGTCTCCGAAATAACAAACATGGAAAAGATCAACTTTGAAGTTTCACTTAAAAACATTCCAATACCAAAGAAAAAAGATTACATACTTAAACTTATATTGAAAATGGACGATATACTTAAAAGAATGAAGTGGCAAGCTGCTTTCTTCATTATGGATAAAAATATAAATAACACAAAGGAATATTACGGCTTTAAAAGCGTGAAACCACCACCAGTTATCCCTCAAATAGCTTTGTTCGAAAAGGATTTTTACTCTCTAATCAGGAATTTGGAATTCCACAAACACAAAAATAATTTTCAAAATAAACTAGACACTATTGTAAACGAAATTAACAACTCTAAACACCTACTGGTCAAAGCGGATAAAACAAACAATTTTTATAAATTAAACAAACAACAATACAATGACTTCTTACTTAAAAACCTGACCAAGGACTATAACAAAGCTAACAATATTGACCTTATTAATGTGATTAATAAAAACAGTAAAAAAATAACGGATAGTCTACAAATAAGCGATAGAGTGGGTAAGCTGGTTGGTAACCAGGCTTATATCCTTCTAAAGGACGATAAACCGAACTTTAATTCTAAACCAACTACTAGATTGATAAATCCTACAAAACCTGATATCGGCAGAATCAGTAAAAAAATATTAGAAAAAACTAATCGAGCTCTAAAACAACACTTTAACCTTAATTTGTGGGTTAATACATCTGATTCAATCAAATGGTTCCTTAATATCAAAAACAAAGAGAATTGTGCATTCATTCAGTCTGATATATGCGATTATTACCAATCAATCACCAAATGTCTCTTTGATAAAGCTTTGGAATTTGCTAAGGATTATGCCAATATATCCGATGAAGAAATTGATATTATAACAAAATGCAGAACTACAGTTATAGTCAATAATGACGAGCAAGGGACTAAAAATGCTACTAACAATTATTTTGGAGTATCCATGGGTTCATTAGACTCTGCGAAACTTACGGATCTGGTTGGTCTATACATATTGTACACATTAACTAATGATAATTATATTGAAGTAGGAAGTATTGGTCTGTACAGGGACGATGGACTTATGATTGTAAATAATGCTAATAATATAAAATGTGACCATATTAGAAAATTGTTACATAAAAAAATGAAACTTTTTGGACTCAAGGTGGAAATTAATAGTAACTTGAAACAAGTGGATTTTTTAGATGTTAGCTTTGATTTACTTAATAATAATTTTAAACCTTATATGAAAAATAATGCTAACCCTATATACATAAATCCTCAATCCAACCACCCACCAGCCATTATTAAACATATACCCATCTCTATAGAAAGTAGAATTAGTAATAACTCGTCTAATGAAGAGGTATTCAATAATCATAAAAATATTTATAACCTGGCACTAAAAAATAGTGGTTACAAAAACGCTAACATTACGTATAAACATGAAAATAATATGCATAATAAAAGCAATAATCTGGAGGAGGGCAGTAGCATTGATAATAATAATGAAAATAGTGGTACTAATAATAGATCTAGAAAAGTGATTTGGTTTTCACCTACGTACAATAGCTCACTAAAAACTAAAATTGGAAAAAAGTTTTTGCAATTAATCGACAAACACTTTCCTCCAGGTAATTTACTACACAAGATTTTTAACAGAAATACCATAAAAGTGAGTTACAGCTGTTGCGACAACTTAGAAAGAATCATAAAAAAGCATAACAATAAGATATTAATGAAATCTAATGTTGCAACAGTTAATAATCCTAAAGTATTTAGCAATTGTAATTGTAAATTTTCTACGACCTGTCGCGTAAACAAAATGTGTCTAACACCTTCGGTAGTGTATTTAGCTAAAATATTCCCAGAAGAAAACCCTAATGATGAAAAATTTTATATTGGGAGTACAAAATTAACGTTCAAATGGCATAAAAGATCGATGAACAACCTAACTTACGAAAAAGATACTTCCTTATCTATACACTATTGGAAGCTAATTAGAGAAAACAAAACGCCTAGAATACATTGGAAAATAATAAAAAAGGCTAAAGCATGTTACTCTTTGCAGTCACCTTGTTTCTTATGCCTGCATGAGAAAATGGAGATTACTAATTTTAAAGACCGTGACAAACTTTTAAATATAAAACTAGAATCGGCAATCTCCTGCAAGCATTTTCAGATACATACGCTTAAAAAATTATAAAACGCCTAAGTTTGTAAATAATATTTTCATAGTTATTTTTCCAGTTCCCCCCGCTCTTTCTCATAATTAATTTTTTTTCTATACATGAAACCATTCTAAACGTTAATTATTTTAAATATTTGTATTTTACCATCAAATAACCATACCCTATACCTAATAGATTAAATTTTTAACTAAAGATATTTATTTCTTATTTTTTATTTATCTTTAATTGTAATGTAGTTATCTTACCATTAGTATATCTTTTCATAATCGTTTAACGTAGGTTTTAATGGTCACCTCATCGAGCCTAATTTATTTAATTTATTTTATTTTTATATTTTAATCGCCTATTTTACACGTAATCTTTGTAACGTTAGAATTTACAAAAGTAATATTATACGGATACTAATTTATTTACACGTTAACCATTTATTTTATACGTATTTTTTTTTTATTTTAATCTAGGGTTCCTATTCTACACAACTTACCTACTGAACTAGGAATTTACTAATAACATTGAAACTCTACTTGAAACTCATTACGCACTATAAATAAAATAAAATAAAATAATTAATAAATTAAAATTGACATAATGGACGATTAAATTTTAATGTATATACTTTCTTTTTAGATCCTGTCTCCCCCTTTACACGTAAATACGATGTAGTACTAGTTATAAATTGGAAATTTTTGAGTTGAAACAGCAAGAGATGTCTTTGGCCTGACGAAGCGATTCCCTTGCCGGGTTTTCGCCGAAACATGTATGCCTATATGTAGCCATTTGGTTGGATACTAAATTAACATATATATATATATATATATATATATATATATATATATGAGGCATAATCTTTCTAGGTAGTGATTTTTAAATCTCTTTCTCAATGCAGATAAGTTTTAAGTGAGTTTATTTTTAGAAAATAGACTTCGTGGCTTAGTGGGGGATGCCCTTTTCTCTACCCTGCAACCTCTCTCCCACAGAAGAGACGTTGCGAGCCTATCTTTGTTTTATCGTTATTTCCATGGCAGGTGCTCGTCTGAACTCCAATCTCTGGTCCCCCCTCGCCAATCTTTTACGAAAAACACCCATCTAGCTGAATCCACTGTCAAAAATTTTCCCCACTCTTTATCTGTGCCTAAATCAAAACGTACATTCCATGAACAAAGCTTCTTTCCTAGAACTGCACGCCTGTGGAACTCTGTTCCGTCTGCCTGCTTACCATCTGACTACAACCTGGATGTCTTCAAGTCCAACGTAAACAAATTCCTGATGAACCGCCCCCTTAAGTAGACACTTCATTAAATATCCACACTAACGTACTGTACTTTCAACAACCCTTATCCCTGAGCGGCTTCCGGGCCTTGATAAGTGGTGACCACCGTGTAAAAAGAAAAAAAAAAGAAAAAAGATTTCTTCTGAAGGAGAATTTTTTTAGTTTTCTGATGAGTCTGTGGATGAAAGATCTGGAATTAACCTATGAATATTAGTTATTCATCTGTGAATAAAACGGATCCGTGATTGTGTCTTGAAAAAATGATAAGTCAATGAAAAATATTGTTTACACACACACACACACGCATATATATTACAGAAGATTAGAATATTCTATTATACATATGTAAATAAATATTACGCTCTTATTTTTGTATAGTCTTTAATAATAAAGCACTTTACTGGGGTTCTCTCCCATTGACCTTACAAAGTGTATATATATATATATATATATATATATATATATATATATATATATTATATATATATATATATATATATATATATATATTTATATATATATATATATAAATATATACATATATATATACTGATCTTACAAAGTATATATATATATGTGTGTGTGTATGTGTGTGTGTGAAATCTATTGTATATTTTCACATTATGTAAAGTATACCATGTCTTTTACAGTGCATGCCATGATTTAATTCGATGAGAAATATTAATTGTAAAATGCAACATCTTCGCCATTGCTTACTCCATGTATTCATATACAAAGGATGGGAGTGTAACACGGGAATTTAGAAAGATTTGTGTAGCGTATTGAAAGAAGGGGTGGTAAATTCTCATACATATCAGTTGTGCAAAGGGTGGATATGCAAAGAACACTGTCTCGAAAGACGACCCACGCTAAATGAAGAACTTTTGAAAGAGGCAATTGAATTAGATCCACATGCAAACACCTGAGATTTGGCACACAGATTGTATGCATTATGTTTAAGTGTCCGCAAACATTATGTTTAAGTGTCCGCAAACATCCCCAGCGAATTAGAAAATATAAAGAGGAAAATTTTGCTTGAAACTGAAACACACAATTCCATTATCTGAGAAGATTCTTTATAAAATTAGGATGGAAGATTCTGCTACATTCGCCATAGTCTCTTGTAAATGTTTACTTATCTGAATCATTTGAACATTTGATGAGTAGCAGAGCTTAAAAAAATACAACTTGGAAAGGTTCGTTTAAATGTTTTTTTTTTTTGGGGGGGGGGGCGATAAATGGATTTCGTCAAATGTGAAATCGAGCACTACTGCCCATTATGTGTGATTATTATTTTGATGGATAATGTAGTTTTGTATAACACTAGCGGGGTTACCCGGCGTTGTCCGGGTGTTTAGAGGTGTGTTTGTTGGGGGGGGGGGGGATCCAAACAAAAGAAAAAGCGAAGTAATAACCCTGTTTAAATATTATATAAAAAGAAAACAATGTTAAATATTATATAAAAAAACAATGTTAAATATTATATAAAAAAAAACAATGTTAAATATTATATAAAAAGAAAACAATGTTAAATATTATATAAAAAGAAAACAATGTTAAATATTATATAAAAAGAAAACAATGTTAAATATTATATAAAAAGAAAACAATGTTAAATATTATATATAAAAAAATCGTTGGGTATTTGTGTTGGGGGCAACTTATAAAAAACAGTTTTGCTAAGTAGTAAGGATCGTACCCGAAACCTTGAGGCGAAGGTGGAAAATAAAATGTGCAAAAAACCTGACACGTTACCCGCTCGGCCAACAAGAAAGAGTAATAAAACTGAATTTATTTAAGTATTAAAAACAGAATTGACACGTGCCCGCAATAAAAGTTAACTCCACTCCTTCTATTTGACCTCATTAATGAGGTCAAGTAGAAGTTGCAGAGTTAACTTTTACTGCAGGGTAGCTTTTGGCTTTGTTTACCCAACTTTGGCTGGTTGTTTCCCCAAGATGTTGGGGGGAGGCAGCTCCCCATAAAAAAGGGATTGTCCAAATTGAATAGCAATTGTCTGACATAAGGAGTTTGACCCCACATTGATCAAAGCTGATTGCTTCTGGACGTTCCCTGGCCGGGAGCAGTGCCGAATTTATTTGCTTTCACATTCGGTTTTCTACAAAAAAGCTGAACGAACACAAGACGGGCTGAAATAGCAAGAATTTTGTAAAAATCAATGTAAATAAATCTAGACGCCACACGCGTTCCTAAATCGTAGATATTATTATTTAGACAGTATATAAATAGTTCGAAGACATAGTAACCCCTTGGAAAATGCCAGTGAAAAAAGCCTTTGCGACACATACATAAAATGATCACATTTTGCCTTTTATATATATAGACTAGCGGGGGTATTCGGCGTTTCCCGGAAGTTTGGAGGTGTGTGTGGTGTTAAATAAAAAAGAAAACGGGGGGGGGGGGTAAAAGTTGGTAGGATCGAACCCGAAGCCCTGAGGCGAAGTTTGAAAATAAAACCGGCCAGTCAGAATGAGTTGCTGAAAGATGTTTGAATTTATTTAAGTAAGAACCAAATTGACAGGTGCGCGCACGGAAGTCGTCGAGCGTTACAACGACGACGACAACGGCAGAAGCTATTCAGCAAATGAGGTCAATGACCAGGTTTGTTTGTTATAAGCGAAGTAAAAAAAGAAAACATAAAAACGAACGTTAAAACTTAAGCGGGGGGGGGGGGTAATCAAAACATCGAAAAAAAAAAAACACAAAAAAGACTTACGTAAGGCAACCGAACCATGTTAAATGTAAAAATCGAAAAAACAAAAAAGAAAACAGAAAAACGAACACGTGAAAAATGGCTTAAATAACGACTGAAAACAATGCCAAAAATAAACAGAGCATCGGCAACATCTAGTGTTCTTAAATAGTCACCCATTTAGCACTGATCAATGACGCTTATCTTCACTGATCTAATGTGTCAACGTGATTATGACGTATATTGGAAATGGAAGTGAGAGATGAGGATATGCGTTGCATGGAGAGAACACATTTAAGAATGGTATGATTAATGTGTAAAGTGAGATTTTAATTCCATTTACCTCAGAGAAAGATTAAATTTGGATATCAAAGGGATATTTGAAAAACAGAAAACTTTAATGGTATAGCCATGTTAAAAGAATGGATGATATTTTTTGTAGATGTAGAACAGTTGAGGTGGCAGCGAAAACATGAAAAGAAGTGATAAAAATAGACAACAGAAAGAGGGATGAATAAAGATCGTGTCAGAGATAGATAAATTTTTAAGTCAATACGTAAATGGGAAATCTTTCTGCATAACACTGCATTTAGGATGCATAACTATCCCCTTTTCAAGGTAAACTCAGTTTGTGTCTTAGTTTACATCTTATTTAGATCATTATCATCATAAAGAAGTCAATCACATTTTCAAAATTAGACCCAAATAACAATCCATCTGACATATCTCTATTTTATTCCAGCTAGCTAATATTTCATTAATTTCCCCCACTATGCTATTGATACGAATGTAATTCATTTTGACTTATATTTTGTTTCTTGATACATTTTTTCCGGTTAGAAATAATGTTAAAGTAGATAGATTTTTCATTAGACAAATGTATGCATTTAAGACCTTCATAAAAAACGAGTTACACAAAGGCAATTGCACATCCATTAAAATAAACTTCCAAATCGGTATTCGTTACCCTATACAAATAACGGTTTTATTTTTTAGTCCAGTTTAAGTAATAATTACTATCGAATGCTACAATAGATATGTTTTTCAACAATATATTTGTAAGGACATAAGCAGATGTTTATTTTCTTCATTATTAATGCTTCATGTCCATCATCTTGAAATACAGAAACTTTCATTTTACAATTACTTATGACTGTTCAATTCATTTCTGCGCTAACTTGCAATTTTAACATATATAAACAGTGTGGGTGAGAGAGAGAGAGAGAGAGAGAGAGAGAGAGAGAGAGAGAGAGAGAGAGAGAGAGATAAAGATGTTGGCAGGGAAATGCCGAAGGATCAGCTGGTCGATAATTATTATGATCGTTATAATATTTGTAAAAATAGAACGTTATAGCGAAATAAATATTTACAGATAAAATTATTTATGTTAAAATGTTTTAATATAAAAGAATGTTAGAACACAAACAATAATTTAAAAATAGGTTTGACTTCTAGAGTCTGGTGTAGAGGTCACTTAAGATGATATGGATCTAAGGAGAGAGGTTGAAAGAAACATATCAGTTAGTCAAGAGTTGGAAGTCAGAGAGAACAGACTGTGTTAGTAGCTAGAGGGAGAAACACGGGCCACAGACAGTAATGGCTCCAAGCAGAGGAAAATGTCAAATGTAAAAGTAAAGGACCAGCATTGCAGTTTTCCAATGGGGAAAACATTCGGTAAATAAAGCTGCTGTAAATACTACTGAGACTTCGAATTGTATGAATCTTCATATTTGCAGCTTTCCTGAGGATCCGTCAAATGAAGACTAAAGATGGATCGGATATGTTCCCAATTGGCCAGATGTTGAAACTTCCAAATGTTGAAATCTTAAATAATAATTTGTTTTTTGTGCTGTTAAGGTATTTATGTATATCCTTGTTCCATCATAAACTATAATTAAATGTACATACACACACACAAACTCTAGATTAGAGGATAACAATGCTAGATGGTCATAGACAAACACACATATATTTACACGTCATATAGATGACTGTAAAAGGTATCAGGTTGGCAAAAAAGTTCTTGCGGTTTTTAACTTTTAAATTCAGATGAACATATCTTGGTTCAAACAAAGATTTATTAATCTAAATAAGCACCATCAGAATCAGCAAACTTTTACCAATAGAAAACAAGTGTATTTATGCCAATAATATAAAAATCTTGCGTTCTGGTGGTGATGAAGTTGGTGAAGACGTTTTTGATATCGCTTAGGATTTTGAAGCATTTCTCACAAAGAAATTTGTTGAGATGCTTGAAAAAAATGGTAGTCGGTAGGTGACAGGTCTTGAGAGTATGGCGGATGAGGCAGTTTCATAGCCCAATTCATTCAACTTCTACAGGGTCGGTTTAGCAACATGCAGTCGGGCATTGTCATCGAGGAGAATTGGGCATTATCTGTTGACTAATGCTGGGTGTTGTTGCTGAAGTTTCTGATGTCTTTCATCCATTTGTTGACAGTACTTTTTCATCGTAATGGTTTCGCCTGCATTTAAAAAACTGTAATTGATGAGACTAGTCACAGATCATCAAACAGTCAACATAACCTTCTTTTGGTACAACTCTGGCTTCAGGAAGTGTCGTGGAGCTTCATCGGTGTCTAACCAAGGAACTGAACATCACAAGTTGTTGTAAAGAACCCACTTTTCATCACAAGTCACAACCCAGTCGAGAAACGGGTCATTCTTGTTGCATAAAAGAAAGGAAGAAGACACTTCATAACAGCATTTCTTTTGGTTGTCGTTCAATTCATGAGGCACCCATTTATCAATCTCTCTCAAGTAGTTGGAAATCGTTGTATATGTTATGTCTAATTCAGAAGCAAGTTCTTGAACCGTTCTGCATGGATTGGCTTCGACTAAGGCTTTTAACTGATCGTTGTCAACATCTGATGGCCAGCCACTATGCTCATCATCTTCATGACTCTCGTTGCCACCACAAAATTTCTTAAACCATAATTGTGGTGTGTGTTCATAGTGGTTTCTGAGCCAAATGCTTTGTTGATATCATGAGCTCTTCTAGCAACTTTTCAACCTAGCTTGAATTGAAATAAGAAAGTTGTGCAAATTTTTATTTTTTTTTGCCATCTTGTATTCAACGTTTTGAAAATAAGACATAATTGTTTTAAGCCTTTGCAATTTAAACAATTAGATAGAACGAAAACGCTCTTTAAAATGATATATAAAGTAAAGGTATTATGATCCAAACCTATTTGAAAATACATCATTTGAAATCAAAATTGAAAATTTCGCAAGAACTTTCTTCTCAACCTAATATATACAAATGTCTGTACATGATATTGCAAAGCTTATCAAAAACCTTGATTCTAGTAAAGCAACGGACTCTGACAGCATTCCAGTCATAGTGCTCAAAAAGCTCTAGTTCCCATACTTACAAAGTAGTTTAAATGTTGCCTTAAGGAAAAAATGTTTCCCAACACCTTGGAAAACTTCATAAGTTTGCTCAGCATTTAAAAGTTCCAGAAATCAGTCATCTTCCTCTCAATATCTATCTCCAAGATCTACAGCTGATGTACTAACTGTTATATCACACAGGATTAGTGAATCTTCCAATGGGGGCTTCATCTCTAGAACAATAGCTCTTGACATATCAAAAGCTTTTGATAAAGTGTGGCAAAAAGGCCTATTTCACAAAATTGCCAATTATGGAATAGCTGGGAACATCCTCTCAGTTCTTAATTCCTTTCTCTTTGACAAGCTTATTATAGTAGTCGTTGATGGACAGAAATCAAAAACTTCCTCATCTTCATCAATGATCTCCCCAATCACATTCTTAAATCATTCGTAGACATTTATGCAAATGACACAGCAACCTATGGCAACACTTCAAAGGCCAGTAATGACCAAAATCTTTCTGATCCTCCACTTCTGATCTTGAGAACGTGGTACATTAGGAGAAAAGGTGATTGATTAATTTTAATGCATTAAAAACTAAGCTTCTCTCCTTTCATCATAATCACTCTGAACCTCACCACGCTCCATTGGAAATGAATAAATCTAGTCTTGGGGAAGCCCATGTCTTGACAAGCTTCTGGGACTGACGTGAACTCCTGATCTGAAATGGAACACACACACCAATTGTGTTGCCAAGATCGTTGGAAAATTGGTAGGATCACTCTACCGCTTCAGTAGGTATCTCACTGCCAATGCAATCTTCTATCTGTATAAGAGCCAAGTATGCCCTAAAATGGAGTACTGTTGCTCCATCTGAACGCGTCCTATCCTGCCTTGGCTTCACAACCTAGTAGGTGATGTCCTCTTCCCTCCAACTTCCCCGCAGAAGAGATGTTGCGAGCCTGTCCCTGCTTTATCACTATTTTCATGGCAAGGGCTTGACTGAACTCCACTCTACAGTCCCTCCTTGCCAAACTTTCACAAAAAAACACTCGACTAGCTACAACCACTATATATGATTTTCCCCACTCTCTATCTGTGCCTTAATGTAAACGCAGATTCCATGAACAAAGCTTCTTTCTCAGAACTGCCTGGCTTTGGAACACTGTTCTGCTGGCTTGCTTCCTGGTTGAATACATGGTAGCTTTCAAATCCAATGTAAACGAGTTCTTGTACAGCCGTTCCCATAAATAATCAAATTCTACCCAATTTATACCATCAGTGCTACACCACTACCTTACATTCATTAACCTGTAACCGTTATCCTTGAGTGGCCTTTGACCCTTGATAAGTAGTGATTCCCAATAATAAATAAAGTAATTATAGTTAATTATAAAGAAAAAAGTCAATTTCAGAAATTTCCGATATTGTTTGTAGGTCATCGTATAATTAGCAGGAAAATCTATCTATATATCTATAAAAGTGAACGTGTCTGTCTGTCTGTCTGTCTGTCTGTGTGTGTGTGTGTGTGTGTGTGTCTGTGTACATTTCCCTACGAAATAACTCTGTCAATTTTAAGTCTACAGACTCGAAATTATATATACAGAGTACTGAGATTTGGGAAAATCGATGTGATCGGGTTTCAGCCAGAAATTTCGCTGTTAAGGGGTCAAATTTCAACGATTTGACCTTTGAGAACTCTACACTCCTCCGACAATTTTGGGTCTAACCACTTGAAATTTTAGATATTGGTTCCTTGGACATGGATCTAACTTAATAACTTGATTTGAGCCCAAAACAATAAATATTAAGGGGTCATAATAGGGGTCAAAGTTTTAAAAAAAATTACCGTTTTTTTTTGTTTTTGCTCAGCATACATCCCCAAACACCTGGGCCACGCCGGGCACCCACGCTAGTAAACGATAAGACATTAGATACTAAACCAAAAACCGGCAGACCCCTAAAAACATCTTAAAGAGAAAATGGAAGCATTGTTAAAATATCTACAGAAACCGTTTTAAATCTGATACATCATTTTCTCCGGAAATTTAATGAATTAGAGAGATAATAAGATCTTAAGGCAAACAGTTGCTCGCAGGTTAAAAAATGCAGGATTGCATGATCGCATTTCAGCTTCAAAGCCTCTAATTTCAAAGCGAAACCAAAGGGCATGCCTGAAGTATGCCACAGAACATGATGACACACAATGTGTTGCAGTTCATTTCAGTGACAAATTAAAGTTTAATATATTTGCCTTAGGGCAGGTGTAACACTGGCTTCTAAATGTGTTGAGAAAACTGTAAAGTTTGCTGGTAGTTGTGTGATGGTGTGGTAAATATTGGTACTAACCAAAACGACACTGTAATCTTTATCAATCTCATCTTTCCATGCTGGACAATGCACCTTGCCACCTTTATTTGAAGAAGAAAGAAGCATCCTAATGAAATGGCCAGCTGAGAACCCGATCTGAATTTGATAGAAAATGTTAAGAAGATAATTGGAGAAGCGGCTCAGAAATGAAACTAGAATCACATAGGGGAGTTATTGAAAGACGAATAGGAGGGAATTACTCTTAGTTTTTGGAAGAAATTAATTAGATCATGTGATCAACAATGCAGAAAAGTCATTAAAAATAAAGAGTTATTTATCAAATATTTTAATATTTTGCTGATTTTGTTGTCCACAATCAAGTATTAAGAAGATCGATCCTTAATTTTGACCAATAGTTTATTTCCTTTGTTCAGTTTAAATTTTTATAATAAAAAAACTATTATTTTGTAACTTTGTATAATATTGATGCATTACATTCTAATCTTTATTTGGTAAAAACGTCATTTCTAATCATGCATTATTTCTTAAGTAATTATATATACGTCTTTGTTGCTTCTGCTCCTTATATTATGGTCACTACTGTAGTTGTATAAGTATTTTTATAAGTAAATTATGAGAGCGTTTAGGCATATAAACTTTTGCAAAACTTATGAAAAACATAAAAATGTATAAAATATATTTATTTTTTAAACTAATTATATTTAAAAAATTTTTTTTTAATTAATTATATTTATTTCCTTGCTTTAATTTTTCTCCTCTAAATTAAATGATGATTGTTATATAATATATATTAGTGAATGTATGGTGGTAACCAATATTAACCGCAATATTAACCGCAATTAGATTCAATATTAACCGCAATATATCCGCAATTAGATTCAAGAAAAGATAACTCCAATTAAACCAATATAGCCGCATTAGATTCAAGAAAAGATAACTCCAATTAAACCAATATAGCCGCATTAGATTCAAGAAAAGATAACTCCAATTAAACCAAGTGTAGCATTAAATGAAAAGTTACAATGGCAGAACGTTTTCAGTTGAAGTCGTTTCTAATATATGGAATTTCTGTCAATTCTTTTTACATGTATTTGGGATCCATAACACACCAGTGCAACTGATGAGAAAGAGAAGGAGTTAGAAGAGGAGGAGGAGGGGGACAGTGTATTTTTACTTTGAAATTATGTCTTTAAAACTTGTGAAAGAGTCAATTGATTACTGATCGATGCGTGTCCTTAAGCTATTTACACGATATATTTTAGGACTGGACATTCTTTTAGTTTTAAACTGTTGACGGATTTTTCAATTTGTATGAAACTGGAGTATGAAAGTGTCGAAAAGGATTGCAAAGAGAAAGAGATAGAAATGTCATTCAAGCATAAATCATTTATTTCTAAAAGGAATCTCTTGTTCGCAACAAAGAAATATCGCTGAATGCTGTTTAGAAAGGACATCTCTTTGAAGTGGCAGGTGGCCTAAACAGACAAAAGGACGAGCCGGTCGTTTTCAAGTCAACATGATAACATCAGTAAAATAGTACAACGCTAAAACACCTGTTAACATATCACAATCAAATAAATCTGTTGGACAGTGGCTGAAGGATAACTGAGGTCGACTTTTGCTGTATAAATTTATTTTTCTATTGATTGATATAAAAGAAGTCTCGAATCAGTCTCGAGAAGCAATGAATATTCTCTGTAAGGGTATATGTGCAAGGGGTCTATAGCAATCGCCAACTGCACATCTTCTCAACTGTCATATTAAATATAAAATGGCAGACGTTTTTTGTCGCTTTATTCTTCTCTCAAATTTTTCTTATTATCAGTTTTGTAAGGGATTTTCTAAAGTGAAGCAAATATATTGAAAATTCTTGCTGCAATATATTCTTTAAGACTTTTGAATGGATGATTGTTCAGGATGATTGAAACCAATCCCAGCAGCAATCATAAGCAGAAAACAATTTTATTTCAGAGATTTCCTTATTCTGGACAATTTGCATAACCAAAGCCTGAGTGTTTACCCCACTATTTATCTGCTCGAAGGGAGCATATAAGTATTTGCACTTATTCTAAAAGTGTTATTGAAAATCATACACTAGCCCTATCAGAATGTACACCAGGATTGCCAAGCACACAGTTCATTGCTGTAACCGGTACACTATGCAACTTTAATTATATATATATATATATAAAATGAAAATTACAATTGAATTTACCAAAATGATCCAAGATGGTAAAATTAAAGTAAATTATAAATATTAAAGAATTAACATTTATAAAATTATCTCAGCCAGATAAAAAAGCTCCATAAATCCAAATAGGAAATAGAGCTTATAATATGACATCAAATACTTCTGCATGCAAAATCCAATCCCGCATTTTGCTAATTCCTACCCTCTGATGAGAAGGAAAGTATTTCTTCGAAACTCTGCGGATTAAGGACTATCCATTTATCTAGTGTTTTCTTTTCAGATTAAATATGTTTTTAACTCATTTCAAAGTGTTTTTTAACATATTTTATTAACTGTTTGCTCATATATATATATATATATATATATATATATATATATATATATGTACACTGGCAAAAACCAAAAACAACAAGATGAAATAACTTCATATTTGTATTTTTTCGAATATTACAATTATTTCGACAGAAAGCAGACAATTTTAAATTTCATATCATTTAAAAATTTTCGTAGTTACATTTCATCAGATATGTTTGAAAACAATGCAAAGTTTGTACGTATTTTGACACATTTTCATTCTATAAAAACTACATCCGGCAGTGATTACCACCCCTCATGCTTTTAAGATATCCACCAGCTGTTTGGAGAAATTTATATATTATATCTATATATTATATATTTCGTATATTTGTTCTAAATTACGGCAAGAATTGTTAAATTTTGATTATTTTGAAACCAGACAAAAAATCTGAATTAATGAGATTTATGGTTTCTTACACTTAATTTATTATTTTTAGTGTTCTATTTATTAATGAATCTCAAGTAATTTGGTTATATTTTAACGTTTACTCTAAATTCAAATCTCTCACATAGAAAGTTTCGTATTTTGTGTATTACTCGGTGATTTTAATGTTAAACTAGGTAATACTACAATGCTATCGTTTTCTGTACATTAAAATAAATAAAATACGACAAAATAAAATAAAATAACTATATGTTATCTTAGGATGTTAACGAGTAATAATTATTATTGTAAAAATAATATTTTCCTTTGATGGAATAATAAAACAAAACCATTTCCAGGGGGAGTAACTCTGAATTACTAACTTAATTTATTCAAATATAAGTCGTCATATTAATTATTTTAATATATATATATATATATATATATATATATATTTATAAATGGAGATACGAAAATAGGTAAATATATAAATCTTTAAAAAAAATACTTTGCAAGGATGCAATATAGGTAAAATATTTTCGCTTGCTTTCTTTTCCTTATAAAGGAAATGGTTTCCATAATGTTTTATTGTTAAAGTATTTTTATTCGATAAGTCTGAAGAAAGGCTGTTCCCGTGAAAATTTTCAAAGGACATAATGTTTGAATTTGTCCGAATAGTCTTGAAACAATTGTAACTAACGATGAAATACACTATTTGTTTCTATCAACTCATTCTTTGAAGACTTGGTTTTTATTAAAACAACATATACACACACACACATATATATTTTATATATATACATATATATATATATATATATATATATGTATATATATATATATATATATATATATATATTTAAATAGACATTCCGACGAGTTATTTACGGGCGTCAATTCCATGGTCGAGTGGGAGAACCTCCAACTGTCAACACGACGGTTCTAGGTTCAATCCTTGGTTTGGGAGAGATGCTGGTCTAGCGGCACTGATGAGTTGTGATACAACGAAACAGGACTGTATGTCGATGACTACAAATATATATATATATATATATATATATATATATATATATATATATATATATAAATGATGGCCTAAAATTTCACACACACATATAATTTGATATTAAAAATGGATTTTAATGTATATATGTATACACATGCATGCACATGTATACACACACACACACACATAATAATAATAATTTGATTGCAAAATTTCCATTTTGGAACAAATTATGATAGGTTTGCAATAAGAGATGCCACATACAAATTTATTTCGTCTAAACTTTTACCCACCATCTTATGTAATTTACAGACACATTTATTAGATATAATAAAATCTTATTCCTAGGAGCGACATCATCCTGATTGCCAAAACCTAAAGATGAAGTTGCTCATATTTCCCCTCTCTAACTAAAAAGTCCTTCCACTCTCATAAACAGGACCGGGTACTTCTATAACCATTATAACTATATTGACCTGACACCGGCATTAACTGGATTGCACACTCATACACTTACAACTACCAGTACACTTCACTATTCAATAATATTGATTTCTCCCTCATGACAATCCGGCTATTAGCATTAGCTGCAATGATGCCATTCTATCATTCTGGATTATACACGAACATATAAAACGAACATTGCAAACCTAATTCACAAGGACAGTTCAATCGACACACATTCTTATACATAATTTATTCCATGTAAACTTACACATGTCATCACGCCTTGATATAAATTATTTAATCACTTTAAAATTAAACAGGCCACTTCCCATTTATTGCATTACCGTTATTTACATATTGTTAAATTTAAAACAATTATTCCACAGCTTTTTATACATCATATCCGGCTTTAGCTTCCTATATTTATCTAAATTACATTTTAATCAACTATAAAACATTCATAAATAATTAGCAACACATACAATATACTCCACAGCTTTTGTATTTTTTTTGTTTCCTTATATACTTTTTCTTACATCTGGGAAGGAAGATGGAAGGTGGGGTTCATTATTTCTGAATCTTCGCTAATGTGCTCGCAACTTTCTATACATCACATTCGGTATTAGCCTCAACTGCAATTTTAACCAACTAGGAAACATTAAAAAATAGCAACAGGAACAATATACTCAGCTTTTCTTGTATTTTTCGTTTCCTTAAATACTTTTTCAGTCATCTACGAGGGAAAGGGGAAGGTGAGGTTCTTTATTTACAAATGTTAGTTTACGTGTTTTTCTTTTTCCCCCGTTTTTTGGGGGGTGGGGGGTTAGAGATTCTTAAATTTAAACAATTACGTCACAGATTTCTTTACATCATATCAGGTTTCAACATCCTATATTTAGCTCAATTACATTTTAACCAACTAAGCCACATTTCTTGCATTTTTACTTTCTTTTTTTTTGGAGGGGGGGGGGAGGATCGGTGGGGTTCAATCTTTTTTTTTTCTTTCTTTGAAGATTGTGATGCTGGGTATGAGGCAGCCAAACCAGCTGCCAACATTCCCCTGCTTTATTTTGAAACTGTAGGGAAACGCATGATTTATTTGACTAGCATGAGGTGGGGTAGGTGTGTCAGAAATTTCGTGAAAAATAGTGAATAATTCCACTCCGTCTTTCCAAGCTTATAACTCCTCGAAAAATGTAATTCAAGCCCTATTTTTTCCTTTTCAGTTAAAGGAGCAAGGTTTCATTAAAAAAAAAAAAAAACACGTTTTTTTTTTTTTTTTAAAAAAACGTGTTTTTTTTAAAAAAAAGGTTTTAAACTTTGGACTTTACAGATAAATTTCTAAAAAAACACTTTTTTGTTTTAAATTTGAATATATTATTTATTGACCTTTTCTCTTCAATTTGTGATATATAACACTTTGGTGAGTAAATTAATTATTTACTTTTTAATAGACACTTGAAAATGGGGGGGGGCGTGAATTAAAAAAAAAACGTTTGTCTAAAATATTATATTCGGTTTATTGGAAAGAGCATAGAATTTCACATTGACCCTGAAAATATCGTAAAAATAGAATCAATAGAAAAAATTTGATAGGTTTTTAAAGTTTAAAAAATTGAAAAATATTGAGTTCGTAAAATTCATTACTGTTTTTTAAAAAATAAAAAAATATTTCTATTACTTTTAAAACAACTTTAATAGTTTATTTTGGAAGTATAATCCATAAAGAAAACAAACAACCCACTTTTAAAAGAGAAATTACGAATTTTTTATATTTTATTCGCAGTTCCGTGTTAGGGGTGTCAAAAATTCCTACAAAAATTCTGATACACCTAGAGGTGGGGGCACATTTCCACCAAGCAACACCGGTTAGCGGGTACTGCTAGTATATAATAAAAAAAATAAAGTTAAATATAAAAATATATAATAGACTTTCAGAACTTGCAAAATTATCTCCCTTAGACTGGTTAATTTAGAAAAAGTTCTGCTTAAGACCAAAAGGAGGTTAAAATTGATAAAATAAAATAACATTCTTTTCATAAAGGACGCAATAAACACTTCAAATATAACAGAAAAAAAAATAAGTATATTAAATCTCTCCTTTCATTTTCTTTTTTCTTTCGTTTTTTTTTTCTTTGTTTTCCTTAGTGTTCAAAAACATTACACGAACTTTATTTTTATTTAAATTTTGAATTTTAGGTTGTTTCAGGTAAACAATATTTGAACGAGATCTTATATATATATATATATATATATATATATATATATATATATATATATATATATATATATATATGATTCCTATTCCGGTTATAAAACAGATAAGTATCGGCTGAAGAGAGCTTGATACGGGAATCTAAAACGGTCCCCTATTATCAGTTTTGAAATCGACGGTACCGATGACTTATTTCATCTAAACTTTCTGTAAATAAAAAATATAAATAATATGCTCTTATTTTCGGAATTTTTCCTTATAATAGAGCACTCTGCTGGAATACTTTTTTCCAAAATAATATAACTATATATATATATATATATATATATATATATATATATATATATATATATATATATATAAGGAAACTATGCCATACTAAAATAATTATGTCATTATTTCTACACTCAGTCTTAACATAGGAGGAACTTAACAATTTAATAAAAAAATAAATACTGAATATTTTTACCTGAACATCATATGTAAAATATAGCACAGTACATATTTTGTATAAGTACAAAAACATGTTATGCTATAATATCTTCACAAATCAGTATGAAGTACAACAAAGAATAGAGTGCTCTTTGCTTTACACAGGATTGGAACATAATACATCATGGCCACCATTTACCAACATTTAACAAAAATGACAGTGTAGTTAAGGTAGCCAGTGCCCAGCAGTAACTGTCAGTGCCTGCTAGTGCCCTCAAGTGCCTGCCAGTCCCATCAAGTGCCTGCAAGTGCCCTCAAGTGGCAATAGCCACCTTAAAAAAGCACTATCCTCAGTTGCTGTTGATAACAATTATAACCACCACTGGATGTGAGTCCATGACAATTGAAGACAAACGATTTCATTTTGAAGGAGTCCAATGGATGCCGACAACAGTTGTGATCGATAATGACCTATTGTTACAAAGGTAGTCTATGCCTACCAAATGCCTCAAAAGACCACTACACGCCAGTGACCACCAGTGATTGGCACATGCATCCAGTGACAGTCAAATTCACTTTGGAGCAATCAAATTTAGGCTGATATTGGTCATGGCTGCCAGTGACCAATAGTGACCACTATGAACCGACAGTAAAAGTTGTAATAACAGGTAACAACCCAAAACAACATCAATCACCATTGCCCAATCGCACCAACAATGACAGCCAGTTGATTCTCATAACTGCCACTGCCAAATAATGCACGACAATGGAAGCCAGATGATTTCATTTTGGCCACTGCTTCAGTGCTTGCAATTTTTCAGAGCTAACCGTGACTCCCACTAGCAACTGCTGCCATCTCTTTTCGCTACTACTTTTTTAGCTGTTTATTATCATAGTCAGTAATTTACATGACTCAAATATGATAATGCACTAGATAATCATAGGTTAATTTGTTTTGGGGGGGTGGATGTTATTTACCAAATCTGTTCTGGCTTTGGGTCATATTTCCACTGGGCAATGCCGGTAGATGGGCCCTACTAGCATAATGTATAATCATGCTGACACACCGGTTCTTATCAGATCACCAAATTCATGCACAGACACCTTTAAAGTAAAGTGGATATCCATAGTGTTTAGATTGAATGGAGCCTATATATATATATATATATATATATATATATATGAGCAAACAGTTAATAAAATATGTTAAAAAACACTTTGAAATGAGTTAAAAACATATTTAATCTGAAAAGAAAACACTAGATAAATGGATAGTCCTTAATCCGCGGAGTTTCAAAGAAATACTTTCCTTCTCATCAGAGGGTAGGAATTAGCAAAATGCGGGATTGGATTTTGCATGTAGAAGTATTTGATGAAACAACAAGTAAGTCAAAGATTTTATTTGAAAACAAAAAAAGTGAAGCAGAGGGAATATGGTGAAGAAAAAGTTGATTACACATGAATGGATAGTCTGGTGGAAGATAAAAAATCCAGTGACAGTAAAATCCAAATGTAAAACTTCAAGAAAGTTAAAAGAATTTTCATTTGTACAAGTAAAATCCAAGGAAATCCCGTAATTGGAAGAAGATCGCCCATAATAATCCATGGAATAATTCACAAAAATGTGCACAAGGAAAAAAGAAAAGATTCCAATAATATTAATAAAAGAAAAATAAGATATGCTTTTCAATCTACTTCTGAGACATAAATATAAATAAGAAAGATCAGGGAAAAGAAATAGGAGAGAGAAAAAAAATGATGATAAAGTTAAATATAAAATATAAAATAAAGAGAAACAAAAATCAAAATGACCCAGACAGGAAATGTTAAAGGCGCGAAAAAAATATATAGGGCAAAATGATATAGGTCAACTGAAATGTACAGGTCATCACTTAAAAAAAATGTCAGCAAGAGTTGTTAGACGACACTAAATGGAAAATAAATAAATAAAGAATAAATTAATAAATAAATAGAAAATAAATAATAAATAAAGAATAAATAAATAAATAAAAAAAATAATAAAAAATAAAATATAAAATAAAGAAATAAAAAAATAAAATAAAAATTATATAAGGGGAGAGGATGGCCGGTATCTGCAAATTCAGGAAACGGCAAGAAAAAAAAGTAAGTAAATGCATAAGCTCTATTTCCTATTAGGTTTTATCGAGCTTTTACATCTGGCTGAGATAATTTTATAAATATTATTTCTTTAATATTTATAATATACTTTAATTTTACCATCTTGGATCATTTTGGTAAATTTAATTGTAATTTTTATTTTATATATATATGTGTGTGTGTTTGTGTGTGTGTGTGTGTGTGTGTGTGTGTGTGTGTGTGTGTGTGTGTGTGTGTGTGTGTGTGTGTGTGTGTAGATATATATAAAATTAAATTTATGACAAAAAATATAAATATAGGCATATATGAATTTTTGTCAGTTAAATAAGAAAAAAAAATCATATAAAAAGGGGATTATAAAGGCATCAGAAGAGGAGAAGGAGGCTAAGTTACAGATCTGGAAAACGCAGAATCATTATTATTATTATTTCATTTAGGATTGAAACGTAAAATAAAATAAAAGGAAGATAAATGAAATATTAAACATAAAAGTAAAATAAAAAAATTGTTTTTAAAGTAATGAGGTGTATGGCAGTTATATAACTGAGGTTTGTTGAGGCTAGAGGTGGGCGATTGGGTGATTAAAAATGAGGTGAAATTCTAAAAAGGAGAATGCACGAGGGAGTGCTTTAATGCAAAAGATCGTAGAAAATGGAAAAAAGCGTCAAAAAAAAGAAAAGTAAAAAAAGACGATAATGAGGAAAAATATAATAGTGGATAAATGACATCGTATAATAATGAGAACATAAAGGAATCAAGATGAAACAAAATATTGTCATATTAGCAAAGAAAAAATATAAAAACATATAAAAAAATTTTGGATCAAAGATGGTTACATAATATTATATAACAAGTCCAATAGTGAAAGTTATATTTTTGCAGGCAGTAGTCTAAGACGCAATGAGAATATTATCCATTAAGTACATCCCTGAAAAGTTTGGTCAGTTGGGTATGGGTAGATGTGTCGATAGGGTTGTAGTCCTAATATTTTTATAGTAGGAATCCTCCAATGTAGCATTGGAATACCGCCTCAGAGTTCAAAATATAGCACCAGTAATTAAGGATTTCAGTGGCGTAAAGCATAAAACATATACTGTGAAAGCCAAAGATGACCCGAGGAAGTTTAAGTTCGGAAAGCAAAAAATATCTCGAGGATAGACAGAAAAATTTAACTTAATGCCAGGCTGGTAACAGAAAAAAATAGGTAAAAATGAAATAATAGAAAATTCTTAGAGGATAAAAGGAGCAAGAGGAAGAAAGATGATCAAGGAAAGGACAAAGATGCTGGCAAGGAAAACTATAAGGGTGTGTATTTCCAACAACAGGGAAGGGAGAGGATATTCTGTGTTCAACATCTTTACAAGTCAGGTTTCGTTGAGAGGTTGTACAGGATGGGTGAGAGATGTGTGAGGCAAAAAGATAGATTATGAGATAGGGAGGGGGTTGGTGTGACAGATATGATGAGGGATAGAGAAATTAGTCGTATTTCAATATATCCGGGCAGAAATCTTGAAAGTAGACATCATTTTGGATAAGCGATATATTAGGTGTTGGAGTGAGTGTTATTTAAATACGAGCTATGGATGGTGGCATTATCCGTGGTTTAAAAAAAATGTTAAAGTTAAAGCTAGGGAGGTCATTAGAGTCAAAATTTAGTAGGATGGGGATGGCACCGAATTAAAAGTGAATAAGTAGAGGGATACCTAGAAATGTGAAATTCAGTATTGTCTAAATTTAATGGGAGTTTATTTTTTGGGGAGGGGTAAGCAACATAGTACAAGGGACAAAGTGCTCAGAGTGGAAAAAGCGAGAGGCCAGGCATAGCAATGGTTATGCATGTATATGAGGAAGATAGGTTAAATATATTAATCAGATGAAGTTAAATTAATTTAAAATAAATTAAATAGGTTCTGATCATATTATGTCAATTAACGTTAAGGTATTAAAATATTAAATTATGATCATTCAGAGTTATAGAGAGTAAAGATCTGTGCAAATAGATTTAAGGACATGAATAGTGTTTGAGGGGTGAGGGTTAAGTGCCTAATGTTTATAGGTAAGATACGGATAAAGTTAACTTAACTTAATGTTTAGATAAGATGTACAGGAATATTAGCGATTGATGGTTTAGGTGTACAGATGGTTCTGGAAGAGTTTTCTGGGGGGTAAAAGTAGGCTACAGTAGAGATAAGGGTTAGAGAGGTATTTACCTGTCGACTATAAGTATAATATATTTTACATTTCCATCCTAATTTATCCTAAGTTAGATGTCGCATTTTTCTAAATTTGTAACTTAGCCCCTTTCTCTTCTCATGAGAAGTATTAGGGTTCAAAATGCTCAATTAAAAACAGCGTTTATAACCCCTGAAACCATATAGAAATATGACGTTTTTCCTAATTGAACTGACAAATAAATTCATATATACTTATATTTATGTTATTATACAATAATTAAATGAATAATTTTGTGCTACAAAACAGTTGCTATCAAGAATTGTGAGTACTTAAAGGAATAAATTGTAAGATGGTCAAAATCATGAAATTTGGAATATAGACTTTTGTCATTTACTTGTTATATGATCTATAATTACATTGAACTACAAAAATTAGGGATTGATATTAATAAAAGGTGAAATATAATTGAAAAAAAAAGCATATTTCCACAGAAATATATACATTATATATATATATATATATATATATATATATATATATATATATATATATATATATATATACTAGTGAAGGTATCCGGCGTTGCCCGGGTGTAGAGAGGTGATGTAGTAAGGAACTGCAAAACAACAGTAGACAGCTCGGGTGGAGAGAGGTATAAAAACGTAAGTAGTAGTAGGCAGGCAGGCTTGGAGCAGTAAATGTGAAAGAGGAAAAGAAGGTGAAAAAATCCACACATACACACACATACACACACATACACACATTTTGCCTTTTATATAATAGATAACATAAAGTAGATGATAAAATATTCCAGTAACATTTTTTCTCCGCCTTCTTGGCTTTCGTCTGCCTCTTTAAAAAAAAATTTTTTATTACATTTTCACCCCAAACAAGGCATATTGCCACTTTGTTGCAGGGGATACTATCAGGGACATAGGCATCAGGGGTACTGTGTAGGGAGTTGGGCAGCAAGATGTCGGTTCACGTTGCACTTGAACTTCTGCATGTCAGTACAGTTGGGGAAGCAGGGACTCAGAAGGGAATTCCAAAGTCTAGCTGTCCTGTTACAGTTAGGATGTCTGCTATCGGGATGGGTTTGCCTAAATCCATATTGTTGGTCAGTCAGAAGTAAGGTGATGGACTAGAGTTTGGTTAATTATGGTCTCAAATATTTTGGCGAAAAGTGGAAGGAGGCTAATGGGGCGATAATTTACTGGGTCAGTTCTTTCGCCAGAATTCTTGAAAACTGGTACTACGGAAGCAGTTTTCCAGCAGGCAGGAAAGCAAGATTAATTAAGGCATTTGTTGTAAAGTTTGGAGAGAACTGGAGCTACTTCGCCAGAGCACTTTTTTAATAGCACGGCTGGAATGAGATCAGGTCCACATGCTTTTGCAGTGTCAAGATTTCTTATGATAGCATGCACCTGAGAAGGGGTGATTTTCAGATCGTCTAGTTTTACCTTCTAACATACCCTCAAACATAACAGGCTAGTGGTTTATCATTTGACATGGCCAAAAAGTTTAAGGGATTTACTTTTGATTTTATAAATTAGAGGGAGTAGGGAAGTAGTTTGACAGAGGGTGGATATTTTGTTTTCAATCAGACAAAGTCACGTAATGAAACGTATTACGTTATTTTGAAACAGCTCAATGCGGTTGGCTCATTGTTTAGTCCATATGATACAATCAATACCATATAAAACTATAAAACTACTAAAGGGTCCTGCTAGTTTATATATAATTCTGAAATACAATTATTAGTTCTTAGTTGTCAGATTTAAATTAAATACAACATTATGTAAAATATATCATCATATTTTATTTCCTAATCTATTCTTAATTTAAATCTGACTAGCAGTTCAGCCCGGCTTTGCTCGGTCCCTATGTACTGTTCATAACTTTATGTGCATATGTATGTATTAAAAAGTTTGAGTCATGTTCAGGTAACCTACATCTAAAATTTCAAGTGTTTCGACCCAAAATTGGCAGAGGAGTTTGGTAGAGTCTGCAAAGGTCAACTTTTTCAAGTTTGACCTCTTGGTAGCCAAATTTTCACCCCAATACCTCAAAACCTTGCTGCATGTCTGAATAACTTTTATGTAAAATTTCAAATGTTTAGACCAAAAATTGGCTGAATAGTTTTCGAGCAACCGCAAAAGTCAAACCTTTTGAACTTTGACCCCTTGCTAGCTTAATTTTCGAGAAAGACTCGATTAAAAAGCTTGCCCTATGTCTGAATACAGTTTATGTAAAATATCACATGTTTAGACCAAAAATGGGCTGACTAATTTGGTAGAGAACACAGTGATCAAATTTTTTTAAACTTTGACCCAAATGTTTATCACTTAACATTTATTGTTTTGGGCTCAAATCAAATTACAAAGTTTGATCAATGTCCAAGTAACCTACATCTAAAATTTAAAGTGTTTAGACTCAAAATTAACGAAGGCGTTTGGTGGAGTTTTAAAAGATCAAATTGTTGAACTTTGATCCCTTGATAACCAAATTTCTGGACGAAAACCTATTAAACAGATTTTCCCAAATCTCAATAACATTTATGTCAAATTTTAAGTATGTAGACTGAAAATTGACAGAGTAGTTTGGTAGGGGAATACACACGCACACACACACACACACACTTTTATAGATATACTAGCATGGGTGCCTGGCGTTACCCGGGTGTTTGGAGGTGTATGCTGAGCAAAAAAAAAAACAAACAAAAAACAAGAAAAAACGGTTAGTTTTTTTTAACTTTGACCCCTATTATGACGCCTTAACATTTATTGTTTTGAGCTCAAATCAAGTTATTAAGTTAGATCTATGTCCAAAGAACCTATATTTAAAATTTCAAGTGTTTAGACCCCAAATTGTCGGAGGAGTTTGGTAGAGTTCTCAAAGGACAAACAGTTGAACTTTGACCCCATAACAGCCAAATTTCTGGCTGAAAACTGATCACATCACTGTACAACAAATTTCGAGTCTGTAGACTAAAAATTGACAGAGTTATTGCGTAGGGAAATGTACACACACACACACACACACACACACACACACACACACACACACACACACACACACGTTCACATTTATAGATATACTAGCATTTCAGCCCGGCGTTGCCCGGGTGTTTGGATGTGTATGTTGAGCAAAAAAGAAAAAAAAAGTGGTAGTAGGAAGGCAGGCTCGAACTCGTACCGCAAACGAGGAAAAGAATGGGGTAAACCCTAACGTTTATGCTGTTACAACAACCGCCAAACCGGAAGTGACATTTTTTTAAAATTAAGGCTAGACAATCTAAAGGAGAGGATAACTTTAAAAAATATCGGCAAAAAAAGTGACCCCCCCCTGTAGAAAAGTGCCTAGTTGAAGGGGAAGATATTAATGTTTTTAGACAATTTTTCGATATTTGTCGTATGAAAGGTCAAACTTTAAAACGATACTAATCTTGGTAAAATTCGTTGCCTCTATTGAAAATTTAAGGCAGACATGCAAACAGACATACATACATACATTTATATATTGGTAGCTAAAAATTTTCGACCCAAACTGGTGAAAAAGATTGCCCTATCTCTGAATACGCTTTATGTAAAATTTCAAATATTTAGACCAGAAATTATCTGAGTAATTTGGAAGAGACCGCAGAGGTCAATTTTTTAAAAACTTTGACCCCTATTATGACTCCTTAAAATTTATTGTTTTGGGATCAAATCGAGTTATTAAGTTAGATCCATGTCTACAGAACCTATATCTAAAATTTCAAGTGCATAGACCCAAAATTTTCGGAGGAGTTTTCCCAAATCTCATTACCCTGTATATCAAATTTAGAGTCTGTAGACTAAAAATTGACAGAGTTATTTCGTAGGGAAATGTACACAGATACATACACAGACACACACACACGTTCACTTTTATATATATAGATAGACTAGCATAGATGCCCGGCGTTGCCCAGGTGGTTGGAGGTTTATGCTGATTAAAAAAAAAAAAAAAAAAGGTAAATTTTTTAAAAATTTGACCCCTATTATGACCCCTTAAAATTTAATGTTTTGGGATCAAATCGAGTTATTAAGGAACCTATATCTAAAATTTCAAGTGTTTAGACCCAAAATTGTCGGAGGTGTGTGGTAGAGTTCTCAAAGGTCAAATAGTTGAACTTTGACCCCTTAACAGGCAAATTTCTGGCCGAAAACGGACCACATAGATTTTTCCAAATCTCAGCACCCGGTATATCAAATTTCGAGTCTGTAGACTAAAAATTGAGTTATTGCATAGGGAAATGTACACAGACACACACACAGACACACGTTCACTTTCATAGATATATAGATATATTGATAGATAAACAAAAATATATACATATACATAAATATATATGGAAACAATTTTTTGTTTACTGTAAAGATTTTATGCAAATATTATGCAAGTATAAATCAAGTAGAATATCTGCATGAATATAATTACACGTAATAGTTAACTAAAGATGATCATCCTACGGAAAAAACTAATATGGAATTAATTAAAATGAATGTTTAAAAGAATATGCAAATTAGCTAGATCTTTTGCTAATGAATCCAATTCCACAAGCCATATATACGAATATTTTATTTTGTTTTTAAATAAATAGAAAAGAAGCTTGCCTTTTTTCTGTTGTTCTTGGCCTTCGGGCCGGAATCGAAGTGTTTTGTGTCGAGCTTCAGAGACATCGAGATCGTGTCGGAGGTGCTCGCTCAGTATGAAAGAATTACAGGGATCAAGATAAACCGCAGCAAGTCGGTAGGACTGCGGTTAGGCGCCTGGAGTGGCAACGCCAACCTCCCGGCACCCTTCAGCTGGACAGATGGCCTGGTTCGAATCCTCGGCATGTGGTTCGGACCGGGTCTTCAGCTTGACAAAAATTGGTTGGAGGTATGGTTCAAAGGTGGAGGCTGCAGTCAATTCGTGGCTTCCTAGGAAACTTTCCTTAAAGGGTAGAGCTGAGACGTGCACCACTTATGTCTTTCCTCTCATCCTTTACCGACTGGCCGTACTTCCCCTGCCTGCACAACACCTAACAGCTCTTGTCGAACTCTTGTACTCACTTCTTTGGGACAAAGGAAGACATTGGGTGAGCAGACAGGTCTCTATTCAACGTCCATGTGAGGGAGGCTTGGGAATGCCAGACTTGAAGTGTCATCGAGACGCTGAGAGTCTGGCCTTCCTGAGCCACTATATGCAAGATGACCAACCGTGGCACCCCGTGGTTACTGCTGCCTTCCCCGACCTCATTCTCAACCCTTCTATCGAGAGCCGTCGCAGGCTGCGGGGAGAATCTGCCTACATGAAAGAGTGCCAAGCCGCGCTAAAACGACTACCAAGGTCCAGCGACCTTGTGACTGCTACCCGTAGGGAACTCCACAGGAATCTAGTGAAGGGAGCCGCCGACGACCCGCTATGCGCGCATTTGGGTTAGCAGCAGAGTGAGATCTGCTCCGCGTGGAGCTGGGCGCCAGGTTCGAGTCATCTGAACAATTCGGAGTTCTCTCTGACCTGGCGATTGACCCGAAATGCACTTCCACTCAACAACGTACAATGCAGTTCCGGGTTTTTGGAGTCGCCTGATTGTCCCCGTTGTGGGACAACGGCCATAGAAACGACTGATCATGCTTTCTTTGATTGCCACGAACTCCACCGGTACTGGTCGTATGTCAGCGAGGTGACGGCTCGCATCGATCCTGAGCATCCTCGCCCAATTACCGTATCCAATGTCGTGGACAATGTGAGGCCACCGTGGGACCGAGAAAGACAAATGGTCTACGTTACGATCCTGGCCGTGGCGAGAATGGTGATTTGGACGTCGCGTCTGCAAGGTTGCCAGGGGGTGTTGTCTTTTTCTGATCAGGATCTGATCGCTTTCTTTAAGCACCAACTATGGGTGATAGAGGAAGGCTGCATCGCGCGGCATTTGACAGAAAATGGATACAGGTAGCAAGTCTGTGTGTATGAAGAGGAGCCAAATTTGAATACGTGTTCCCTGCCTAGGTGTGGAACGCGCAGTTCCGTAAATTAAAATTCAACAAATAGCCTCTCAGCTAGCTGAGTGTGTGTTCCATCCCTCCCTGATTTGGAAGCCTCCAAGATCCCCACCCCCTCCTTCTTGCAATTTTTGTTTTCACTTCCTCCTCTAAATTTCACCCATCTTTGAGAGAAAGAAATACAAACTAACCCCCATTCCTTACCCACAAAATTTTCTTTTCTCCATTCACCCCCATCTAGAGGGCATCCCCACTTAGAGACTAACCCACAGAAGCGAGGTTCCTTTTATAAACCTAGTGGAACGGGCAGTCTATAAACTAGACAGGGTTGGGAGGGTCCTACTAATCACCCCCCCCCCCCCCGCCTCGAATTATTGTACCATTTTTATTGTTATCTTTTTTTGTTTTTACACGTCAACAAAAAATGTTTTAAAAATTAGGAGTTAAGTAGGATGTCCTCCAGTATGAAAGGTAAATGCGGTATTATTGTGAAAGATACTAGCTGGGAGAAACTTTTGATTTTGTTTAGTTCTGGAGTAACAAGGATGACCAACGACACCCACAATCCCCCACCTCCTTTTGAGTTAGCCATGTGCCTAAGTTTTTTGTTCATTGTTGATTTTCAATGTATTTTTAACATGAATAAAGGATTTAATATCTCAAAGTGTAGTATCTGTTCTGCAGATGCTGCACTTAAGGTAATTTGTCCCAGTCAATGGAGGGGAAATCCTCTATACTGGGACAATTATTAATTTTGGTAACCAGAGTGCCACCTTTTTGCCTACTTTTAGGGGAGCTGGTTTTTACCCCGCATTAAAAACGGCCTTGTGCCTAATTTGCTTTGGTGGGGAAGCAAATAAATACATTGAACGGTTAGTCCTAGTGGGTGATTGGAATGCCATTCTTGATCCCAGGGTAGATAAGGTCGGTGGGACTAGAGGGACGGATGAGTGTGAAACCAGTCTGTCGGACCTGATGGCTAGATGCGATCTGGTAGACAGCTATTGGGTGGATCATCCGGGGCAAGAAATGTGGACGTGGCTATCTAGCAGGCCTTCCGTTTCAAGTACTTACTTGGATCGGTTGTTAATTAGAAGAGGCAATGTAGAATACATATCTTGTCCCACGTTCCACTGGTTAGGCCACTCTGACCACAAACTACTTGTGGCCAGGTTAGATTTAGATAGGCACCCCAAGTTAGCCGGGTACTGGAAGTTAAATGCCTCCTTACTGGAGATAGATGACTTCCGGGAAAAGCTAACCGAACACATCAAGAAGGAATTAGTGGGGGCGGTTACCGGGAGTAGGTGGTGGGTAAATGCCAAATCTAGTATTAGAGACTTCTCTGTCAAATATGGTCAACGCCTCACCCTAGATAGGGCCAAGGCAGAGAAGTGGCTAGAGGATAGACTATCCCGGGCAGTGGCAGGAGGGGATTCCCTAGAGATAGGTCTAGCTAAGGTGGACCTGAGTCGTTTGGCTAGCGAGCGATATCAGGGCCAGGTAGTTAGGGCTAGAATTAAAAAGATGCCCAATGAAGCTGTGAATGTGGACAAATCAGAACGAGTCTATTTGCTCAGGTGAAAATCAGATAGGTATATTCGTAAGATTCAGAGCCCGGAAGGACACTCCTTAGTGTCGGCTCGGGAGATTTGCGAGCGGTTTCGAGTGCACTTTGAAAATCGTTTCGCACAGCTGTCCAGACTCCGCGTCCAGGAGTTTGGCAACTATTTGGCTGGCTCGCCACACCTGGAGGCGGCCCAAGCTGCTTGTTGTGATGGTCGGGTTACAGAGTGTGAGGTTGTTGCTGCTATGAAGCAGGTCGCCTATAATAGAGCACCAGGACTCGATGGACTGCCCTACGAGCTGTTCTTGAGGTTGTCGCACATGTTTGTTCCGATTCTGAAGAGCGTGTTTAATCACTGGTTTGACATGGGATCCATCCCGAGTCAGGTTACCAAAGGCGTGGTCACACTTCTGAAGAAGAAGGACACACATGTTGGGGGGGGGATGATTTTAGGCCCATCACGTTGAATACAGATTTGAAAATTCTGGCCCAAGTTCTTGCGAATCGTTTGCAGGTTGTTATCACTGACTCGATCGAACCAGATCAGAACTACGCTGTGAAGGGGAGATCGATTCAACACAATTTGCATTTGATTCGTACAGTCCTAAAAAACTTAGAAGATGACACCAAAGCCGCGCTGATCAATTTAGATCAATCCAAGGCTTTTGATAGGGTTGATCATCGTTTCCTGATGGCTGTTTTAGAGACCACCGGCTTTGGATCCAGCTTCTGTAGATGGATCTCCATTTTCTATGCTTGGCCAACAGCAGTTGTGCAGGTCAACGGGGTGCGGTCGGCGCCGTTCACAGTTTCTCCGTCGGTGCGACAGGGGTGTCGCTGTTGCCCATTCTATATGTCCTCGCGTTGGAACCATTCCTTAGGAACGTGAGGTCCAGGGTGGCTGGACCGGCCCTGCGCAGTATTGCTCTTCCTGGTGGTGTGCTAGCCAGAGTTTCCGCGTTTGCCGATGATGTCACCATATTTGTCTCAAGCGTCGTTGATATTATTACGGTGATTAAAGCTCTCAAGCATTATGAAAAAATTACAGGGGCCGTAGTCAATCTCAGCAAATCCATTGGCCTGAGGTTGGCCACTTGGCAGAGATCGAATGCTCTGCCTAACGCATTTGTCTGGCCCGGCTCAGATCCTTGGTGTTTGGTTTGGACCCAGTCTCTGTCTTGATAAGAATTGGTCGGAGGTACAGACCAAGGTCGAAGCATCTGTGAGGGTTTGGCTTCGAAGGGGATTGTCCCTTAAAGGTAGAGAAGAAGCATGTGCTACTTAAGTGTTTCCGCTGATCCTTTACCGGCTGGCTGTACTTCCTCTGCCTGCGGTCCGTATGGCGGCCTTAACGCATGCGCTCTTTTCACTGTTGTGGAATGAGCAACGGCCACTTGTCCGTAGATAGGTCTGTTCTCAACGTCTTGTAGATGGGGACCTGGGGATGCCTGACCTGGCAAGTCATAAAGATGCCAAAAGGTTGGCGTTCCTGGGTAGAACTCTGATGAAGGAATCTTATTGGGGTCCCGCAGTTGGTGTAGCATTTCCCAACCTTATCCCTAATCACTTAATTGAATGCCAGAGAAGACTGAGAGGGCAATCACAATTCCTCAACGAATGCCGAAATGTGCTTAGAGCGATGCCAGGGTCCCTTGACCTTGCACAGCCTAGAAGGGCATTGTATCGGGGTTTAGTGGTGGGGACCGCTTCGGACCCACTTGGAGAGCGGCTGCAGCTGTCGGAGGGGGAGGTCTGCTTTCTATGGAATTGGGCACCAGGCCGGGGATATCTTAACAATTCCGAATTTTCCCTGATCTGGCGATTGCTTAGAAACGCTTTACCCCTCAATGACATACTGTTCAGAATTGGTAGGACATTTAGTCCTTTTTGTCCACGGTGCGAGGAAGATAGCTTAGAAACTGTAGAACATGCATTTTTTACTTGTTCCAAGCTCCGTGAATTCCGGGGGTAGTCAATAACGCAGATCCCTTGTGGCCTAAGGAGGGACGAATGGTGTTCCTAGCGACCTTGGCCATAGCTAGACTAGTAGTGTGGGTTTCACGCATAGAGATAAGGTGTGGGGGGGGGAGCCGCCTTCTCATCGGAATCTAATTTTAAACACCAACTTAAAATCAAAATCAGATGCGATAGAAGTAGCTTATCTCACTCACAGTTTAGTATTTTTCGATATTTGTCGTATGAAAGGTCAAACTTTAAAACGATACTAATCTTGGTAAAATCCATCGACTCTATTGAAAGTTTAAGGCAGACATGCAAACAGACATACATACATACATTTATATATTGGTAGCTAAAAATTTTCGACCCAAACTGATGAAAAAGCTTGCCCTATCTCTGAATACGCTTTATGTAAAATTTCAAATATTTAGACCAGAAATTATCTGAGTAATTTGGAAGAGACCGCAGAGGTCAATTTTTTAAAAACTTTGATCCCTATTATGACCCCTTAAAATTTATTGTTTTGGGATCAAATCGAGTTATTAAGTTAGATCCATGTCCAAAGAACCTATATCTAACATTTCAAGTCCATAGACCCAAAATTTTCGGAGGAGTTAAGTAGAGTTCTCAAAGGTCAAATCGTTGAACTTTGACCCTTTAACAGCCAAAACATTTCTGGCTGAAAACCGATCATGTAGATTTTTCCAAATCTCAGTACACTTTATATCAAATTTCGAGTATGTAGACTAAAAATTAACAGAGTTATTGCATAGGGAAATTTTCACAGACAGACAGACACACAGACACGTTCACTGTTATAGATATATAGATAGATTGATAGATTAAACAAAAATATATACGTACTAGCATGGGCGCCCGGCGTTGCCCGGGTCTTTGGATGTGAATGTTAAGCAAAAAAAAAAAAAAAAAAAGTGGTAGTAGGAAGGCAGGCTCGAACCCGTACCGCAAAGGAGGAAAAGAATGGGGTAAAACCTAACGTTTATGCTGTTACGACCACTGCCAAACCGGAAGCGACATTTTTAAAAATTAAGGTTAGTCAATCTGAAACTTGGAAAATATTTGTTGATGAGAGGATAACTTTAAAAAATATCGGCGAAAAAAGTGCACTCCCCCCCCTGTAGAAAAGTGCCTAGTTGAAGGGGAAGATATTAAAGTTTTTAGCCAATTTTTCGATATTTGTCATATGAAAGATCGGACTTTAAAACGATACTGATCTTGGTAAAATTCGTTGCCTCTATTGAAAATTTAAGGCAGACATGATAACATACATACATACATACATTTATACATTGGTAACTAAAAATATTCAACCCAAACTGATGAAAAAGCTTGCCCTTTATGTAAAATTTCAAATATTTAGACCAGAAATTGTCTGAGTAATTTGGAAGAGACCGCAGAAGTCAATTTTTTTTAAACTTTGACCCCTATTATAACCCTTTAAAAATTATTGTTTTGGGCTCAAATCAAGTTATTAAGTTAGATCCATGTCCAAGGAACCTATATCTAAAATTTCAAGTGCGTAAACCCAAAATTTCCGGAGGAGTTTGGTAGAATTCTCAAAGGTCAAATCATTGAACTTTGACGCCTTAATCGCGAAATTTTTGCTAAAAACGGATCACATCGATTTTAACAAATCTCAGTACCCTGTATATCAAATTTAGAGTCTGTAGACTAAAAATTGACAGAGTTATTGCGTAGAGAAATGCACACAGACACGTTCACTTTTATAGATATATAGATACATAAATATATATGGAAAAAATTTTGTGTTTCCTGTAAACATTTTAAGCAAATATTATGCAAGTATAAATCAAGTAGACTATCTGCATGAATATAATTACACGTAATAGTTAACAAAAGATTATCATCCCATAAGTAAACCGAAAAACTAATATGGAATTAATTAAAATGAATGTTTAAAAGAATATGCAAATTAGCTAAATCTTTTGCTAGTGAATCCAATTCCACAAGCCATATATAAGAAAATTGTATTTCCTTTTTAAATAAATAGAAAAGAGGGTTTTTAATATGAATATCAATGCACACAAAAGAAAAACGAGTTCATAGGAGCAGATATAGATAGATAGATAGAAAGATAGATATACTAGCATTTGAGCCCGGCATTGCCCCGGTGTTTGGATGTGTGTGTTGAGCAAAAAACATTGTAGTAGAAAGGCAGGCTCGAACCTGTATCATGAAGGACGAAAAGAACGGGGGAAAAAACCTGATGCCTTTGTCGTTACGACCACCACCAAACCGGAAGTAACGTAGGTTTTACTTAAGGCTAGACAATAGAAAGGAGAGGATGACTTTAAAAAATATCGGCAAAAACAGTGACCCCCACCTGTAGAAAAGTGCCCAGTTGAAAGTGAAGATACTAATGTTTTTAGCCAATTTTTCGATATTTGTCGTCTGAAAGGTGGAACTTCAAAACGATACTGATCTTGTAAAAATCCGTCGCCTCTATTGAAAGTTTTTGGTACACAGGCAAACATACATACATGCATACATTTATATATTGGTAACTAAGAATTTTCGACCCAAACCGATTAAAAAGCTTGCCCTATCTCTGAATATCTTTTATGTAAAATTTCAAATGTTTAGACCAAAAATTGTCTGAGTAATTTGATAGAAACGGCAGATGTCAAATTTTTTAAACTTTGACCCTTATTATGACCCCTTAAAATTTATTGTTTTAGGCTCAAATTAAGTTATTAAGTTAGATCCATATCCAAGGAACCTATATCTAAAATTTCAAGTGTTTAGACCCAAAATTGTCGGAGGAGTTTTGTAGAGTTCTCAAAGGTCAAATCGTTGAACTTTGACCCCTTAACAGCCTAATTTCTTACTGAAAACCGATCATCTAGATATTTTCCCAAATCTCAGTACCCGGTATATCAAACTTCGAGTCTGTAGACTGAAAATTAACAGAGTTATTGCCAAGGAAAATGTACACAGACAGACAGACACACACACAAACACGTTCACTTTTATAGATATACTAGCATTTCGGCCAGGCGTTGCCCAGGTGTTTGGAGGTGTATGCTGAGCAAAAAAAATAAAAAACGGTCAATTTTTTAAATTTTGACCCCTATTATGACCCCTTAAAATTTATTGTTTTGGGCTCAAATCAAGTTATTAAGTTAGATCCATGTCCAAGGAACCTATATCTAAAATTTCAAGTGTTTAGACCCCAAATTATCAGAAGAGTTTGGTAGAGTTCTCAAAGGTCAAATCGTTGAACTTTGACCCCTAAACACCCAAATTTCTGGCCGAAAACGGATCACGTAGATTTTCCCAATTCTTAGTATGCTCTATATAAAATTTCGAGTCTATAGACTGAAAATTGACACAGTTATTGTGAAGGAAAATGTACACAGACACACAAACACGTTCACTTTTCTAGATAGATAGATAGATATACTAGCATAGGTGCCCGGGTATTTGGAGGTGTATGTTGAGCAAAAAAAAAGAAAAAAAAGCGGTCAATTTTTTTACCTTTGACCCTATTATGACCCCTTACAATTTATTGTGTCAGGCTCAAATCAAGTTATTGATCGCCAAATTTCTGGCCAAAAACCAATCACATCGATTTTCCCAAATCTCAGTACCCTGTATATCAAATTTCGAGTCTGTAGACTTAAAATTGACAGAGCGTAGGGAAATGTACATACACAGACAGACTTACAGAGTTCTCAATGGTCAAATCGTTGAAATTTGACCCCTTAATCGCCAAATTTCTGGCCGAAAACGTATAACATCGATTTTCCCAAATCTCAGTACCCTGTATATCAAATTTCGAGTCTATGGACTGAAAATTGACAGAGTTATTGTGTAGGGAAATGTACACACACAGACAGATACACTGACAGATACACAGACACGTTCACTTTTATAGATATATAGATATATACTAGAAGACTTGTACCAGTAAAATGAGTAAAATTAATTCTGTGAACAGTTTTTCACCAATTCCTTCACATATGCCTCATTACAAAAATTAAAATAAAGATATAAATGATACTTAAGAATCTTTACAATCCTTATTCTAATTTTGATCCAAATCTATGGCACGATTTTCATTCTCGCAAATGCCTAAATTTTAAGGCTTGAGCTTAAAGGGTCTTGAGAAAAAATTGAACTTCAGAGAATTTGGATAATTTGTGTATAATAACTATAGATAAAATTTAATGCAAACCGGAAATATTTGAATTTTCAGATGGGAGATTGTGCACATATGTCGCATAATGCTCCAAACAAAACTGAAACTTGGAAAATATTTGTTGATGTCAAACAAGTATTGTTACAATTTCACAGAAATCGAAGTTATCTGAATTTCCACAAAAGGTTTCCACCTCTGCTTTGCAGAAAACTAAATTAAGCTAAGTTGAGTCACCTTCATACAATCTCGCGTCCAAGATTCATAATGATCGGTTAATTAGTTTAGGAATAAATGCTATACACACACACATAGATATATAGAGAGAGATTCTTCTTTTTCCAATATAGGTCATTATTTCTTTCTTCTGATTGTTTTTTTTTTTTGGAGGGAGGATGTATATTTGGACATGTCTGATGATCATTTAGACATGAAACTGATGCTATTCCTTGCATACTAATCAGCAAGTTTTGAAAACGTTTCTTTTTATGTCAGTAACTCCAGCTTGAACTGACCGCTATCTCTCAGCCAATCATATCACAGTTTCATTTTCTCTTATTATTCTTTGTTACTTTACCGTATTAATGTGCGTCAGTTTTTACAGCCATTACTCTAGTCCATCTCGCTGTTGTCATCGCTGTTGTCTCTGTGATGACTTCTATAAATGCATTCCAAAAAAAAGTCTAATGAAAAATAACATTTTTTGACCTATCATAATCAACATTTTCTTTTGTGTTTCTTATTAAACAAATGATTTTTACTTCATAATTAAAGTATAATCAATGGCACTATGTGGAGAGAGAAATATGCGGCCACAGTTGGCATGTGCCCGCCGTAGGAAAACAGTGGCATGTGCAACTAGAATAATTTGAAGATGAGGCGAGGACGATTATACAAATTTAGATGCTGTTGAGAGTTGAAAGTGGCTGAATTAAAAGGAGACAGAAATTTAGGCAGAGATTCGTTTTTGATGCTCTGTCGTTCGTGTGTACTTTGAAGCGTGCATCTTTGTTATTAGTGGAAAAAGAAGAAAGAATGCCTGCTGCTGCTGCTGATGTTTTCATCAGTGAAAAGAAGAAAACAATCCACCTTGAATCATGGCTATTGACAGATAACTTCACAACCCTCTGCAGCAAAGAATTCATATAAGTGGGATGTGAATCTAGAATTTTGTTCCATGTATGTCCCGGCCAGGAATAGCATAGCAGAGTGATGCCATTATACCATACAACAAATTGCAATCTGGATGACAGAACTTGTCCACTGGCACAATGTGATCTCAAAGACAATGCTAAATGCAAGTTAAATTTTAAACTAAAATAATAGTCCAAGTATGGCAGCATTTTAAATTCTATACATTCTTGGTGTTTCTTATAATTTTTATAATTCTTAAAATTCTTGGTGTTTTATAATCATAAAAACTTATTTCTTTTTAAATAATCGTCGAAATGGGCTTACTCCAAGTGTCATAAACTCTTTGAATGGAATTTTTTGACGTTGCGTCATTAAAACTATAAAAGAAACAGATTACATATACTGCAATAACTATGAATTCTTACAATGTCAAAGTATTTTGATAAACTGTTTTTTTTTAATTTGAACGTTAACTTTCACTGATAATTATACTGGTGGGCGCCTTGATGTTGTTTCCTATATTAGACTACAGCAACCAAACACATTGACTATTTTGACTTTTCTGCTTGGTGATCCGATTTTTTCACAGCTTCGGAAATATAATTAAAAGTGAAGATTTAAAAAATAAACAAATTCCTTTTGTTTACAAAATGGTTGTCGATTAAAACTGTAATGATCATCACATGCTCAAAAACAACTGAAAGGATGTCATTTTTGGATGTTCGTGCTGACACTTTTAAAATCTTGAACTATGTCGGTTAACTCTTTCATTTTAAAATTTTGGAGGTAATTTTAATCTTTGTTGTACAATAATGGATTTATTTATTCGTTGTATCTTTAATAAACATTGCAAGATTTTTTTTGTGCTTTTATTCATTTTATTTTATTGAATTCCAGTTAAATTCTAACGACACTCTATTGAATCGGAAGCGAAAATCTTAGCAATTGACTAAAATGAAACTATTATTATTAGTTAGTCTTTTCATTTTGTATCCCCCAGCATTTATTCAATTATTCAATATATCATTAGCGTCCTTCCATTTCTGAAAACGACGGAATTGCATTTACAGCGCAAAACATGGAAGGAAACTCGGATGCTGTAATTACACAATACCTAGAGATGTGTCACTACCATTTCATATTACTTTTTTTTAAAACTTTATTTTCGTATAAGCTTTATCGCCTGATACACTAGTTACTGGTAAATAGCTGATCGAAACATGCTCATGACTGTGTAGCAACATATTACTGATTATGCAAAAAAAAATAAAGAGTATATATAGCCGCACTGATGAGCTGCGAAACTGCGAAACAGTACTGTATGTGGATGACTATATATATATATATATATATATATATATATATATATTTGCTCATTCAAATACCCACAATCTTACAGAATATAAAATTGGAATACACAAATAGAATTATGTTATTTCATTGGAATGACCTACAAATTATCTTATGAGTTCATTTATTATTATAATCATTTCTAAATTCATATAGTTTATTCTTAAGTTTTTTTATACATTAGCGTATGATTTAAACTTGATTAAATAATTTGTTTCAATTAAAAAGGAAAATCTTTACATGGTGCTACCTTATTATAAGGTTAATATTTCCTTATAATGTCAGTAGACTATAGATGATAAGAGAAAATCAATTCAATAGAAAAATAATTTGTTTTTCATTAATAAGTAGAATAATAAGAAGCATACCTTTTATAGGAAATGAATGACCATAGTCCATTTCGTTTCTGATCACTACTTTATTTCACAATGCTGTAAGAAGAGACACATTGCTGAAACGAGTTGTATGTTGATTAAATTGTCTCCTTGTTATCTTCAGGTGCTGAGTTCAATGTTTCCTCAGAGCAAAGTAGATTTAACAGTTGAACTGGAAAAATATTCCAGTAATTGAAAAATAAAATGAAAATGTTATTTAATAGGTCCAGTAAACGGTTGTGTTCAAAACTCCATGATAGTTCTTTAGTTCAACGACAAAGCACCTGAAGATGGGCACAGTGCAAAACGGCCAAAAGAACCGAGATGAGAAAACTTGTCTGAAAATTGTCAGTAACTGTGTGATTCAGAAATTCTGATCAATTCTTTAGTTTCTCTTAGATTTCTTTTCTCTATTTTTTTTTCTTTCGCAAGCAAAGCAGCAGAAATTGCTATCTTGATTGATTTTACCCTTTGGCGGGCGCACTAAAATGAAGTTTGCATTTAACCAAATTCTCCTCTCGCTCGGTTTTCTGGTAGTCTCCAATTTCCAGCGTCCACATCTTTATCGCCTTAGCAACACCGCCTTTGTTTGTCCTCTCTTGTTCATACCTGCAAGCTGTGATCAAATCATTCTGATAGACTCTTTTTTATTCATTTATTCACTTTTTTCCACCATTTCTGTCGGCTTCTTCTTAGTCATTGTCCTTTTAAGCTCAAGTTGGCAATCACAATTGCTAAATTCTGATGGCGACTTCCAATTCATTCAGGAGATAGAATATCATTAATAAAACAAATCATATTCGGTTATTTTGTTGGTTCCAATAAATATAATAATATTCTTGAAAATATACAGCATTAGCAATCATCATGAAGCAAGAGGTTTTTAAGAATTTTATATTTGGAGTAAATAATCGTTGCTTTGTTTTGAGTTATCCATTAATTGATGATGGAAGTGAATAATCATAAACTCACAGGTGCATTTCAATAGCATACAAGTAGTTAGTTTTTATTAAGAATCTCATTTAATCAGATCTATTGGCAAAAATCACGAAGTGCAAAATTTATAAAGACAGAACATAGGTACATCCACTTACAGGTTAAATGCTTGTCCCAGGCCACTTTGAAATTGCATAAAGTAGGCATGGTCGCAACCTTCTCTAGAAAGATGTTCTACAAAGCCGAAACACTGTTGCTTTCTTCTATTGAGCCGAAAACGATGGTGCTACATCGTTTTTTGGTACTTGTAGAGACTGATTAATCTGGTGTGAAATATTTGAATTGCCATTGATGATGTATGTCAGAATCAGGTCCATTCGCATTCTTTGCTGTGAGAACAGATTTAGTCTTTGAAGTTGCAATTTGTAGGTAAGCATAGAGTCTCCAGCAATCTGGTTGCCAAGTGTTTAACATGTTTTAGGTGTATGATATATTTTTGAAGATATTATTATAGATTTAAATTTATAATGGCATATGATTACAGATATTCATGATGTCTGTGATCATATGAAACTATAGCATCACATAAAGGTAATATATTTGATTGTTGGGCAAAACAAAATGCCAAGATATTAGGTTGTCCCGAAAATAATGGCCATTTCAGGAAGTCTGTTTTCAAATTGGATTTTATCATAGGATTTTTATTATATTTCAGGTAAACATCAACATGATTATTGATTTATATGTGCTCTTTAATAATTTCTTACTTTTTTCTTTCAGAAAACGTTTTATGAGCGAATGAGCCCATAATTTGGAATATGAGAAAAGAAGACTTACGATTACTTTTCCTGCATGAGTTTAAGCTTGGTAACAATGCTTCTCAAACAACTGCAAATATCAATAGGGCATGGGGAGAAGGCATCACAAGTGATAGAACAGTACGAAGGTGGTTTAAAAAATTTCGTAGTGGTGATGAGAGCCTTAAAGATGAAAAAGGTAGAGGACGGCCATCTAATCTTGACAATGAAAATTTGAGAGCCATTGTTGAGCAAAACCCACGGCAAAGTGTCAAGGAAATGTCTCAGGAACTTGGTGTCAGCAGTTCAACAGTGTCGGACGATCTGAAGCAAATTGGCAAGGTGAAAAAGCTCGACAAATGGGTCCCACATGAGCTCAATGAAAATCAACAAGCTCGACGTTTTGAAGTGTGTTCGATGCTCTTTTTGCGAAACATTAATGATCCATTTCTTGACCGAATAGTCACCTGTGATGAAACGTGGATCCTTTATGATAATCGGAAACGATCAGGTCAATGGCTTGATTGTGATGAACCACCCAAACATTTTCCAAAGCCAAAGTTTCACCAACAGAAGATTATGCTGATGTTTTGTGGTGTGCAATTGGTGTTATTCATTACAGCTTTCTGGATGCTAATCAGAGCATCACGGCAGAGGTTTACTGCAATCAACT
Organism: Euprymna scolopes; assembly: GCF_053919585.1. Taxonomy (NCBI): domain Eukaryota; kingdom Metazoa; phylum Mollusca; class Cephalopoda; order Sepiida; family Sepiolidae; genus Euprymna; species Euprymna scolopes. Next base: position 90,524,814 of record NC_136511.1, on the reverse strand, counting down.
CGAAGAAATGCATCATCATTTACAAAAATTGAGACCTGCATTAGTGAATAGGCGTGGTCCAATCCTGCTCTACGATAATGCGCGGCCTCATGTTGCAAGAATAACACTACAGAAACCCACAGACTTGGGATACAAAAATTTACCACATCCTCCTTATTCTCCAGATCTTTCACCCACGGACTACCATTTTTTCAAGCATTTAGCCGCTTTTTTAAGCAACAAAACTTTCAGATCTAATGCAGGGGTTGAATCTTTTTTCAAAGATTTCTTAGCATCTAAGCCAAAGAATTTTTATCAACGAGGCATAAATGATCTAGTTGATAGATGGCAAAAATGCCTGGCAGTTCTAGGATCATACTTTGACTAATTTCAATGTCTAGTGTCACCTATTTGATTAATAAATCCCTTTTCTCTAAAATTGGCCATTATTTTCACGACAACCTGATAGTTGGCATATGGTGCTGTTATAGTTTGATATACAAACCAGATGGAACATCTTATATGATAAATGTAATAAACAGATGGAACACCTTATATGATAACTGTAATAAACAGATGGAACATCTTATATGATAACTGTAATAAACAGATGGAACACCTTATATGATAACTGTAATAAACAGATGGAACATCTTATATGATAACTGTAATAAACAGATGGAACACCTTATATGATTACTGCAATAAACAGATGGAACACCTTATATGATTACTGCAATAAACAGATGGAACACCTTATATGATAACTGTAATAAACAGATGGAACATCTTATATGATAACTGTAATAAACAGATGGAACACCTTATATGATAACTGTAATAAACAGATGGAACACCTTATATGATAACTGTAATAAACAGATGGAACACCTTATATGATAACTGTAATAAACAGATGGAACATCTTATATGATAACTGTAATAAACAGATGGAACACCTTATATGATAACTGTAATAAACAGATGGAACATCTTATATGATAACTGTAATAAACAGATGGAACATCTTATATGATAACTGTAATAAACAGATGGAACATCTTATATGATAACTGTAATAAACAGATGGAACATCTTATATGATAACTGTAATAAACAGATGGAACATCTTATATGATAACTGTAATAAACAGATGGAACATCTTATATGATAACTGTAATGTTTATTACAGTTATCATATAAGATGTTCCATGGAGCACCTTATATGATAACTGTAATATACAGATGGAACATCTTATATGATAACTGTAATAAACAGATGGAACATCTTATATGATAACTGTAATAAACAGATGGAACACCTTATATGATAACTGTAATAAACAGATGGAACATCTTATATGATAACTGTAATAAACAGATGGAACATCTTATATGATAACTGTAATAAACAGATGGAACACCTTATATGATAACTGTAATAAACAGATGGAACATCTTATATGATAACTGTAATAAACAGATGGAACACCTTATATGATAACTGTAATAAACAGATGGAACACCTTATATGATAACTGTAATAAACAGATGGAACATCTTATATGATAACTGTAATAAACAGATGGAACACCTTATATGATAACTGTAATAAACAGATGGAACATCTTATATGATAACTGTAATAAACAGATGGAACATCTTATATGATAACTGTAATAAACAGATGGAACATCTTATATGATAACTGTAATAAACAGATGGAACATCTTATATGATAACTGTAATAAACAGATGGAACATCTTATATGATAACTGTAATAAACAGATGGAACATCTTATATGATAACTGTAATGTTTATTACAGTTATCATATAAGATGTTCCATGGAGCACCTTATATGATAACTGTAATAAACAGATGGAACATCTTATATGATAACTGTAATAAACAGATGGAACATCTTATATGATAACTGTAATAAACAGATGGAACATCTTATATGATAACTGTAATAAACAGATGGAACATCTTATATGATAACTGTAATAAACAGATGGAACACCTTATATGATAACTGTAATAAACAGATGGAACATCTTATATGATAACTGTAATAAACAGATGGAACATCTTATATGATAACTGTAATAAACAGATGGAACATCTTATATGATAACTGTAATAAACAGATGGAACATCTTATATGATAACTGTAATAAACAGATGGAACACCTTATATGATAACTGTAATAAACAGATGGAACACCTTATATGATAACTGTAATAAACAGATGGAACATCTTATATGATAACTGTAATAAACAGATGGAACATCTTATATGATAACTGTAATAAACAGATGGAACATCTTATATGATAACTGTAATAAACAGATGGAACACCTTATATGATAACTGTAATAAACATTTAAATTAAAAACAAAATTTGTTTGGTTTATGAAAATTACTAATGTAATCCTGGATGTGATTTTCACATATTTCATGTGATCTTCGATCTATTTTGCATATTTTTGTCCCAATAGATTAATATTCTAGGATAAAGTAAAACGTCCAAAATGTTTATAATTGAAAATTTTCTTCATATTCTAAAGAAACAATCCATTATTCTCAATGATATATTCAATGTGCAACCAAAGGGGTTAACACATAAAATGCATCTATCATCTAAATTAATAAAAATAAAATGCTTAGATTGATATAAAAACATTGTAATGTACTTTTCCTATTTGATCCTTACAACGGTATATGTAAGAATCGTCAATTGGTACTTATGTTCTACATTTTTTAGTATTGTTAGATTTTAATTGATTGTTAGATTTTAATTGATTGTTAGATTTTAATTGATTGTTAGATTTTAATTGATTGTTAGATTTTAATTGATTGTTAGATTTTAATTGGTACTTATGTTCTACATTTTTTAGTATTGTTAGATTTTAATTGATTGTTATATTTTAATTGGTACTTATGTTCTACATTTTTTAGTATTGTTAGATTTTAATTGATTGTTATATTTTAATTGGTACTTGATTGTTGCTTCTGTTCAATGGTTTCTGTTTTTGACATTTTTCAGTCACTGGTTGGTTGAATTTGATGATCACTTTGTCTGTCTCCGATAGACTTTTTATGTTTGCACTTATTGACTTCACATGAAAAAGATTAAAACAAATAGTTATTTATCATGTTTTATCCTCTGATACAATCACAGCTTCTCAATCGCTACACTCCCCGTCTCTCTTTATATATATATATATATATATATATATATATATATATATGCAATCATGTAATTAATAGGGGGAGTTTGCTAGGTAAATGCTAAAAGTAAGCTTCAATCCAATAAACATATTAATGTTTATATTATCACAACTAAGTAAAAAAAGCTCGATACGACAGTGAATAGTAGAGCTAACTACTATAAGAATAAATAAAACTGTAGATCAGAAAGTTACATGTACAAATTTTTCGACAGAATACTTCCAATAAAAAAACATGGTGAAATATCCTTATTCTGCGAAGTTTCAAAGAATGTAATGTTCTTCTCGGCAGAGGATAGGAACTGTTAAGCAGATTATATATATAGCACGGAGATAGAATTTGCTGGTTTTAGCATTTTCTGAAATTGCTTTTTATGATGGTGGTCATAAAATCTATAACTATGCTTGTAAAATAATGTTTGCATATAGTGTTCCTGTAACATAATTTTTAGAAATATTTGTATAAAATTTGTCAGGGGGTATAAACAAACAAGAAATCGAGGAAAAAGTAAAAAGAAAAGAGAAAAATTCCGAACCAGACTAGTTGAATTCAAGATGTGATATTGTCTTTTTTAAATATCACAAATCAAAAGATGTATATTTTTTTAGTTTTAATTCAATTCATGATATTTATTTCTTTTTTACAGTTTATATATATATATATATATATTAATATATATATATATATATATATATATATATATATATATATATATATATATAGATAGATAGATAGATAGATAGATAGATACCTTTCATTCTCTCTTTCTCTATCTTTTCAAACAATTATTTCTCGTATGAAGGTTCTTCAGTGTGGCCAGACGTGACAAGTATTTTCATAGTGAGATTTGAAACCTGAGTGTCCGATTACTTGCAACTGTGATCAGCTGTCAAGATTCTTACTCCAGCATCGCAAAAACTTTTCTCTCTCTCTCTCTCTCTCTTTCTCCGTGCACGCACGCGCACGCACGCACACACACACACACACACACACACACACATTTGTTTCTATTGTGTATTTGTATTTAAGGGTCGATAGTGTCCACATTATTTTTTGATTAGTATGTTGCTTAAATTTGGGCATGACTGAAGAATACGAAGATGTATTATGTTATATTTATATATTTATTCCTTGGGAGTGCTTATATTATGGTGAAAAATAGAATTATTATATTATTTAAACGGCTGTTTTTTTATCCTTAGACGGAAGTGTAAATGACGGACTTGATATCTAATGGAGAACAGATTATCCTTTTCAGCAAAAAATAATAGCTAGTTAATCAGGTGAACGGGGTATTGTATGTTTGCTGTCTCCATAATATTTATGTAATGGTTTCTGTAAACTTTTGCATTTTAATTATTTCTGTAAACTTTTATTGGATTACATTTATGTGTCAATCAGTGGTTAAATATAAATCTTAGTCATGTATCTTTGTTTTTCTTTGTTTAAAGAGATTCAATAAATATATTTCTGGGTATTCCATTATAATATATTTCTATTTATTTAAATTCTTATTATTCTTATTATATTAAAATATGGTAAAATAAGGAAGATCACTTTTGGATGACAAATTTGAAAAGAGAATACAATCTTAGTTCCTTGTTTTGCCGACTGATAACATTATGGACACAATATGTTACTTCAAGTAGAAAAATAATCGATGTATAATAAATATGATGACGTAGTTTCTTTTTTGTTCTCATTAATTAAATAACTGCGTTTTATTTGCTTGAATTATTCTGAAGAAATACAATATAATAATAATACTAACATTTTTTAAAGTTAAACATTGACTGAATCCATTGGTCTGAAAATGAACTTTTTTAAAGAAGGGGATAATATTTTTCGCAAATGTTCAGTTTTTTCTTTTTTTAAAATTGCAGTTTTTGCTATATCAACCGACATTGAGGAGACAGATTAAACATACAACCTGATGCAATATGCAACATGATTCAACATGCAACATGATTCAACATGCAACATGATTACATATGCAACATGATTCAACATGCAACATGATTCAACATGCAACATGATTCAACATGCAACATGATTACATATGCAACATGATTCAACATGCAACATGATTACATATGCAACATGATTCAACATGCAACATGATTCAACATGCAACATGATTCAACATGCAACATGATTACATATGCAACATGATTCAACATGCAACATGATTCAACATGCAACATGATTACATATGCAACATGATTCAACATGCAACATGATTCAACATGCAACATGATTCAACATGCAACATGATTCAACATGCAACATGATTCAACATGCAACATGATTACATATGCAACATGATTCAACATGCAACATGATTCAACATGCAACATGATTACATATGCAACATGATTACATATGCAACATGATTCAACATGCAACATGATTCAACATGCAACATGATTCAACATGCAACATGATTCAACATGCAACATGATTCAACATGCAACATGATTACATATGCAACATGATTCAACATGCAACATGATTCAACATGCAACATGATTCAACATGCAACATGATTACATATGCAACATGATTCAACATGCAACATGATTCAACATGCAACATGATTCAACATGCAACATGATTCAACATGCAACATGATTCAACATGCAACATGATTACATATGCAACATGATTACATATGCAACATGATTCAACATGCAACATGATTACATATGCAACATGATTCAACATGCAACATGATTCAACATGCAACATGATTCAACATGCAACATGATTCAACATGCAACATGATTCAACATGCAACATGATTACATATGCAACATGATTCAACATGCAACATGATTCAACATGCAACATGATTCAACATGCAACATGATTACATATGCAACATGATTCAACATGCAACATGATTCAACATGCAACATGATTCAACATGCAACATGATTACATATGCAACATGATTCAACATGCAACATGATTCAACATGCAACATGATTACATATGCAACATGATTCAACATGCAACATGATTCAACATGCAACATGATTACATATGCAACATGATTACATATGCAACATGATTCAACATGCAACATGATTACATATGCAACATGATTCAACATGCAACATGATTCAACATGCAACATGATTCAACATGCAACATGATTCAACATGCAACATGATTCAACATGCAACATGATTACATATGCAACATGATTCAACATGCAACATGATTACATATGCAACATGATTCAACATGCAACATGATTCAACATGCAACATGATTCAACATGCAACATGATTACATATGCAACATGATTCAACATGCAACATGATTACATATGCAACATGATTCAACATGCAACATGATTCAACATGCAACATGATTCAACATGCAACATGATTCAACATGCAACATGATTCAACATGCAACATGATTACATATGCAACATGATTCAACATGCAACATGATTCAACATGCAACATGATTCAACATGCAACATGATTACATATGCAACATGATTCAACATGCAACATGATTCAACATGCAACATGATTACATATGCAACATGATTCAACATGCAACATGATTCAACATGCAACATGATTACATATGCAACATGATTACATATGCAACATGATTCAACATGCAACATGATTCAACATGCAACATGATTCAATATGCTTTTTTTGATTGATTGATTGATTGGTTTTACGGCATATCAACCTATGTGGTCATTTAATGCCGGAGTCCTTTATTTTTTTTTTTTTTTTTAACTTTTTTTTTATTGGGGGGGGGACGACTTTTTCAGCCTTTCCTCCCTTTTTTTTATAAAATTGAGCTAAGAAATTAAATGCTGTATTTATACATGGATGTGTATATTTGGGTGACTTTAAATTTCCTTATATAAATTTACTTTCCTTAGGTATGCTAGAATATTTGTTGAGTTGACCTTTTCAAAAAGGTCCTCCATATTGCTTTCTGTATAATATAATTTTCTAGTTGGGGCAAGGTCATCACACCCAACTAGGATATGTTTTACTGTGAGTGTCTCCTGGCATGGGATGCACTCTGGCGCCGATTCTCCATTTAGTATATAAGAATGAGTAAAGTTGGTGTGCCCTATGCGCAGCCGAGTCAGTATCACATCTTCTCGGCGTGATCTCTTAATGTCCGGACATCGTTCCTTAAGTTCAGGTTTGATTGAGTATAATTTGTTGCCCTCTTGCTGACTCCACCGCAGTTGCCATTTTTCTTGTATGTATGCTTTTATCTGGGGTCTAAGATCAGTATGTGGAATCTTAAAATTGTCAGTTGGAAGGTGAGAAGATCTTTTTGCAGCTGTATCTGCCCTGTCATTGCCTTTGATCCCCACATGGCTGGGGATCCAGACAAGAATAATGTTTTTAGTAGTTGAAAGGATATTGATTTTTTCTATTAATTTTGTTGTTAGTGGATTTTCTTGTTTTTGATTTTGTATAGATAATAGGACTGATAGAGAATCTGTGAGAATGATGAAGTTTTTGGTGGTTTCCTCTGAAATTATGTTGAGTGCTAGATCGATAGCTATAGTCTCTGCAGTGAATATAGATGCTTCATTTGGAAGATTTCTCTTCATTGTGGTTTTATGGTACGTTGCTGCACATCCAGTGTGATTGTTGCTTTTAGACCCGTCTGTGTAGATAAAGGTGTAGTCTGAATATTGTAATTTTAAATGTTGAAGTTCGTCATGGTATTCAATAGGGTTTGTGGTAGATTTGGACTTTTTGTTTAGGTTGAGTTTTATTTCAACTTGTTTCATGGTCCATGGGGGTGTTTTAGGCAGTATGAAGTTGTGAATGCTGGAGATTGGAATTTTCGATTCTTCAATGCTTTCCTTCATTCGGAGCCCGAACGTTTTGATAGTTTTTCTTCTCATGTTAAAGAGTTCTTCATATTTAGGATAGAAGGCACATTGGTATGCAGGGTTGTTTGGGCAAGACTTCAGTTTGAGTAAATATTGAAGGGCTAACTTTTCTCGCCTTAGATCTAGTGGGGGTTCGTGTGCTTCCGTGTATAGACTGTTCACGGGGGAAGTTCTGTATGCTCCTAGGGCCAATCTTAGGCCAGTATGGTGAATAGGGTCTAGGCTTTTTATATATGATGTTCGGGTTGATCCATATATGAAACAACCGTAGTCTAGCTTTGAGCGGACTAGTGCTCTGTAAAGTTTAAGGAGTGTTTCCCTGTCTGCACCCCAATCGGTATGTGCTACCACTCTCAAAAGATTTACAGCTTTGTTACATTTTTTTTTCAGATAGTTTATGTGTGGGATGAATGTTAACTTTTTGTCAAATAAAATCCCTAAGAATTTGTACTGGTCAGTAACGGGTATGGGCGTTCCTTCCATGGTTAGGACAGGATCATTATGCATGTTCTTTAGTTTGCAGAAATGCATGCATTTCGTTTTTCTTTTGGAGAATCTAAATCCATTCTCTTCTGTCCATCTCATTACTTTGTTTAAGCACAATTGAAGCTTCCTTTCTATTATAGATATATATCTAGATCTACAGCATATTAGGAAGTCATCAACATATAGGGAGCAATCTACCTCAGGGTTAAGGTTTTTTACAATGTTGTTAATTCGGATACTGAACAGGGTCACAGACAGTATACTCCCTTGAGGTACTCCATTCTCTTGTTCTTTCAAATCCGAGAGAGCTGTGCCAATCTTTATTCTGAACAGTCTATTTTTTTAAAAATTTTCAATAAAAATTGGCATTCTGCCTTTTAGTCCAAGCGCCTTCAGATCCCTTGTAACACCGTACTTCCACACAGTATCGTAGGCTTTTTCCATGTCAAAAAACACTGCTGTTAAATGTTCCTTCCTTACAAAGGCTTCTCTGATGAAGGTTTCAAGTCTGACTATGTGGTCTACTGAACTTCGGTTTTTCCTGAATCCTGTTTGAAATTCTGTAATAAGATTCTCTGTTTCCAGGAACCAGATTAGTCTTTTGTTTATAATCCTTTCCATGGTCTTACAAATGCAGCTTGTTAGAGCTATTGGCCTGAAATTCAATGGATCTGAGACGTTACTTGATTGGGATTGGATGTTTGAGTTTTCAGATTTGGGGATTGGTATTATTGTGGCCTCTTTCCAGGTCTCAGGTACGTTTCCACTGGACCATATAATATTGAAAATTTCAAGTAGGTATTTTATTGAGGTTTCTGGAAGTTTTTTGAGGATTTCATATGGAATTTCATCGGGGCCTGTAGCTGTGTCATGGGATTTGGTTAGTGATTCTTTTAATTCAGGCAAGGTAAGAGGTTGGTTGTATTTTTCAGTATTTTGTGATTTAAATAGAATTTTCTTCTTCTCTTCCTTTTCTCTAATCTTTTTGAATTTCTCTGTTTGTCTGTCACATGATGAAATTTTTGATAAATTATCTGCCAGGTTATTGGAAATGTCTTTTTGATCGGTGTATATTTTGTTGCCTTTAGAGATGTGGGATATTGGTGTACTACTACACTTTCCTTCTATTTTCCTCATCATGTTCCAAACTGTTTTCGCCTTGGTATTCACATTAATTTTGGATATATAATTTCTCCAAGTTGTTCTTTTGGATTCCTTTATGATTCGTCTGGCTTTTGCTCTGTTGTTTTTGAAGAAATCCAGATTTTCACTTGTTGGGTACTTTTCGAATTTTCTCAAGGCAGCTCGTCGAGCTCTGATGGCTTTTCTGCATTCTTTTGTGAACCAAGGTTTGTTGTGATTGTTGGTTTTGGTTGTTTTCGGTATGGTATTATTTGCTATGTTTGTCAGTGTTTTAATGAAATAGTTCAAATGGTCATCTTCATCATTCTTTTCAATAATTAATTGGTTTTTGCACTGTTCCTGGAAGTCTTCCCAATCCGCTTTATGTAGGTTCCATTTGGGTGTTTTTTGTTCAGTGCTAGTACTTAGACTTTCCAGGATGATTGGGAAATGATCACTCCCACAGGTGTCATTGTGTACTTTCCAGTCATAGTCCATATATATGGAAGGATCACATAAGGTTAGGTCAATGGCGGTGAAAGTACCTGTTGCTGGGTACATATAGGTGTAGTTTTGATTATTAAGGAGGCATAGATTATTTTTATTTATTATGTTTTCTATTTCTTTTCCTTTTTTATTTGTTTCTTTACTTCCCCATATTACATTGTGACTGTTGAGATCTCCTAGTAGAAAAAAGAGTTTAGGGAGTTGTTTTATTAATTGAGTTATCTCAGTTTCGTTGATTGTATCTTTTGGAGGGATGTATATTGAGCAAAGTGTTATAGTTCTATGTAGAGTCACTGAAACTGCAATTGCTTGCAAGTTTGTGTTTATATTTATTTGTCTTTGAGGGACTTCATTCTTCACGAGTATTGATGTGCCTCCAGAAGCTCTGTCCGTATCTTTATTTATGTAGTTGTAAGATGTGTAGTGTTTTATGTTGATGGTATTATTTTCTTTCAGAAAGGTCTCCTGTAGACAGACAAGTGCTGGGCTCATATTTGTTATTAATAATGTGAGTTCATTTTGGTTTGCTTTTATCCCTCTGATATTCCATTGTAATATTTTGTTCATCATTTGGAATTGTGTTCAACTTCCATTGTCTCCAATCCCTCAAATCTATTTTCTGTCGGAGTCCCTGTTCGAGATATAGATCGGGATCTTTCTTTTCCTGTTTTTGTTTGTTTGTTTTTTTTGTCTGGGGGGATTTTTGATTCTTTTCTGGCTTGTGATGTGTTTGATGGTTGTTCGGTTGTTTTTGTAGAAATGGTTCGTGGTTTTGTTTCTTTTTGTGGTTCAGTAGTGTCTTTACTTAATATTATCCTTGGATTGGTTGCAGACATTGCACTATTCATTTTCTTCATTTCTTCTAATAGTTCTTTCATTTCCTTTATTAGTTTGCTTAGGACATCAATTTTCTTGTCAGTTGTATCCGTTACATGTATATGACCATTTTGATTGTTGATTGGATTAGTTTTTTTAGTTGCATCTGCATATGTTTTAGTTTCAATGATTTTCCTGGCCTCTGGGTAGGATATATTCTTTATATGTTTTAGTTTGGTCACTTCTTTTTCTCTTTTCCATATTTCGCAATATCTAGAGCCAGCGCCATGGTTTCCAAGGCAGTTGGCACATTTGAAATCTTTTCTGCAGTCAATGTGTGGGCCGCTTTCTCCACATCTTCCACACACTGGTAATCGTGTGCACCGATCTTGATGGTGTCCAAACTTCTGGCACTTGAAGCATTGGAGGGGGTTTGGAATATAAATTTCTACATTGATTTTCATATATCCAACTTTCACTTCTTTGGGTATGGTGAGGGAATCAAAAGTTAGTATATATGTATTGGTATCAATTTTCTCACTGTTTTTTTTTTATTTGAACTCTGCGAACATCTAACGCATTCTGTTTCTGTAAGTTTGTCTTGATTTCCTCCAAGGGACAAAGTGCAAGTTCGTGGCTTTTCACTACTCCTTTGCAGGTATTTAGGGTTGGATGTCTGTAGCATTTGACTTTGATGTTTTCAAATAATTTTAGTTTTAATATTTCTTTAGTTTGTTCGTCGTTATGGGTTTCTATTAGTAGGCTGCCGTTAAATTGTTTTTTAATAGACTTTGGTTTTAGAGTTTTAAGATTTTTTTCAATTTTAAAAGGTGATAGTTTGCTCAAAGGAGTTTCCTCCATTGATTCTATTACTACGAATGTTGACTTCCTTGGTTTTATCGTCTCTTCCTCAGAGCTACTGATGTCAGAGACATCAGAGTGGGTTCTCTTTGGGTGGTTGGGTGGTTTTTGGGAGGAATAAGCCATATATTTTGTTTTCTTTTTTCGTCATCTTGCATTTCCCCACCCACCTCGGAGTCCTATTTGGGAAGAGCCTGGGGGGAAACCCATTCGCCCAGCCTCCACAGGGATACAATGATGATATAACCGACTTTGGTGGTATCATAATGATTATCTGTTCCCTCTTGATATTGCTATGCGATCTGTAGCAATCCTGAGGGGTTTACAGCTCGTCATCGATATTCACACCTAATCGATTGACCCTCAGCCACCGCTTTCCATCATATATTAGGGAGTAGGGTTATTTGTGGGAGAGGGGCGGGGATGTGTTGTATTAGTAGTGAGTTTTTGGAATGGGCAATATATGGTGGGGCTTGGCGTGACTGGCCGATTGGTCGGATCGGGCCTCTCCGACCGCCCGTCTAATCGAAGTAAGGGCCAAAGTAATGTGTTGCGGTGCCTAAACTTCTATGTATCCTGGTTTAGGTTCGCTCAATCACCAGGATCACGTCCTAAGACATTACGGGTAGCAACCCACGGCTAACTGGTTGCCCCATTGAGGGATTTTTACCCTCTGCAGGGGGGCAGTCGGTTTGTTCTCATGCCCTACCGACAGGGCAAAAAAAAAAAAAATAAATAAATAAATAATTTAATAAAATATATTTGTTTTCTTTTTCTTTCTTTTTGGTTGTTTCTTTTCCGTTTTAAAATCTGTTTCTATTTAACCCATAGTTAGGACCCTGACAGGTACTACCACTCCGGGTCAGGGTGGACCTGGGAGCAATGGCAATTAAGAGGTGGCTCCAAACTCCCCAAGCCCATAAGCCGGACCTCACGATCGGATGTAGTTTAAGGTCATATCCAGGACCGGGAGTAAGGTAGGAAAAAATAAAATAAAAAGGGGAGGGAGAAAGGCTGTTGTTTTTGTTTTTGGTTTTGCAGAACATAATTAAGTTTTACAAAAAAGATCAGAAAACAAAAAAAAACGTCAATGTAGGTGCATTTCGTCTCAGGAAGCCACAGGGCAGCCTGATCTGGTAGCACCAGGATTCAATATGCAACATGATTCAATATGCAACATGATTAAATATGCAACATGATTCAACATGCAACATGATTATATATGCAACATGATTACATATGCAACATGATTCAACATGCAACATGATTAAATATGCAACATGATTAAATATGCAACATGATTCAACATGCAACATGATTCAACATGCAACATGATTCAATATGCAACATGATTCAACATGCAACATGATTCAACATGCAACATGATTCAACATGCAACATGATTCAATATGCAACATGATTCAATATGCAACATGATTCAATATGCAACATGATTCAACATGCAACATGATTCAATATGCAACATGATTCAATATGCAACATGATTCAACATGCAACATGATTCAACATGCAACATGATTCAATATGCAACATGATTCAATATGCAACATGATTCAATATGCAACATGATTCAACATGCAACATGATTCAACATGCAACATGATTCAATATGCAACATGATTCAACATGCAACATGATTCAACATGCAACATGATTCAACATGCAACATGATTCAATATGCAACATGATTCAATATGCAACATGATTCAATATGCAACATGATTCAATATGCAACATGATTCAACATGCAACATGATTCAACATGCAACATGATTCAATATGCAACATGATTCAACATGCAACATGATTCAACATGCAACATGATTCAATATGCAACATGATTCAATATGCAACATGATTCAATATGCAACATGATTCAACATGCAACATGATTCAACATGCAACATGATTCAATATGCAACATGATTCAACATGCAACATGATTCAACATGCAACATGATTCAACATGCAACATGATTCAATATGCAACATGATTCAATATGCAACATGATTCAATATGCAACATGATTCAATATGCAACATGATTCAACATGCAACATGATTCAACATGCAACATGATTCAATATGCAACATGATTCAACATGCAACATGATTCAACATGCAACATGATTCAACATGCAACATGATTCAATATGCAACATGATTCAATATGCAACATGATTCAATATGCAACATGATTCAACATGCAACATGATTCAATATGCAACATGATTCAACATGCAACATGATTCAATATGCAACATGATTCAACATGCAACATGATTCAATATGCAACATGATTCAATATGCAACATGATTCAATATGCAACATGATTCAATATGCAACATGATTCAATATGCAACATGATTCAACATGCAACATGATTCAACATGCAACATGATTCAACATGCAACATGATTCAATATGCAACATGATTCAATATGCAACATGATTCAACATGCAACATGATTCAATATGCAACATGATTCAACATGCAACATGATTCAATATGCAACATGATTCAATATGGCAAACCAGAAAATATCTGCATTATTCGAACTACTGTTCTTCTCTTGGTCGTTATTCACACAACGTTTCGGCCGATGTTCATCAGCTGAAACCTTGTGCAAATAATAATACTACATAATACTCATTATTGGTACTAAATATTCAATTAATAAGAAGAAATACTACATAAAACTCATTATTGGTACTTCATAAGGAAGAAATTGTTTCTGGACCTGCTCTTTTCTTAAGATCTGACCCCTAAAACCTCAAAAGAATGCTCCAGGGAAAGAGAACTGGCTCTAATGAAGAAGTAATATATGCAACTGTGGCGTATTTTGGGGCTAAAGACAAAACGTTCCACAAAAAAGTCATCTATTTGTTGTAGAAATGTTGTAATCAGTATATCAAATTTGTTGTAGAAATGTTGTAATCAGTATATTAAATTTGTTGTAGAAATGTTGTAATCAGTATATCAAATTTGTTGTAGAAATGTTGTAATCAGTATATAAAATTTGTTATAGAAATGTTGTAATCAGCATATCAAATTTGTTGTAGAAGTGTTGACGAAGGTATGGAAAAAAAAGGAATTCTTTAACGATTACAGTATTTTGTGAAAGCTTCAGGAAAGATAATAGCAATGGACCTCGGTTTAAGTGCGAAAGTTAATAAATAGAGAGTCACGCATTTTAGAAAATATTTTTTTTATTTAAATTTAAATGAAAACATTTGAAAACCTGAACATGTTATGAAATGATAAAATCATTTTTATTTACTTTTTTTTTGTTGTTAATAATGTTTCAACTCCTTTAAAAATAGTTTTAAAAGTTTTTTAATAAATTTATTTATAAATTGCAAATAATGCTATAAATTTATTTTTTGTGAGAGAACTGCTGCAAGGCACCAAGACGGTTGAAAATTTACGGACGTTTCGCATGTTTTTTTAGCAAAGTTATTAATAACTATATCAAAATTAACTCGACCGACAAGTTCCCTATCTATGAAGAGGACTGCCTCATTGTTGATCGAAGGTAGTTCTTTATGAGCTTCAGTTTCGAGAAAGAGAGCTCACAGCTGGCAATGCTAATAGCTTGGGTAGGGAAATATGCAGCAAAATTACCTTATTAGGGACGGTGGTATCTCAGTATGAAGTTCAAAAGTTCAAGAGGTCCATTGATATTTTTTTCTATATCTTCGTCAACTTCACCAAGCTGACAATCATAATTATCACCAAGCAGATTTGACGGTGTAAAAAAGCGTATTTACTACCTAGATTGTGAACTTGTTAAAAGCTGCAAGATATTTCTTCAGTCAACCTATGGCAGGCAGCATTTCCCGTCTCAAGTCAGTATGAAACCCCAGCGCTGCATCAGTCAATCATTTACCATTCATTCGTTTCTTTTTGCAGACATGACACTCCATGTTTATCCCCATTTCAGAGCAACGTTTTTTTGACTCGTCTATCGATAATTATTCAATAATAGACCAGTTTTCTTACCTAGTAAAAATGCACGAGTTTCCCATGGACGAGTCTTCCTAAATTCGTTCAGCCCTTCCTGGTCAATGTCTTATTTTTTTTTTAATAAAGAAAGGTTCAAGAAATTTTACATCAACTATTACTCTCTCAATCAACACTTGAAAAATGTTCATAAGATATACGTTCTCTGCATACACTGGTTGTCAAATCATATTTCCAGCATTTTGATTGAATATAAGAAAAAAGTTATCAGAAGAAAAGTAATATTTATTATTATTATTATAAACATAACTTACTATCCATGTGTACTTGTATCACCAACGTCAGCTTTTAATGTGAGGAAAATAAACAATTTTTGATTAGAAAGATGGTGTCTACCGATTGACTGCATCCTATTAGCAGATTCTCTCAGACTTTTTCTGTAACAAATCGATTCATAAGTTTTTTTGGTTTGTTTATTATTCTTTTTCACACGTTATCAATAAAGTAGTATGGCATTATCTCGGATTATTTCTTTGATATCATTGCAGTCTCATGCTTATTATACTAAAAATAAAAATTAACTTCTGTTGTTTAGCCGATTAGATATAAGTAATGTGATGTGAGAAATAGGTGGTAAAAAATAAAACATCAATATTTTTAATTTTAGAGTGGGGATCACTTCTGCGTATAAATTAATGTAAAATGACTACTGACTTCTGGAATAGCGATTTTAAGGATATGTAATTATTTCTTTTTAAATACTTTTAATTTCTTGTAGATTAAATTTAGGTGTGTGTATTTAGAGAAAAGGCTAAATAATTAAAAACATTGTTTTGATTTCTGCATTAGAATATATTAATATAATTACTTTTTGAGGGTATATGTTTGTTGTGGCAGAGTTACCTACGAATGAACTGATCCATAAACATCAATAACGGAAGACAAGGCATTAATGTGGGGTCTAGATACAGAGAGCCAACAGAGTCTGTTCGTTGGTTAGACTAACTTTTGTATGTTCTTGTTAATACATTTTTTGAAAAAAAAATTGCTTATGCATTCAGAACACTGCTTCTGGCAGAAAAAAAAACAATACTCTCAGATGAAGAAAGAGGACCTTAGCATTATTACGCAGTCTCAAAATTTCACTGTTATTTGTAAGGTAGTTAACTTGACACTTCAAACCATTTTTGGGTAAAAATGACTCCCACCTTTACTGTCAACCGTTTATAAAGATGGGAGACCATTTTATTGAATTACGACTTCAAATTAGAATTCCTATTTTTAAAACAAATCACACATGCAGACAGATTCAAAAGATGCCTTCGAGGACTCAGTAATTGCTGCATTAAATACAGGGTGACCCCCCCCACAAAAAAACAAAAAAAAACAAAAAAACAAAACAAAAGCTAAATGGAGGCTATCTAGAACATTGTAGAACGGAGAGAAAAAAAGGCCAAAGACCCTAGTGTCTTGATGTGATGTTTTGAATATAATAAACTAGTTATGACCAAAGTTTCATTTCATTTGGACAAAACCCTAAGAAACGGGGCCTAATTAGAGTTGGGGCCCGTTTTGGGGGTGTCACCCTGTATAAATAGTGGAATTAAAACGACGATATGCAACAGAATTCAGGAACTACTGGTGGCCTTTATAGAAAGAAAAACAGAAACAGTGAATGATGAATTTATCAGAATTACAAAGCAGAAATTAGCACAAGGGGATTTTACTTCAGATATCTACTCAGTCTACAGCAACGTCCTACTTTGTAATGAAAAATCCATTATCCCTAAAACTGTACAAAAGAGAATACTTGAAAATTGTTACATGGGTCAATCCCGACACTAGCAAGATGAAATTCTTGATGTGCAGTTTTGTTTACTGCCCGTACATGGGCCAAAATATCAAAATATGGTTAAAACATGTAAAGGTTGTGCCTTAGCAGCAAAGGCACCACCCATTACTTACAAACCTTGGCCCAAATCAGAAAAACCGTGGTCCAGGATAGATATAGATTTTGTGGGACTACTAGAGGATTTTTAATGCTTGATAGTGTTGGATAGTTTCTCCAAATAGCCATAAGTACTAAGATGTGGGAAATCCAACACAGCGGTAACCATTAATTTCCTACATGTTCACTCATTTTGGTGTTGTTGATTGCTTTAATAGTGACAATGTCACCCAATTCATTTCTTCAGATTTCAAAGAATTCTGCAAAACTTACAAAATAAAACATCCTCACAACACCGCAATATCATCCTTAGAGCAATGGTCAAGCCGTATGTTTTTTGGACATACTAAAAGGACACTAAAGAAGTCTACCCACAGAAACGTTTCTACAACAGTTTCTTCGAATTTATAGGATGACAGCAAACCCTAACACATCAACAGCCTAATCACCAGCAGAAATTATGTATTTGAAACCTGTTACCGAGACAAACCACACAAAATAGAACCTCTATTGTACCACTCAAAAAGTATAATCTTGGTAATAAAGTATAATCTTGGTAATAAAGTTTACTTCAAACACCTAAGAAATCACGTTTCCTTTTGATACAGCAGATTGGCAACATTATCTACATAATCCAGAGTCCTAAAACAAACACAAAAAAAGCATGTGAACCAGACATGGAAATGTATAATTGAGGATCAAGATGATTTGCTGCAAGAAGTAGAGGCTATTGAAACCGTCTACGACACATTTGATATTGAGCTTCCCCAAATCAAACTAGAACCACAACGTTCTGGCAGAAAAAAAGAAAGTTCACAGATCCAATCATGGTCTACCAAAAGAGAAAAAATACTGATACACCTTAATTAGTAATTATCTTGGGAGAGGGAATGTTGTAGTGAAATCACCTACGAATGAACTGATTCATATACATAAACCAGAAGACAAGGCATCAATGTGGGATCTAGATTCGGAGAGCTAACAGAGCTTGTTTATTGGATAGACGAACAAATTCACACTTTTGTATGTTCTTGCTAATACATTCCTGTGTTCTGTTTTCTTTGTAACCCTTTAACTCGGGTTATAACAATGTTTTGGGGGGAAACTAACCTTTTCTCTGCTGAAAACATAGTGATCATGCTTCTACTCTCATCTCTGATGCTCCGACAGAAGAACTGCTCATCTATTTGTCGGCTTCCTCATAGCAGAATTGTTTTTCTTTTCATATAGTATCAATCCTGGATCATCAACAGGCAGCCATGTACCAATGTTCAATTGGTCATTCTTAACTAATAATCTACATTTGGTAAATATTTTAGAGGTTTTGATTTCTTTAAACCAGGATATCTTGCTTAACGTGTTGTCTTCATTGTTACACTATTTTTATCAGTTTTTAACAATTTCTGTGCTCACATGGGGTTTTTTTTCACAACACTCACCGGCCCAAATTGTAACTGTATTGTTGAAAAATTATTATTGTGTCAAATTCCAAGAAAAAAAAACCCAGTGCAAAACACATGACATTACCGATTACAAAAGCAATTGTTTTTAGATTGTAGAAATATTTCTTCTTAAAAGTTTTGCAATTTGTTAATTATTCTTAGAAAGTTTTGTAATTTGTTAATTATTGTTAAGATCCATTTCAACAGCTAATATATTGCCCCCACTCTTTATCTGTGCCTTAATCAAAACATGGATTCCATGAATAAAGCTTCTTCCTTAGAACTGCACGCCTGTGGAACTCTGTTCCGTCTGCCTGCTTCCCACCTGACTACAACTTGGATGTGTTCAAGTCCAACGTTAACAAATTCCTAATGAACCGCCCCCTTAAGTAAACACTTAATCAAATCTCCACACTAACGTAATGTACTTGCAATAACCCTTATCCCTGAGTGGCTTCCGGCCTTGATAAGTGGTGACCACTGTGTAAAAAAAAATATATATATATATATCTTCTTAATGTGATTCATAATACAGTAGAGATGAATTAGGTTTTTAATGTAAAACAGACTGAAACACAATTTGATAATCGGGTAAAAATTTCATTTACTAAATTTTTTAATTTTGATATATTTAAAAAAAAGCAAAGCTTAAACCCTTATATTAAGATTATCATTAATCAACGAATGACCCTTTTTCTTTAAAACTGCACTGATTTTATATTCATGGAGAGAGAAAATATCGTGTGCGTTAAGTTGAAAACATCAACATTATAAAATAAATCGCCATCGCTAACCTGACAGTAATCTAACTTTATTTGACCCGAAAAAAAAAAGCTATTAATGACACAAGATGATAAATTATACATTTCAAGTATTGCTACATTGAAATTTTATCCAAATAAATGAATTATCACATGTTAAAATTGAGGGAAATTCACTATGTTCATCCATTTTTACACAATAAATTAGTTGCTTTTTTTTTGTTTTGTTTTTTACATAGG
This sequence comes from Euprymna scolopes, assembly GCF_053919585.1. Taxonomy (NCBI): domain Eukaryota; kingdom Metazoa; phylum Mollusca; class Cephalopoda; order Sepiida; family Sepiolidae; genus Euprymna; species Euprymna scolopes. Next base: position 90,504,526 of record NC_136511.1, on the reverse strand, counting down.
CGTCACCACTTATCAAGGCCCAGGAGCTACTCGAGGATAAGGGTTGAAGAGTGTACAGTAGTCAATTGGACAATACAGTAATTGTCAGTAATGGAAATTCAGTAAATTTATTAACTTAAGAGGAAAGACCTTGTTTACATTGGACTTGTAGTCAGCTGGAAAGCAGGAAAACGGAACAGAGTTCCACAGGCGTGCAGTTCTAAGAAAGAAGCTTTGTTCATGGAATCTACGTTTAGGTTTAGTTACAGATAAAGAGTGGGGGGAATTATTGATAGTGTTTTCAGCTAGATGAGAGTTTCTTGTGAACGTTTGGCGGGGGGGGGCATAGATTGAAGCTCAGTCGAGCACCTGCCATGAAAATAACGGTAAAGCAAAGACAAACTCGCTACATCTCTTCTGTGAGATAGAGGTTGCAGGGAAGAAAAAAAGGACATCTCCTATGAGACTACAAAGTCTATTTTGAACTCTATCAAGGCAGGATAAGTCCTTTCTAGCAGCTTCAGCTAGTTCTGGTTGAAGTTTTTTGAGTACTATAATTGGAATACCGTCAGAGCCGAGTTTGTAATATCTATACTATTAATATCTAGTAATATCTATACTATTAATATCTATACTATTAATATCTAGTAATATCTATACTATTAATATCTAGTAATATCTATACTATTAATCTGAACGTGAGTGAATCAACATTTGTTTCCCTAAGACTTTTTCCTACATAACAAAAAATATGTGTGAAAATATATTTTAGTTCTTGGATTGAGTTATATATATAATAATATATATATATATTTTTTTTTTTTGTAGTCATCGCCATACAGTCTTGTTTTGTTGTATCACAACTCATCAGTGCCGCTAGACTAGCATCTCTCCCAAGCCAAGGATTGAACCTAGAACCGTCGTGTTGACAGTCGGCAGTTCTCCCACTTGACGCCCGTAAATAACTCTTCGGAATGTCTATTTAAATAGACACCCGCCACCACTTTTTTAGTGCTCAAATCGCTTGTTCGTAAACAAACATTTTCAGCCAATTAAGTAGCGGTTGAGATTATTTACAACAGTGCTCAACCCAAAGAGGGAGGCTTAAAATATATTTGTAATCATCGACATACAGTCCTGTTTCGTTGTATCACAACTCATCAGTGCCGCTAGATTAGCATCTCTCCCAAGCCAAGGATTGAACCTAGAACCCTCGTGTTGACAGTCGGCAGTTCTCCCACTCGACCATGGAATCAACACCCGTAAATAACTCGTCGGAATGTCTATTAAATAGACACCCGCCACCACTTTTATAGTGCTCAAATCGCCTGTTTGTAAACAAACAAACAACGCGCTATATAACAAATCTTATTCTTATTCTTATCCAGGGTGGCCTCTTTTGGGTAACAGGATCTTCCCCACACTAAAAATCAATCTGTGTTCAACCCTGTCCTCGTGGATAAATAAATACGAACACTAAGAAATACTTTATGTTCTCCATAAATATCGCGCCTTTATATGACAAATGTAATTATCAAATTATAAATTTTATGAATATCCCAACCGATTAAGAATAAAACGAAAATCACAATAGAAAGAAATTAAAATCTAAAAATCAAAATTGAATGAAAACCAATAACTACCAAATAACGAATTCTAGACAAAGTTTCCTCAAACTAGCAGACCGAGCGCACATTTCACAAACCAATACAAGGAAACAGACACGCATACACGCACTCAAACACCCTTCCCCACACACGGACACACACACAGACGCACTTATGTACCAAGCACCAATGCACCCCACACCTCCACGCAAGTAAGAATTATATATATATATATATATATATATATATATATATATATATATATATATATATATATATATGTATTGGCTAACTAGAAATCCTCAACATACATAAAGACAAGAAGCAACCACAAAATTCGCGCATAAGCCTGACGAACCCTACAGTGGATGAAACGCAGAATATTCAGTGTAGCTTAATCGCCATATATATTTTATAAATTACTATGTATGTATATATATATATATATATATATGTATATATATATATATATATATGTATGTATATATATATATATGTATATATATATGTATATATATATGTATATATATATATATGTATATATATATGTATATATATATATGTATGTATATATATACATGTATATATATATATGTATATATATATATGTACATATATATATACATATATATATATATGTATATATATATATGTACATATATATATACATATATATATATATGTATATATATATATGTACATATATATACATATATATATATATATGTATATATATATATATACATATATATATATATGTATATATATATATGTACATATATATACATATATATATATATATATGTATATATATATGTATATATATATGTACATATATATATACATATATATATATATATATATATGTATATATATATGTACATATATATATACATATATATATATATATATATGTACATATATATATACATATATATATATATATATATGTACATATATATATGTACATATATATATATATATATATGTATATATATATGTACATATATATATACATATATATATATATATATATATGTACATATATATATACATATATATATATATATATATGTACATATATATATGTACATATATATATATATATATATATATATATATATATATATATATATATATATATATATATATATATATAGTTGACATGTCGCAGAATGGATCTTGTAATCCTAAACTTACTTATTAATAGTTTTTCTTTCTCTATTTTAATATTTAATTCATCTAAAAAAAAATTGTTCATATGTTAGTAAAAATAGTAACCGTATTATTTTACATTTTGTTTTATTGGGGAAGTGGTATTATTCATTGTAGAGCCATGTATTAAACAGCTGTCCTGTTTTTAAATCTCCGAAACAGCTTCATGGTAAGCAGCTGATGATCCCCGTTTTCTATTTAAAAATTTTAGTTAAGTTTTCTCTTTTCATCCTTATGTAGTTAAATTCTGTTTTAAAATTGAAGACTTTTGCGAAATCGGCTTATGCAAGTGCTAAATCTATTTCTATTTAACAATTTTAGTAAAGGCTTTTTTTTTCATCCTTATATAAATGAATTCTCTTTGGTCATTATAAACTTTTTAGAAGTCGGATTATGTAGATGCTAAGTCTGCGATAGGTTTAAGTTAATAATTTTTTCTCATCCGGGAATTTAAACTGCATTTTTTATTTTTTTATTTTTTTTATTCAAAGCTTCTTTAGACTATATATATATATATAATTAGACGGGGGAAAGCATCAGTATATATATATATATATATATATATATATATATATATATATATATATATATATATATATATATATATATATAGTCTAAAGAAGCATATTTGATACTACGGATATCGGCCTAAAAAGCTCCAACAAAGTAAAAGGAGAAAACTTTAAGAAAATCATACACGAGGAAATGAAAAAATCAGGCCTATAAGCAGACGTATCAGCTAGCATAAAAATAACAAACTTCCTGGACGTCACGTTAAACTTAGATAAAAACACATATGAACCCTACTTAAAAGATAACACTACTCCAATATACGTAAACCCTAAGTCCAATCACCCACCATCAATTATAAAACAAATTCCTAACTCGATCGTAAATAGACTCAGTAATAACTCAAGCGATGAAAATGCATTTAACAGGTCAACCAATATCTACGAAACAGCCCTAAAAATAGTGGATACAAAAATATCGATATCAAATATAAGCAACAAAACACCAATAACTATAATAAAATTAAAAAAAGAAGAAAAAGAACTATAATCTGGTATACGGCCCCATACAATCAAATGTTAAAAACAAAACTTGGCAAAAAATTTCTAGATTTTATTGAAAAACACTTTCCCCGCAACCAACCCCTTACACAAAATCTTCAATAAAAATGCCTTAAAGTTATCCTACAGTTGTTGCGAAAATTTAGAGATGATAATTAAAGCACATAATAACAAAATACTAAATAAAAACAATGTAAACAACAACAAAATAAACAATAAAAAAAGTAGACACCATGACAAAAATAAAACTAACACTAGCAGAAATAATAATAATAATAATAATAATAATAATAATAACAATAACAATAATAATAATAATAATAATAATAAAAAACCAACCCCGGACAAGAACAACCATACCATAAATAAAAATACTAATAACGAACAAGATAAATGCAACTGTAGACACCGCACACTTTGCCCAGTTCAAAATAAATATCTAACAAAAAGCGTAGTTTATCAGGCAACAATATTTGCATAAGAAAACCCGAATAAGCAGAAATATTACGTAGGCATGACTTCCTTAGATTTCAAAACCCGATACTATGACCACAAAAGTACATTCAACAATAAAAAACACCGTACAAAAACGACACTAGCGAATAAATACTGGGAACTCAAAGAAAGCAGACATTCGCCAGTAGTCGAATGGAAAATAATAAGACAAGCTACCACGTGTAGGCATTTAGACGACCCATGTAAATTATGCCTTCATGAAAAATTTGCTATCCTGTACTTTAAAGAACCCCAAAATTTATTAAACTGTAGAAGAGAAATAGCAAAAAACTGTGTTCACAAAATAAAATTTACTCTAGGATAGCGATACAAAATAGTTTTAAAACTAACAAAAACAATAGAAAATAAACAAATAAATAAATTAAATAAGCATGAATATACATAAACGATCACACATATATGTATGTATATATATATGTATATATATGTGCATATATGTATGTACACATATGGATATTTATATATAAAAAAAAAGGTCTGCCTTAAACCACTAAACTAGTTTTAAAACAGATCTTTTGTTCGATAAAATGCATGCCCATTGGCTGATAGGAAGGGGTGCGGTGGATACTAGAAAGCTGATTGGCTAACTAAAATCCTCAACAGAAGAGGACAATATAAAAACGATAAACAACCACAGAATTCGCGCATAAGCCTGACCAATCCAAGAGTGGATGAAACGCCGAATATTCAGTGTAGCTTAATCGCCATATATATTTTTTAAATTATATATATATATATATATATATATATATGTATATATATATATAAATTATTTATATATATATATATATAAATTACTATATATATATATATACATATAAATAAATTACTATATATATATATTTATATAAATAAATTACTATATATATATATATATATATATAAATAAATTACTATATATATATATATATATATAAATAAATTACTATATATATAAATTACTATATACATATATATATATGTTTCATAAATTACTATATATATATATATAAATTACTATATATATATATAAATTACTATATATATATATAAATTACTATATATATATCTATATAAATTACTATATATATATATATATAAATTACTATATATATATATATAAATTACTATATATATATATATAAATTACTATATATATATATAAATATAAATTACTATATATATATATATAAATTACTATATATATATATAAATTACTACATATATATATAAATATAAATTACTATATATATATATATATATATAAATATAAATTACTATATATATATATATATAAATATAAATTACTATATATATATATATAAATATAAATTACTATATATATATATATAAATTACTATATATATATATATATATAAATTTCTATATATATATATATAAATTACTATATATATATATATAAATTACTATATATATATATATATAAATTACTATATATATATATATATATAAATTACTATATATATATATATATATATAAATTACTATATATATATAAATTACTATATATATATATATAAATAAATTACTATATATATATATATATATAAATTACTATATATATATATAAATTACTATATATATATATATAAATATAAATTACTATATATATATATATATAAATTACTATATATATATATATAAATTACTATATATATATATAAATATAAATTACTATATATATATATATAAATATAAATTACTATATATATATATATATAAATATAAATTACTATATATATATATAAATATAAATTACTATATATATATATAAATATAAATTACTATATATATATATATAAATATAAATTACTATATATATATATATATAAATTACTATATATATATATATAAATTCCTATATATATATATATAAATTACTATATATATATATATAAATTACTATATATATATATAAATTACTATATATATATATATAAATTACTATATATATATATATATAAATTACTATATATATATATAAATTACTATATATATATATAAATTACTATATATATATATATATATATATATATAAATTCCTATATATATATATATATATATATATATATATAAATTCCTATATATATATATAAATTCCTATATATATATATATATATAAATTACTATATATATATATATATATATATATATATAAATTACTATATATATATATATATAAATTACTATATATATATAAATTACTATATATATATATAAATTACTATATATATATATAAATTACTATATATATATATAAATTACTATATATATATATATATATATATATATATATATATATATATATATATATATATATATGGTTATCTACATGCATGTATATCCTTTTCTCTACGACTCATCTGCATGGCTAGATTTAATGTAATTAACTGGGTCTTAGTGGTTGGCATCCTGCATTCTACCATGTTAGCCATTAAACTGCTAATGGTTGTTGGAGAAATTATGTGTATACGTGTGTGTTTTACAAAGAAATGAATGCAAGATGTGACAACAATGTGAATAGTTGAAAGAATAAAAGAAAGGAAACTAATGGAATCCTCTTTCCACGGATGTTATGATCAGCTTCTAAAAATACGCTTAGAACACATGTATGCAACATATGCACGTGGATGTAATCTCGAACGTTCGAAAGGAATAATGTTAATTAAAAGCAGAAAAATAGAACTTGTGTGTTGATATAAAAAAAAATTTCCAAAGACAATTTCATTAAGATTGGAATTTTCAGTTCGAATAATCTGTGACTTTTATTAGTAAGATTTTTTAATGATGATGACGATGATGATAATGATGATGATGTTGATTAATAAAATTAATAAAAACAAAATTGTAAAAAATGATTAATCTGTTTGAAAATTGATTTTTGGTTTTTATTTAAAAGGGAATATTTTAGTATTTTAAGATTAATTATTAATTTTTAGAAAATGGTACATAGATTTGCTATTATATATATAATAGCAAATCTATGTATCCATTTTCTGTCTAAAATTTGTAAGATTTTGTTGGAATTTTAAAAGGAATGTTCACCAGATGAAAGATAGGGAGGCACACACGATGTATATCATCTCTATAGTATATAATTAATAAAATAACACGATTTTTCCAGTCCATAATAACACGTTATAGGAATACAAATTCCATATGGTCATCCTACCTGCCAATACCTGATGCAGATTTTGCGGATATTATCATTCGATTTTATTCACTATCATAAATTTCACAGTTCCGAAGAGAATCACTTTCACAAACAAATATTTACAGCTGATAACATGAGAGTTTTTGTTCTACTCTTCTTCACAAGGAATTTCTACAGATTTACATTTTTTTACAACTGCACCATTTGCATTGACGTTCTTATTCCATACATACCCCGTCATATCTCTTAAATATGAAACCTCACTACACAACAGCATGAAAGAAGTAATGTTAAACATTACTTCTTTCATGCTGTTGTGTAGTGAGGTTTCATATTTAAGAGATATGACGGGGTATTCATATTGGGACAATACATATAACGGATATAACGATAGTGATGAGAGAGAGAGAAGACATTTATACATATTACAGTTCTGGGATGATTTGGACTTCCTATATATACTGAATGGAGATGTATACAAGTTCTTAACACAGAGGGACGGCGGTACATAATCTTGTAAGGGTTACACGATGTTCATTACAAGATTATTAACACATTATCTTTTGGTTGTTGAAAAATGACACATGACAACAGTTACAAAAACGCAATGAGGATTCTTTATTCATTGGACCGGTCGAATGCTGATGACGTCAGGAATTCAAATTTGGGATCTAATGTTCTTCCTTTCGCTTCCAAAGTATTGACTCCAACTTAACCCAACTCAACTGCTCTCGACTCTACAATTCTGCTGACTCCTCTGATCTGACTAACTCTAGCTCCTATATTGAGAACCCCCCTTTGTCTATGACGTCAGAAGTGTTTTTTTCCAAACGTGACCAATTCACGTGGCTATGTATGTTTTTTCCAAACACACTTTTAACAACAAAAGAATTCTCAACATATAATTCTTAGCTATTTTTTAACAATATATTTTTAATTTGTATTGTTCATTCTTTAGCTGATATTTTTAATATTCAGTTTTCTAAAAGTAACCTACTTAAAAAAACGAGTCTCTCCTTTTACAACTTCCGGTCAATTTGATTGTTTGTTTGCATACGTTTACCAGATTAAGGCAATATCCGATTATGAGAATTTCGAACAGTAAAAAACACCTTTCGCAAACTAAACAACATGACAACAACCAAGAAAATAACAAAGGGATAATTTTTAACCTAATCAGATCAACTTTTTTCAAAATAAACCAAAACTTCACTTAGGATTTGTTTATAATTACAGTTATAATTAACATTCCATTTGGACTGGCCCAGAGCAAGTACCACAAAAGACATGATCGCATGGGACTCCAGATATATTGGGAGGTGTGTAAGAGGGTTGGGGTGAAGTGTACTGGAAAATGGTTTGAGGAGGTGCCTGATGAAGTGAGAACAAGTGAGGATGGCAAGGTATGGTGAAACAAAAGTGTCATAACGCCCAGCAATTGGAACATAACCGTCTGGATTTGGTCGTCATTGACAAAGTCACCCTGGGACAGGAATGTGAGAAAGAAGGAGAATGAGAAGTGGAGCAATTATGCTCCATTGGCCTCAGAGATAAGGTGTATACATGGGGTTAAAACACAAATAATCCCAGTCGTAGTTGGTACACTAGGAGTAGTATCAAGTCGTCTGAAAGGACAATTGAAAAAACTACAAATCCCCAATGTTTTAGGTGGCCTTCAGACCTCTGCAATTGTAGGTACCACCAACATCCCTAGGAAAACCCTTGATCTTTGAAGCTCCTGGTTTGAAGCCGGGATCGAGGAAATGAATCCCATCCCTTTCCAAATTAAATCAGAATTATTATTATTATTATTATTATTATTATTATTATTATTATTATCGGTTGTATTACTATTACAATTATTCTTATGCTTTACTCATATTAATATTGTTGTTTCATTTCTTAACATTACCTTTAGTATTCTTTTAAATTTTCTTAGTTAATATTATTAGTATTACATTTATCGCTATGGTTTTATTAGTATCATCATTATTTGCATTATATTTTTCTCAGAGTTACGTTTATTATTTGCATCATTAATTATTATTCTTACTGTTAGTACTAGAAGTATTAGTATAGCAATTTTATTATTATTGATCTTCATATTAATATAATAAGAGTAATAATATTACTGATGATTTTATATGTTTGGCCTTTCGGCTTGTTTGGTAATAAAACTTCTCAAATGCACTTGTGATGTTAGGTTGTATAATATGTTAACTTTGGTCAAAATCGCATGTTCCTTCTTCCATCAGATTATTTTGATTATCGATTATCGATCTTATCAAAGACATTCCAACACAAATCTATTTAAGAACACTGCCAGGCACATAAAGTACCTTTGTGTGAAATTTCATAAAAATCGACTCATCCGTTTTCGAGTCCATAGGAAACAAACTCATAGACACACAGATAAAGTTCGTTTTATATAATAGTAGAGATACAGATAGAGTAGTTCAAAATGACATGACAAAACATGAAAACTGAAACAAACCAAAAACAGCTGAAAGTTGTGAATAACATTAGATTCAAGATCACATTTGATTTTTATTAATATTCACGTGAAGAAACCGAAACTTTAAATATCAGTTGTAGGAATTTTTGAATTTTTGTAATAAATTACAAAAAACAAATGAACAAAAGAAAAAACAAATTTTACAAGCCAAGCATTTTTAAAATGGTTGCCAGATGAGGCAAAAATTAAAAAAATATGAAGACTTATCCTCAAATAATATTTGACATGAAGAATCAGTGAAAGAAATCAAATAAAACCATAGAAATTCAGAGTGAAGAGAGTTTGGCTTCCTTTAAAAAGTCCACCATCTTTTAGTTGGATTATACTAAAACGAGTGCTTTGTCTCTCACCAAACTCTTTACTCTGCAACATGATGCAAAATGATGATACTTCAACATCCGGAATCATTTCCCCCAAAGAAAGCAAAATGTCTCGTATGCAGCGGGTAATTTCTGATTGTTTCTCTTTGGAAAAGAAAGAAAGCAAGAAAGATAAGTGACACAAGGACACATAGTGGATCTTTTAATCTCTATTATAATTATGGTTGTGTCATATTGTGACATCGGTTCTTGTCAAATCACGAAAGTTAAGCAACGTTGAGTTTGGTCAGTATTTAGACTGGTAATTATTTGGGAATTTGAAATTAGAAATTTCACGATAAATATGCTAGGAAAAGGTATGAATCTGCCCCTTTATCTATTAGTAAAATAGAGTGGAACAGACGATCAAGTCTTGGTATGACAACTAGTTTAGGAAAAGAAAAAAATGACAAAAGTTCCATTGATTCCTGTTCTTTTGGATTTTTTTCTTGCCACTGGCTTAAGATAGGTGTGGTTCAAGGTTGTACAAACTTGAGTTCACAATAAACTCCTCATACAGGTTTTCTTTCAGATGGCATCCATCACTTCTCAAGGCAGAAGGAAACGTGTCAGTCAGAGTTACTATACCAGCAATGAGTGTTTTTAATTAAGTTCAAATGACAAGTCACCTTAGTACTATTGTTGTGTAGCAGGGAACTCATATTGAGGACATATATAACGGGTTCATGTAATACGGAGATACATATAATGGATGGTGATGACATTCTCATGGGAAGACATTTATACATATTTCATCACGACGACGACTATGACAATTCTTGGAGGTTTCATATTAAATACGGACTGGGTGATATATGAAGCAACAATTCTTAACACATATAGAGAGGAGGAGATACTTCACTTATGATGATAGTGGGACACATAATCTTAGAATAGTTTACACAATATTCATTATACGATGATAGACACAATTACCTTTCGTTCATGATGAAGGATGACACAAGACAACAGTTACAAACATAAATGGTAATTTGTTTATTCACCTGATCGGTCGGTCGATGATGTCAGGAATTCAGCTTGTATCTTCATGGTCTAAATCTTCTACCTTTTGCCTCTAAGGGACTCTCCTCTCCAATTGACTATGTCAACTCTTGGCTGATCAACTGACTCTGATTGACTGACCGACTCCAAACCCATAGAATCCTATATTGAGAAATGTCCTTTGTTTCTGACGTCAGAAGTGTGTTTTCAAACGTGACTAATTTTCACGTGGCTTTACATATGTTTGTCCAACACACTCTTGACAAACAAAAGAATCCTTAATTCTAATTTAACCTGTTTTTAAAGAATATAATTTAACTCGCATTGTGCATTCATTTAACTGACATTATTTAATATCTAGATTTCTAAAGAATGGACAATTGATTCTTTTTCCGATATAAACAATATTTAATTATTTCTAATAGAATTTACAATAGACTTAATTTTTAACAGTCCATTCTCTACTTGCCTACAGGGTTCGATTCTAGGCTTATCCTAATCTAATTTTCACTTATCTACTATTCTTCTTATTTACATGGGAAGGGGCCAGCCCTTTCCATGTAACACTATTACTGATTTAAATCATGTTTAATGTGCTATTAGCCTGAGATCAAAAATGCTAAGTTCTATATTCAATCGGTTCTATTTTTCTATTTTATTCACTGCTCCGTCATGCCGGGATGAAAAGCAGACATTAAACCAAATGTGATAATACTTTTGAGAAAGGTATGAAATACAATCCCCTATGGGTAAAATAGCAACTAATGGTCAATTGATCATTTATAATGAATCATTTACAATAACTATTGTGCATTGGCATTAAATAGTTCTGTCATTTGGGATATTTCTGTTCCTTTATCTACAGAAGAGGAAGACATATTATTCTCAAAGTCCACCAAAATAGTGACATATTTCAGTGGCCTATATTTCAAGTCATATATCTCTTTTTTCACCTAATTTGAAATGATTAATAAACTATTTGAATATTTTCAAATTCATTGTATTTTCTTTTTTGTTAAAACTCGTTTCCCTGCAAGAATTTTCAAATATATTTCTTTTTCTTATATTTATTTACTGTCACTTTTCCATTGTTCAGAGGTCACATGTTTTCAGATATTACACAAGCTCACTCTTTTTCACCGTTCAATCGGTCATTTGTCTCTAAATTCCATTTTTTAGTCTTAACTAACCACTTGCTTTCAAATTTTCCTTGGCCAACTTTTCTGCAGTTTAGGACATCCATGCTTCCATATCCAGGAAGATGAATGTCATACATGACCATACCAGCATAACGGAGTCATCATTAGGATAACCAATCAGCTGGGTGTGGTCCGATTTCACATAGCCACCTGATCATTAATCTCTCATTGCACTGCAGTTGGACAAGAACGAGCCCAGCATTCACTGTCTTATATCATGCTGCTACTACACCACTTTATTCTATATATGTATATATATATGATTTTTTGCAGTACTAGCAGGAAGACTCAACGTTACCCGGGATTGAATGGGGATCAACGAATGTTCCACACTTTTAATACTTTTATTGTCATCAAAATCAGTGAAATCGACCATTTTTCAATCAAATAGATTTATTGCCTGCTCTAGTCGGGGATCCACCATGGTGCACTGGAAGGGAGCTTCACATACCTCCTTGAAGTGACTTAATCATCAATACATTGTAGTCTACATTGCACTGTAGAGAAACTAATGTTGATTTTATAAAATTACATTTATATAAAATGACTTGAATTAAAGTATAACATGCAAAAGTCAAGTGTCATGGCTCAATTGTGTTCTAAACAGAAGCATTCATTTTGAATATGCCCCTGTCATATCAAAGAACCAACTGTTGATTTTATATGCCTGGACTTTCTGCTTGTGCAGTGATAAAACTTCTCAAATGCACTCGTTAGATGTTAGGCTGTATAAGGTGTTAACTTTTGTCAAAATCAGATTTTATTCTTTTTAAATTAGATTTTTTCGATTATCGATACTTATCAAAGACATTCCGATACAAAATCTATCTAAGAACACTTACAGACAGATAATGTACATTTATGCAAAATTTAAAACAAAATCGGTCCAGTCGTTTCAGAGTTCATAGAGAAGAAACACACACACACAAAGTTGTTTTTTGTATAGAGATATAAACCATATATATATATATATATATATATATATATATATATATATATATATATATATAGATATATACATTTTATTTTTTATTACCGTTTTTTTCTGTTTAGTTGCATTATTGTTTCAGCTACCGCGACCGTTTTTTGGCCGTCAGGTAACCTCCTCAGACTTTATAGAAAAAAACCTATATTTGTTCTACAACAGTATTGAGCACTTTCTTCAGGTTTTTATTAATTACCATTTCTACTATATATATATATATATATATATATATATATATATATATATATATATATATATATATATATATATGTGTGTGTGTGTGCAGGTTTTTGGAAACTGATTAAGTCAAACAGAGAATACTCTGAACCAGTTGCACAATCTGAAAAATGACAGATGGTTAGCTTATAATCTACAAAAATCTTGTATATCAGGAAGACCAAATTCTTTCAAATTGTGATATTTGGGTGTTTTCAACAAATGCCCCATTATACATCTTTCAAAAGGGACTTAGACTTAATAGATGGGTATATTAAGTTGCTGTCCATTGTTGTTTAGTGCTGGGTGAAGAGGATGACTGTGGGTAGGTTACATGTGTGAAAACGGGACTCAGCTATACCTCTGGAAATACCTAGAAATGACTGAGAACTTTTACAACTTCACCAGTCCCAACACCTGCCCCCTCCCAACTCGCCTAATTTGCAACCCCATGGATCATTATGTGTGGAGCACAGTAGAAAAAGATATCAATTGTAGTCCCTGCAACACTGTGGATGAGGTGATTGTTCATTGAACATGTTTCGCTTTAAATAAGTAGTGAATTTAAAATCGTTTTCCTTTAAATTCTTTATCTTTTCAAAAAATAAAATAAAATACAGATATAATATTCTGAAAAGTCATATAAATTTCGAGAAAACTTTCTTTTAAGTTTTTGTCAAAAGAAAAATTTATTTTCGGATGAACAATTATAATTTTAATCATTTCACAAATACAAAAAATGTCTTCAAAACGTCTATCAACAAATTTTCATGTTTTTTGTTTTACAACTAAATTTTATGTTTGTAAAATGATTTGCAGTGATGCAAAATGATAATTCCACAATGTATCACTTTCTTCTGCATCTTTGTTCAAAATTTAATCATTCATGCACAAGTTTATGCTTTTCAATTCACTCAAGGTGAAAAATTCAAAATGGAAGACAATCATATAAAGTCGTATGAGGTGACTGATCACACAAATCATAAATTGATTGAACCTATTCATTCAACTTGACTGTTTACGTAATGTTTATGTCTCTTTTGTTTGACATTATTTTGTTATCCCCTTCTTCCATCCCTCTTACCTCATCTCTCTAACATCCTCTTTCTCTGGCAACTGGAAAACTTCACTGTCGAATAACACAATACTAAAGCCACTGTTACTAAGAGTAATAATGAAAAACAATTTTTTTTTTGTCGAGATTAAAATCGAAAGAAAATCTTTCCTTTGGTTTTTATTATTATCAATTATTTTTAAGATTAAGTTTCTGCTTTTTTTTCTCTCTAAAAATTACATTTTTTTTTCTTTCTGTTAATTATATCCAATCACTTTGAAGGTTCGAGAATCATATTGAATGTGAATCCGTTCCTCAAAAGAGGGACCACCTAATGGGAATGTCATCTAGCGAGATGAACAACTAGGTATAATGAGGTAAAAATATTCCTGTGTATGACTAGTGAGGTAGCGTAATTGTTGTGCTTGAGCTACTGTTTATATTTGTAAATGTAGGATCTTAGATGGATATATTAGATATGAGACATATTTTATTTTGTAAATGCTGACCTGGGGAAAAGTGTTCAAGTGGGGTACGTAGGAATGGGGTCCTGCATTGAGTAAATCCTTAATTGTTTCACAAATAGATGTCACAAAAAGTGCATATATAACACATACTCATACACATACATATATATATACGTATGTAACACATACATTATGTATATACACATATAGGACACTCATATATGACATTTTTAACAAATATGCATATATATGTGTGTGTGTGTGTGTGTGTGTGTGTGTGTGTGTGTGTGTGTGTGTGTGTGTGTGTGTGTGTGTGCGTGTATAAGTTAAGTAATATGAAATGCTTAAACTTTGGTAGTATTCCAAATGGATCAAGAAAAATGATACATTGAATATATATATAGGTTTAAGGCGAAATCAAAGCTCAACCCATCAGGTACTTAGAAATATTGCAGATATTAAAATCAGCTCAATGGTTAAAGCTTTGAGCAAACTAGAGCAATTATATGACAATTTCGATGCAAACAAAAATTATGGCATAATTATATTTAGTATATCAGTTGCATAAATTAAGTTCTTGGAACTGATATTTATTCATAATTTGTTGCAGTTAGATGAAATCGATGGAAGTGAAAATATACTTAATATTCAACAAAAGCACAGAAGAGTCCATTTGAGTTAAATCCCGGAATGTTCAAAGAAAATATTCTTCTCGTTAGAAAGAAAACATGTTGATTTTGGAAATTATAGTCGACTTGAAATATTTTTGAAAATAATATGTATATATATATATATATATAATATTTTCTGGAATGTAAAATAAAACTTTTGATAAGTGCAAATAGTAATGGTTTCAAATATCGAAATTGAATCGAAGATAGAAAATCGGTAATAGATTTTTCATTTGTCTTAACAGAAACGACAGTTTTTCTATTAGGAAAGATATTTAAATATGCATCAAGTAAAAATTGATCCACAATTTCGAAAATGGTAATATTAAAAAAAAACATAAAACAATCATTCAAGCATATGTAAATATAAAATACAATAATTAATAAATATTTCCCAGTTGAAATATTGCTGGAAAAATTGCTTTATTTACAAAAATGAGTATAAAATTTTGTTGTATCAGAAACTTTTTCATGTAAAAATATATAAAAAATATTTATAAGGATATTCTTTTATAATATACACACATTCACGCATATATATATATATATATATATATATATATATATATATATATATATATATATATACACAGCCAAAAACATATATATATATTTATATATATATATACATATATATATATATATATATACACACACACATATATATATATATACATATATACAGACAAAAACATATATATATATATACAGACGAAAACATATATATATCCACACACACACACACACACACACACACACACACACACACACACACACACATATATATATATAAAGACAAAAACAGAATAAATAGCAGAAAACTGCAACTCACTGCTTTGTTTATTAAACTTGTTCGGAATCTCTTTTGGACTTATGGGGCATGCGTTAATATATTCTTAAATATTGTTTTTCTTTCCATTTGGGAATGAGACATTTCACGGGACCATCCCCCTTCATCAATCAGTTATTTTGGAAGAAATCTATCCGTTATTTTGGAGTACTGCGTTCGTTTAAAAATGGATTTCATCCGCATTTTTGCATTGATTTATTATATATGTGTGTGTGTGTGTGTGTGTGTGTGTGTGTGTGTGTGTGTGCACGCGCACGCACGCACATATAAAGAGAGAGAGTGAGTGAGAGGTAAAGTTCAACAGCTGGAGAAACTGTTTTTTATTGGGAGAGGAAGGGTGGTCATCGTGTAAATGATGTATTAGTGGCAGTTGTATGGTTAACAAAAAACATTCTAAGTTTATTATCATCCACCATAATTTACCACATGTATGTGATAGTTTACTTACATATGTTTGCACATAACTATTGAAAAGAATAAAAAAATGTCTGATGCAATAATACAAAGTAATATCAATCTCGTTGCTGTGTTTGTGATGCTTATAACACTCCCCCCTTCACTCATACTATCAGCTTTTGAATTCTAAGAGAAACTCATCAGATTTTCATAGTCTTGTCATACACTCACACACACACACACATATATATATATATATATAATATTTTTATTTATACACACACACACACATATATATATAATATGTTTATTTATACACACACACACACATATATATATTAAAGACGGCCAACAGGGAAGGCATAATGGTTTTGTAATGTGATTGACTTGGAGGAGCGATTTGCTTCACATTGGGGAGGTTGAGACCCCCGGATACCTGAAAAAGACCAGGTAAAAATGCTAAAATTGTTTAAATTAATCCCGCATAACAGCGGATATCGAAAATACTTGAATTGAAATATATAGATATATATATTTTATTGTTTGAATAACTCGAGATATATTTTGTTGTTTAAAGATCCAATAACAGGAAATATCAGAATAAAGTAGAAACGAGATTGTACTTGTTGGCCTGGAGAACACCTTCAGACTATGGCTTTCTGAATGACAGGGATTGACCCTGGGGGTCATGTGAACGGATGTCATTTTTGGTCCCAGATTACAAAACTGGTAATATTGGTGAAGTGCACACATGCAAATGTATCTGGGGAAACCCCAGATATGTAGCTGTGAAATTAATTTTTAGTAGAATAGAAATTTTATTTGTTTGTCTTCCTTCTTTCTGGCATATGCGAGCTTCGCTTTCTGCTTTCAGAAAAATTTGACACAGAGGCGCTTAGAATTTCATGTGGCGAGCTCCTGGCTGACTAGACATTACGAGCCACAGTTTCAAAGAAGACCAGAGGTCAGTTGCTAGACCTCACCATGGGAGTTCGACCACAGTTTTATTTAATATTTTCATTGTATCCTGAATTCCTTAAAGCATTGTTGAAGAAAGTAGCATTTTGATTAAAGGTTTTTTATCGGCAGAAAGAGTAGAAATTCTTCTAGAGACAGATGGTACTATAGATTTTATATATATATATATATATATATATATATATATATATATATATATATTTGTTTTCACAGCCAGACAATGTCGCAGCTCACAAGAGCTATAACAGTCAACAAACAGAAAGTCCAAGACTCGAGTTCCGCCCTTATTTTGGGCCGGGATGTGTTTAACTGATGAGCCCAAAATGAGGGCAAACCTCGAGTCGTGGACTTCCGCTTTGTTGACTCTCATGGCTCTTGTGAGCTGCGACGTTGTCTGGCTGTGGAAATAATTATATATTCTCTCACATTCTGAAGACAAGTAAGAGTGTAAGAGAGAGATAAACATTATATGTATGTCTTCTTATATCGCTTTAACATATTACACCTATGAACTTTAAATTTAGTAAGAATAACACCAATTTATTCAGATCCTCAAATATTTAAGATCTAACATTAGACAAAACAAGTAATTCCATGTACATACACATATGACTACATGCTTATACCATATACATATATTGGCACCAAACTCTTTTCAAAAGCGCTAGAATAGTAGGGGTTAAATCTAGCATGGTATCTGTTGAAGAGGTTTCACCATGCTTGTAATAAAAGAGAAAAGGATAAAAATAAAAACGTTTTGTTTATTACTAAATATATGGTCAGGATAACTATTATCTGGCATGTGTTAAATTTGTTTATTACTAAATATATGGTCAGGATAACTATTATCTGGCATGTGTTAATTTTGTTTATTACTAAATATATGGTCAGGATAACTATTATCTGGCATGTGTTAAATTTGTTTATTACTAAATATATGGTCAGGATAACTATTATCTGGCATGTGTTAAATTTGTTTATTACTAAATATATGGTCAGGATAACTATTATCTGGCATGTGTTAAATTTGTTTATTACTAAATATATGGTCAGGATAACTATTATCTGACATGTGTTAAATTTGTTTATTACTAAATATATGGTCAGGATAACTATTATCTGGCATGTGTTAAATTTGTTTATTACTAAATATATGGTCAGGATAACTATTATCTGGCATGTGTTAAATTTGTTTATTACTAAATATATGGTCAGGATAACTATTATCTGGCATGTGTTAAATTTGTTTATTACTAAATATATGGTCAGGATAACTTATCTGGCATGTGTTAAATTTGTTTATTACTAAATATATGGTCAGGATAACTATTATCTGACATGTGTTAAATTTGTTTATTACTAAATATATGGTCAGGATAACTATTATCTGGCATGTGTTAAATTTGTTTATTACTAAATATATGGTCAGGATAACTATTATCTGACATGTGTTAAATTTGTTTATTACTAAATATATGGTCAGGATAACTATTATCTGGCATGTGTTAAATTTGTTTATTACTAAATATATGGTCAGGATAACTTATCTGGCATGTGTTAAATTTGTTTATTACTAAATATATGGTCAGGATAACTATTATCTGGCATGTGTTAAATTTGTTTATTACTAAATATATGGTCAGGATAACTATTATCTGGCATGTGTTAATTTTGTTTATTACTAAATATATGGTCAGGATAACTATTATCTGGCATGTGTTAAATTTGTTTATTACTAAATATATGGTCAGGATAACTTATCTGGCATGTGTTAAATTTGTTTATTACTAAATATATGGTCAGGATAACTATTATCTGGCATGTGTTAAATTTATTTATTACTAAATATATGGTCAGGATAACTATTATCTGGCATGTGTTAAATTTGTTTATTACTAAATATATGGTCAGGATAACTATTATCTGGCATGTGTTAAATTTGTTTATTACTAAATATATGGTCAGGATAACTATTATCTGGCATGTGTTAAATTTGTTTATTACTAAATATATGGTCAGGATAACTATTATCTGGCATGTGTTAAATTTGTTTATTACTAAATATATGGTCAGGATAACTATTATCTGGCATGTGTTAAATTTGTTTATTACTAAATATATGGTCAGGATAACTATTATCTGGCATGTGTTAAATTTGTTTATTACTAAATATATGGTCAGGATAACTATTATCTGGCATGTGTTAAATTTGTTTATTACTAAATATATGGTCAGGATAACTATTATCTGGCATGTGTTAAATTTGTTTATTACTAAATATATGGTCAGGATAACTATTATCTGGCATGTGTTAAATTTGTTTATTACTAAATATATGGTCAGGATAACTATTATCTGGCATGTGTTAAATTTGTTTATTACTAAATATATGGTCAGGATAACTATTATCTGGCATGTGTTAAATTTGTTTATTACTAAATATATGGTCAGGATAACTATTATCTGGCATGTGTTAATTTTGTTTATTACTAAATATATGGTCAGGATAACTATTATCTGGCATGTGTTAAATTTGTTTATTACTAAATATATGGTCAGGATAACTATTATCTGACATGTGTTAAATTTGTTTATTACTAAATATATGGTCAGGATAACTATTATCTGACATGTGTTAATTTTGTTTATTACTAAATATATGGTCAGGATAACTATTATCTGGCATGTGTTAAATTTGTTTATTACTAAATATATGGTCAGGATAACTATTATCTGGCATGTGTTAATTTTGTTTATTACTAAATATATGGTCAGGATAACTATTATCTGGCATGTGTTAAATTTGTTTATTACTAAATATATGGTCAGGATAACTATTATCTGACATGTGTTAAATTTGTTTATTACTAAATATATGGTCAGGATAACTATTATCTGGCATGTGTTAAATTTGTTTATTACTAAATATATGGTCAGGATAACTTATCTGGCATGTGTTAAATTTGTTTATTACTAAATATATGGTCAGGATAACTATTATCTGGCATGTGTTAAATTTGTTTATTACTAAATATATGGTCAGGATAACTATTATCTGGCATGTGTTAATTTTGTTTATTACTAAATATATGGTCAGGATAACTATTATCTGACATGTGTTAAATTTGTTTATTACTAAATATATGGTCAGGATAACTATTATCTGGCATGTGTTAATTTTGTTTATTACTAAATATATGGTCAGGATAACTATTATCTGGCATGTGTTAAATTTGTTTATTACTAAATATATGGTCAGGATAACTATTATCTGACATGTGTTAAATTTGTTTATTACTAAATATATGGTCAGGATAACTATTATCTGGCATGTGTTAATTTTGTTTATTACTAAATATATGGTCAGGATAACTATTATCTGGCATGTGTTAAATTTGTTTATTACTAAATATATGGTCAGGATAACTTATCTGGCATGTGTTAAATTTGTTTATTACTAAATATATGGTCAGGATAACTATTATCTGGCATGTGTTAAATTTATTTATTACTAAATATATGGTCAGGATAACTATTATCTGGCATGTGTTAAATTTGTTTATTACTAAATATATGGTCAGGATAACTATTATCTGGCATGTGTTAAATTTGTTTATTACTAAATATATGGTCAGGATAACTATTATCTGGCATGTGTTAAATTTGTTTATTACTAAATATATGGTCAGGATAACTATTATCTGGCATGTGTTAATTTTGTTTATTACTAAATATATGGTCAGGATAACTATTATCTGGCATGTGTTAAATTTGTTTATTACTAAATATATGGTCAGGATAACTATTATCTGGCATGTGTTAAATTTGTTTATTACTAAATATATGGTCAGGATAACTATTATCTGGCATGTGTTAATTTTGTTTATTACTAAATATATGGTCAGGATAACTATTATCTGGCATGTGTTAAATTTGTTTATTACTAAATATATGGTCAGGATAACTATTATCTGGCATGTGTTAAATTTGTTTATTACTAAATATATGGTCAGGATAACTATTATCTGGCATGTGTTAAATTTGTTTATTACTAAATATATGGTCAGGATAACTATTATCTGGCATGTGTTAATTTTGTTTATTACTAAATATATGGTCAGGATAACTATTATCTGGCATGTGTTAAATTTGTTTATTACTAAATATATGGTCAGGATAACTATTATCTGGCATGTGTTAATTTTGTTTATTACTAAATATATGGTCAGGATAACTATTATCTGACATGTGTTAAATTTGTTTATTACTAAATATATGGTCAGGATAACTATTATCTGGCATGTGTTAATTTTGTTTATTACTAAATATATGGTCAGGATAACTATTATCTGGCATGTGTTAAATTTGTTTATTACTAAATATATGGTCAGGATAACTTATCTGGCATGTGTTAAATTTGTTTATTACTAAATATATGGTCAGGATAACTATTATCTGGCATGTGTTAAATTTATTTATTACTAAATATATGGTCAGGATAACTATTATCTGGCATGTGTTAAATTTGTTTATTACTAAATATATGGTCAGGATAACTATTATCTGGCATGTGTTAAATTTGTTTATTACTAAATATATGGTCAGGATAACTATTATCTGGCATGTGTTAAATTTGTTTATTACTAAATATATGGTCAGGATAACTATTATCTGGCATGTGTTAATTTTGTTTATTACTAAATATATGGTCAGGATAACTATTATCTGGCATGTGTTAAATTTGTTTATTACTAAATATATGGTCAGGATAACTATTATCTGGCATGTGTTAAATTTGTTTATTACTAAATATATGGTCAGGATAACTATTATCTGGCATGTGTTAATTTTGTTTATTACTAAATATATGGTCAGGATAACTATTATCTGGCATGTGTTAAATTTGTTTATTACTAAATATATGGTCAGGATAACTATTATCTGGCATGTGTTAAATTTGTTTATTACTAAATATATGGTCAGGATAACTATTATCTGGCATGTGTTAATTTTGTTTATTACTAAATATATGGTCAGGATAACTATTATCTGGCATGTGTTAAATTTGTTTATTACTAAATATATGGTCAGGATAACTATTATCTGGCATGTGTTAAATTTGTTTATTACTAAATATATGGTCAGGATAACTATTATCTGACATGTGTTAAATTTGTTTATTACTAAATATATGGTCAGGATAACTATTATCTGGCATGTGTTAAATTTGTTTATTACTAAATATATGGTCAGGATAACTATTATCTGGCATGTGTTAAATTTGTTTATTACTAAATATATGGTCAGGATAACTATTATCTGACATGTGTTAAATTTGTTTATTACTAAATATATGGTCAGGATAACTATTATCTGGCATGTGTTAAATTTGTTTATTACTAAATATATGGTCAGGATAACTATTATCTGGCATGTGTTAAATTTGTTTATTACTAAATATATGGTCAGGATAACTATTATCTGGCATGTGTTAATTTTGTTTATTACTAAATATATGGTCAGGATAACTATTATCTGGCATGTGTTAAATTTGTTTATTACTAAATATATGGTCAGGATAACTATTATCTGGCATGTGTTAATTTTGTTTATTACTAAATATATGGTCAGGATAACTATTATCTGGCATGTGTTAAATTTGTTTATTACTAAATATATGGTCAGGATAACTATTATCTGGCATGTGTTAAATTTGTTTATTACTAAATATATGGTCAGGATAACTATTATCTGACATGTGTTAAATTTGTTTATTACTAAATATATGGTCAGGATAACTATTATCTGGCATGTGTTAAATTTGTTTATTACTAAATATATGGTCAGGATAACTATTATCTGGCATGTGTTAAATTTGTTTATTACTAAATATATGGTCAGGATAACTATTATCTGACATGTGTTAAATTTGTTTATTACTAAATATATGGTCAGGATAACTATTATCTGGCATGTGTTAAATTTGTTTATTACTAAATATATGGTCAGGATAACTATTATCTGGCATGTGTTAAATTTGTTTATTACTAAATATATGGTCAGGATAACTATTATCTGGCATGTGTTAAATTTGTTTATTACTAAATATATGGTCAGGATAACTATTATCTGGCATGTGTTAAATTTGTTTATTACTAAATATATGGTCAGGATAACTATTATCTGACATGTGTTAAATTTGTTTATTACTAAATATATGGTCAGGATAACTATTATCTGGCATGTGTTAATTTTGTTTATTACTAAATATATGGTCAGGATAACTATTATCTGGCATGTGTTAAATTTGTTTATTACTAAATATATGGTCAGGATAACTTATCTGGCATGTGTTAAATTTGTTTATTACTAAATATATGGTCAGGATAACTATTATCTGACATGTGTTAAATTTGTTTATTACTAAATATATGGTCAGGATAACTATTATCTGGCATGTGTTAATTTTGTTTATTACTAAATATATGGTCAGGATAACTTATCTGGCATGTGTTAAATTTGTTTATTACTAAATATATGGTCAGGATAACTATTATCTGACATGTGTTAAATTTGTTTATTACTAAATATATGGTCAGGATAACTATTATCTGGCATGTGTTAATTTTGTTTATTACTAAATATATGGTCAGGATAACTATTATCTGGCATGTGTTAAATTTGTTTATTACTAAATATATGGTCAGGATAACTTATCTGGCATGTGTTAAATTTGTTTATTACTAAATATATGGTCAGGATAACTATTATCTGACATGTGTTAAATTTGTTTATTACTAAATATATGGTCAGGATAACTATTATCTGGCATGTGTTAAATTTGTTTATTACTAAATATATGGTCAGGATAACTTATCTGGCATGTGTTAAATTTGTTTATTACTAAATATATGGTCAGGATAACTATTATCTGACATGTGTTAAATTTGTTTATTACTAAATATATGGTCAGGATAACTATTATCTGGCATGTGTTAATTTTGTTTATTACTAAATATATGGTCAGGATAACTATTATCTGGCATGTGTTAAATTTGTTTATTACTAAATATATGGTCAGGATAACTATTATCTGGCATGTGTTAAATTTGTTTATTACTAAATATATGGTCAGGATAACTATTATCTGACATGTGTTAAATTTGTTTATTACTAAATATATGGTCAGGATAACTATTATCTGACATGTGTTAAATTTGTTTATTACTAAATATATGGTCAGGATAACTATTATCTGACATGTGTTAAATTTGTTTATTACTAAATATATGGTCAGGATAACTATTATCTGGCATGTGTTAATTTTCTTTATTACTAAATATATGGTCAGGATAACTATTATCTGGCATGTGTTAAATTTGTTTATTACTAAATATATGGTCAGGATAACTATTATCTGGCATGTGTTAAATTTGTTTATTACTAAATATATGGTCAGGATAACTATTATCTGGCATGTGTTAAATTTGTTTATTACTAAATATATGGTCAGGATAACTATTATCTGGCATGTGTTAAATTTGTTTATTACTAAATATATGGTCAGGATAACTATTATCTGGCATGTGTTAAATTTGTTTATTACTAAATATATGGTCAGGATAACTATTATCTGACATGTGTTAAATTTGTTTATTACTAAATATATGGTCAGGATAACTATTATCTGGCATGTGTTAAATTTGTTTATTACTAAATATATGGTCAGGATAACTTATCTGGCATGTGTTAAATTTGTTTATTACTAAATATATGGTCAGGATAACTATTATCTGGCATGTGTTAATTTTCTTTATTACTAAATATATGGTCAGGATAACTATTATCTGACATGTGTTAAATTTGTTTATTACTAAATATATGGTCAGGATAACTATTATCTGACATGTGTTAAATTTGTTTATTACTAAATATATGGTCAGGATAACTTATCTGGCATGTGTTAAATTTGTTTATTACTAAATATATGGTCAGGATAACTATTATCTGGCATGTGTTAAATTTGTTTATTACTAAATATATGGTCAGGATAACTATTATCTGGCATGTGTTAAATTTGTTTATTACTAAATATATGGTCAGGATAACTATTATCTGACATGTGTTAAATTTGTTTATTACTAAATATATGGTCAGGATAACTATTATCTGACATGTGTTAAATTTGTTTATTACTAAATATATGGTCAGGATAACTATTATCTGACATGTGTTAAATTTGTTTATTACTAAATATATGGTCAGGATAACTATTATCTGGCATGTGTTAATTTTCTTTATTACTAAATATATGGTCAGGATAACTATTATCTGGCATGTGTTAAATTTGTTTATTACTAAATATATGGTCAGGATAACTATTATCTGGCATGTGTTAAATTTGTTTATTACTAAATATATGGTCAGGATAACTATTACCTGGCATGTGTTAAATTTGTTTATTACTAAATATATGGTCAGGATAACTATTATCTGGCATGTGTTAAATTTGTTTATTACTAAATATATGGTCAGGATAACTATTATCTGGCATGTGTTAAATTTGTTTATTACTAAATATATGGTCAGGATAACTATTATCTGGCATGTGTTAAATTTGTTTATTACTAAATATATGGTCAGGATAACTATTATCTGACATGTGTTAAATTTGTTTATTACTAAATATATGGTCAGGATAACTATTATCTGGCATGTGTTAAATTTGTTTATTACTAAATATATGGTCAGGATAACTATTATCTGGCATGTGTTAAATTTGTTTATTACTAAATATATGGTCAGGATAACTATTATCTGGCATGTGTTAAATTTGTTTATTACTAAATATATGGTCAGGATAACTATTATCTGACATGTGTTAAATTTGTTTATTACTAAATATATGGTCAGGATAACTATTATCTGGCATGTGTTAAATTTGTTTATTACTAAATATATGGTCAGGATAACTATTATCTGACATGTGTTAAATTTGTTTATTACTAAATATATGGTCAGGATAACTATTATCTGGCATGTGTTAAATTTGTTTATTACTAAATATATGGTCAGGATAACTATTATCTGACATGTGTTAATTTTGTTTATTACTAAATATATGGTCAGGATAACTATTATCTGACATGTGTTAAATTTGTTTATTACTAAATATATGGTCAGGATAACTATTATCTGGCATGTGTTAAATTTGTTTATTACTAAATATATGGTCAGGATAACTATTATCTGGCATGTGTTAAATTTGTTTATTACTAAATATATGGTCAGGATAACTATTATCTGGCATGTGTTAAATTTGTTTATTACTAAATATATGGTCAGGATAACTATTATCTGACATGTGTTAAATTTGTTTATTACTAAATATATGGTCAGGATAACTATTATCTGGCATGTGTTAAATTTGTTTATTACTAAATATATGGTCAGGATAACTATTATCTGACATGTGTTAAATTTGTTTATTACTAAATATATGGTCAGGATAACTATTATCTGGCATGTGTTAAATTTGTTTATTACTAAATATATGGTCAGGATAACTATTATCTGGCATGTGTTAAATTTGTTTATTACTAAATATATGGTCAGGATAACTATTATCTGACATGTGTTAAATTTGTTTATTACTAAATATATGGTCAGGATAACTATTATCTGGCATGTGTAAAATTTGTTTATTACTAAATATATGGTCAGGATAACTATTATCTGACATGTGTTAAATTTGTTTATTACTAAATATATGGTCAGGATAACTATTATCTGGCATGTGTTAAATTTGTTTATTACTAAATATATGGTCAGGATAACTATTATCTGGCATGTGTTAAATTTGTTTATTACTAAATATATGGTCAGGATAACTATTATCTGGCATGTGTTAAATTTGTTTATTACTAAATATATGGTCAGGATAACTATTATCTGACATGTGTTAAATTTGTTTATTACTAAATATATGGTCAGGATAACTATTATCTGGCATGTGTTAAATTTGTTTATTACTAAATATATGGTCAGGATAACTATTATCTGGCATGTGTTAAATTTGTTTATTACTAAATATATGGTCAGGATAACTATTATCTGGCATGTGTTAAATTTGTTTATTACTAAATATATGGTCAGGATAACTATTATCTGACATGTGTTAAATTTGTTTATTACTAAATATATGGTCAGGATAACTATTATCTGGCATGTGTTAAATTTGTTTATTACTAAATATATGGTCAGGATAACTATTATCTGGCATGTGTTAAATTTGTTTATTACTAAATATATGGTCAGGATAACTATTATCTGACATGTGTTAAATTTGTTTATTACTAAATATATGGTCAGGATAACTATTATCTGGCATGTGTTAAATTTGTTTATTACTAAATATATGGTCAGGATAACTATTATCTGGCATGTGTTAAATTTGTTTATTACTAAATTGTACGATAAATACATTCACTCGGAAATATGATATTTATATATATGAGCAAAAAAAAAAAAATGAGCCAAGAGTGAAAGAAGGAAGAAATCGACTTTTCAATATTTTTCCATGAATTTTTGTTAACTTTAACTGAAAATTTCTATTTTGCAGATCATTAGTATTATAGCATATAATAATAAGTGAAAAAATGAATCCTAAAAATGGTAAGATTGCATCTTGGTGAGGATATAGAAAAACAGAATTGCAGGATTAAGGCCATCCAAAATGACTTACAAGCAGATTTTTGATAATTTAAGAACAGAAAATGTGAAAGCATCTCTTTCTATAGTGAAGCAAATTGGTCAAAGATTCAAAGTCGAAAGGCAAATCTGGATCTGGTCGCCCTAGAGCATCCACTTTGAAGGACGGCCACATGCTTAAATTAACTGTTTTGAAGGATCAAAAGAAAACTTATATTGACCATAGCAAAGAATTTAAAACAGGGGCTGGAAATTCTCTTTTTAGATATACAATATTTAGACGAATGAAAGAAATGGGATTTTCCTCTAAAAGGTATGAAAAGAAGCCATTTTATCTAAGAAGATCATCAATGATAGAAAGAGATTTTTCTCGTGTTATGGCAAGATAGATACAGACTGTTCAGGAATGTTTTCTGGTTAGATGAATCAAGATTTTGTCTTGTTAGTGATACTCCTGATGCTCCCGAATGGTGCAATCGAAAAACTGGAGAAAGATTTTTGACAAGTGGCATAAAAACGACTGTTAAACATGGGAATGGAGGGATAATGGTATGGGGAACTTTTACTGCAGCAGGAGTTGGGGAACTTATTAGATGTGAGACGTCAATCAATGTAAAGGAATACAGTCGAATATTAGAAACAGGACTGTTACCAAATATCCAGAATATCCCAGAACATTATTTTTCAACATGTTAATACCCCTGCACACACTGCTAAAGTCACAAAAAAAAATGGTTTTCTGATAATTCAATTGATGTGATATTTTGGCCAGGTGAAAGCTCTGACTTAAACCCAATCGAGAATATTTGGTCCATAATATCTTGTGCATTGGCTGGAAGAACTTTTTCGAACAATGACAAACTGTGGGAAGCTGTTCAAAGCGAATGGAATAGCATCTCCTCTTCACAGTGTTCCACTTTGGTTGAGAGTATGTCTAAAGGGATTGATATTTTAAAGAAATCAAAAGGGAATGCGATTCCATCCGAAGCATTTATTAAAGTAAATGTCTTGTTCTGTGTTATTAGCCTCGTTTAAGTTTCCTTGTTCAATTGTCCTTTGTTCAATATAGCTTTTAGTGCAATAAAATGTATAAAATTTTTTGGCCCATTTTTTTTTTTTTTTTTGCTCACGAGTGTATGTATAAACCTCTGATCAACCTTCTTCTAATGCACTTTCTGATATTTATAATGTTAAGGACCCTTCACAAACTATATATAAACTTTCATACCTTACTGGAAAAAGCCTATGAAAACTAATCTCTTTTTCTTAGGATGTAGAGTATGCCATTACCTACTTAACTAACCTCTTATTTAAATTGCCATTCCACATCAATCTTTGGAAAACAATTGGATATTATATGCCTATCCCCTATTGGATGTCCGTTTCCTTTTATGTAAAAAAACCCATCTCGTATTATCATCTATCGGTTTAAACCACTTTACAATTTATGATTTAATGAAGTGGTTTGACTTCTTAACTTGAAAATTAATTGGATGTGGATTAAAAATTACAATTAGTACATTAAAATAAAAAAAATGTCCATATTGACCTTAATTCATCGATTTGATATAAATTATTCCAAAGAAATGTATATTGGGGTAAGTATATATTAGAACAGCCTATCTTGTTTACTTCAAATAAGGTAAATTATCTAATTATTATTCTTATTCATAGCTGACCTAAAAAAAGCCATAGTCAGAATATCATAATTATGTCATTCATGCCACCTAGATAACTGAAGCAGACTATAGTAATATCTCCTTACAAGAAAGACAAATCAACTATTTGAAAGTCAACACTGCATTGAAATTTTAGTAATATTTGTTCTATCCACTTAACTTGCTTAAATTAAATCTCTACAACTAAATTAAATCAATATAAATCAATATAAATCAATATATTAATAGAAACTGAGCTACTTAATGTTATCGCCCTTTAAAATAATGTAACATAAAGTGAAGACAACAACTGTTTATAAGTTACTAGTTTGTTTATAGAAAATCTGAAAAAAAATGAGATTTTACTTTGTTTATATAAGCACCCTGAAAAACTTGTAGGAAAAAAGAAAAAAAAATTTAAAGAATTTTGAAAGGAGATCAGTTTTGGTTATAATTCAACATATAATGATCCCTTATTCCTGAGCAATTCATTTTTTTATATCTCAAATCCTTATTCTAATTTTGATTATATATGGTTTAGGATTAAATTCTGTACATGCAAATATATAAACATATAAACATATCTAACTGTGTAAGGATATATGTGTATGCACGTGTGTGTGTGTGTGTGTGTGTGTGTGTGTGTGTGTGTGTGTGTGTAATAATAATAATAATAATAAATATATTTAATTTAATCTAGATTTGGGATGATATCAGTCTTTTACTTTGATCATGCACCACATAGAAACTGTTCTGAAATCGAATGAAGTATTGTCTGCATAGGGAATTGAAAAGAATCAAAACGAAAATCTCTTCAAATCTGATGATCTTTAAATGAAACAGCTGATGCTGCATAAGTTTAAATAACACATGATACTTAATCTGTGGCTGACTATTATTTAATTTAGGCTGACAACTCACCTCTGCAGTAATACAGCCGTCAGATCTTTAACATTTCAATGCTCTACAGAGATTTCTAAGTGCAGCTGTTACCAAAACACAACAAAAATACCCTGTCACGAGATGGTCCTTCAATTCTTTCGATGACAGAAGTTGAGCTTCTAACATGGCAGATGGTATCTATTGTGTATCAAGCATTATTTAACCAAACTAATATGAGAGATGTGTACTTTTAAGCTATTATAGCCAAGAACGTGGAAATTTGTTTGAACCATTCTCAATTTATGTGGAGATTGTAGGAGTCATGAAACAGTAGGCCACACCTCACAAGAAAGATAGAAAAAACGTAATGAATTAGAAATTATTCCTCAGTGTACAAACGTTATGCAATTTGTAAGTTTTAGAAGGCAAAACAACATAGATATATTTTATTGTACATAAAAAGTGTAAGACAATAGAAATGACAAATGTTGAGATAATAATTATTATTCAGGTTGTCCAAAAGTTTTATTACTTGAGAGATGCAACTGGAGGAAAGAACTGGCGCTAATGTGATTACAAGAGTCAAGAGTAAATGTAGTTAAGGAAACTCTGCCATTACAAACCAACAGAACCTTACTAGAGTTGAGCAAGAAAATAATCTATCAGGAGTTGTATACCTAGTGATGGAAGTGAGACTCGGTCAGCAAGTGTTGAGGATATTCATTGTTTGAAAACAAATGATATAAGATTGATATGATAGATATGTGCTGTGGGTCTTAAAGACAGGCTTGATTGAATGATTTCAGAGGAAGATTAAATCTGGACAGTATAGAGAAATGTGTGCAGAACAGGAGACATGGTTTTGTCATGTTGAATAAATGAATTTCTTGATTTAATGTAAAAAAGTTGAAGTAGTAAAGTTAGTAAAGAAAAGTCAAGGAAAACATAGGAAGCATTGATAAGGATGGATTTGAGACAAAGAGGGATAAATAAATACTTGCCTTGAGACATGTTAGTTAATTTCTAAACGGCATGCAATACATACCAACATGTAAAATGGAAGTTAAACTGAATACAGTGAAGTTAATGATGCAATGTGGATGAAAAAACAGTAAAAACTAGACATTTTGACAACTTGGTAAAGTAACAGAACTTTTTGTTGAACGTGGTGAAAATACATGGAACACTTATTAAGTCATAATGTAAAAACAAATCCACTAGCAAGTAAAATATTTTAAGCACAAAAATATCCGACAAACTGGAAAGAATAAAAGGTAAACCAACTTGAACCTTGTGTATTATTTATCATACATGATCCTGTGCACATAACTTATCTTAATCATGACTTTGAACTGAGCCACCGCTTTGTTGCCACTACGTTATGGTTCATTCTGACTCTAATTGGAAGCATCTGTTAGGATTGTTAAACGCTTTGCTTCCAATTCATTAAAAAAAAAATACTAAATTTGGTTGCACTGTATCTACTAATTCTGCAAATATTATTGAACACAATGCATAAACAACATGATTCAACTAGTATAACAATAAAATTTTTAAGTATGCACTCATATACAAATGGGTTCAAATACATTAAACAACACATGGAAAGACATAAAAATGTTGTTAATGTCATTTAATAATGATTATTAATAGCTGAAATACCTTACCAATATTACATGATTGTTTGATAAAATATACTGTGTTCAACTAGCACATAAATTAGATAGCTGAATTAGATATTGAATGAGTCACATAAAATAACAAACAGAAAAGCGGTCATCATAATGCCAAATGACATGATAGTTTTAATATTGAAATGTGAAAATTATTTTATAATAAAAGTTGATTGTTAGGGAAGCACCAAATTAGCTCTGTTACATTAGACTGAAAACAAAGGAAATTTTTTTTGTTGGGAAACTGAAATTGTATACAAATATGCATCGAATTAATCAAGGGTTTGAGACAAATTTGACATTTTCAAACAGGAAACGCCATTTCACTATAAATACATAATTATTAGCCAAGAACAATAGTTGAATAACCTTGTAGCCTTTACAGTGTCCCTTGAGTGATACCTGAACACCAATTTGATCCTGGCAATTAGCTCATCAGTATTACATGCAGTATGGTTGATGTCCATAGAGTTGCAATCAGGCGAGTTGGGGGGGGGGCAGATGTTAGAACTAGTGAAATTGTGGTGGTTCTTACACAGCCGCTTTTGGGTTTTACTGACGGTGTAACACGAGGGCCGAGTTTTGCTGCCACCTGCATAACCTTCTCTTTACTCTAAATTGAGTCTAACGTCTCTTTTCAGAGATGTGAAGTGGTATCATGTGACCTTCACTTGCAAAAAACACAAAGACCATCACAGTTTGAAGGAACCTGCTATCGATGATATGCAGGGCTTTGTGCAGACTGTGGACCAGGCACATATTGTTCTATGAATTGTGTAATTAGTCCTGAAAAGATCCAATTCAACTGAGTATTTGATTTTGTTAAGGAGTTTCTTGATTTTCATAATTCAGTTCTCTTTAGCTTTCTGTGGTTGCAGCTCTTGTATGTGGAGTAACAAAAGAGAAAATCCCAAAGATGAACCAGTTCACAAGTTCTTTGAATTGAAATTGTAAAGAAAAGCAAATAAAATAATTGATAATTTTGACCTATAAGTTCCCACAGAAATATAAATATTAAAAGTCAGCAACAAGTTGGTCAACCTAATCCCCCGAGGCAATAAATGACCCATCTTCAAGTCTGCCATATATATATAGTGCCTTGCAAAACAAATATCCTTATTTTTATTTGATGGAGAAAATGGCTTTAAACGTTTGGCATGATTCCATTCGTCACAACGTTTAATGTTTTTAAAAGCACATTTTAAAACTGAACAGAAAAGGATGTTATTTAACAATCAAATGGCAGCACATTTGTGAACATTATTTTTGTTTTGTGTTTATTGCTTGACTTCCAGGTGCGCGTTTATGGTTGGGGGGGCTTTCTTTGTAATTTAAAATTCAACAAAAGAATTAAATGGTTGACTTATGTATGAATGGACTAGATGCATTATACCGGAATTTTATTTCATGATGAAATTAATGTCGATTTGCGGTATATCCACTAATTTGTTTCCTTTGTGTATGTGTGTGTTTTGGGGGATCTGTCTTTGATTTCAATTTATAGATAAACAAACGAAATCAAATGACTGATGAACCAAAATGCATTATGGTGGAATTTAATTTCATAATGAAATAATGGACGGTGATTTCCATTTTAGTTGGCCATAATTAGTTTTGAGTGAAAGGCTTTCTTTGTAATTTACGAAATAATAAAATGTCTGACTTGTGTATAAATTAGTGAAAATTTAATTTTGTAATGAAATTAATGCTGCAGTGGAGATAAAGAATACTCATTTTCTTTTTTTGCTTGACTGCGGTGTGTATGTATACGTATGTGTGTATGTATGCGTATGTGTGTATGTATGCATACGTGTGTATGTATGCGTATGTGTGTATGTATGCATATGTATATGTATACGTATGTGTGTATGTATGCGTATGTGTGTATGTATGCGTATGTATATGTATACGTATGTGTGTATGTATGCGTATGTGTGTATGTATGTGTATGTATGTATGCGTATGTGTGTATGTATGCGTATGTGTGTAGGTATGCGTTTGTGTGTATGTATGCGTATGTGTGTATGTATGCATATGTGTATGTATGCATATGTGTATGTATGCGTATGTGTATGTATGCGTATGTGTATGTATGCGCGTATGTGTATGTATGCGTATGTGTGTATGTATGCGTATGTGTATGTATGCGTATGTGTATGTATGCGTATGTGTGTATGTATGCATATGTATGTATGTATGCGTATGTGTGTATGTATGCGTATGTGTGTATGTATGTGTGTATGTATGCGTATGTGTGTATTTTTCTTGGAAGGGGGAGGGCTTTGTTTATAAGTTACAATGTCAAACCGTATCGCAACTCCCATCAGAAAATTTGCTTGAAAAGAGAAAAAACCTCTAAAAAGTATGTATAAATAATAATAAATGTACAATGATAAAATGGAAAAAGTCATGTAATTATGAAACAATGATAATGAATAGTGAATTAATTAGATGTGATTTTGCAAAGCAATATGCTAATTAGTTAGCCAGAATATGTCAAATCATATGGGTATGCCCGGTGTATTAAATAGCTGAATTTCTTCTATTTTGCATATGACTTAGGCAATTTAATCTTGCTAACAGCGCAATCTTCCATTATAATATAAATACTCTGGATTTGCTTGTCACAATGTCACCGTCTCAAATTTTAATGCCATGACGTAATTTCTAGCAAACATTTCATATTGAAATGGAGTCAAAAAATATTTTGTGTGAATTTATTTTTATGTTTTTAACTACAAAGAAAAGAGGGTGAAACACTTAGTTTAGTAGTACTATGGAGGCATCCTTAATTATATTTTGTGCTTTTAGTAGAAATAATTTCTTTTCTAGAAACTGGGATTAGGAAATTGGTTTTAGTAGTGCTCTGGAAGTCTCCTTACTCACAGAAGTACTCAATATCCTACATAGAGCGATAAGTGCTTAATACCCTGGATAGAGCAGGTAGTATCCCACTCCTCATAAGAATGGGCTTGCCTAAATCCATATTTTTGATCGGTCAGAAGTTTAGTAGCTGTAAGGTGATGAACTAGAGCTTGCTATATTAAGGACTCAAATATTTTGGCGGAAAGTGGGAGGAGGCTAATGGGGCAATAATTTAATAGGTCAGTTCTTTTGTCAGAATTCTTGAAAACAGAAGCAGTTTTACAGCAGTTAGGAAATCATTACTATATAGTGGTTATAATATAATAATCAATAGAGAATTGGCCTTATAATACTTGTTATGATGTAATGTGTAGCGTCAGTACGCATGCACCGTATAGATTTAAAAATAACGTTGGAAATTGGCGCATTTGTTCATTCGTTCTGTTTGTCGTTCGTTGTTATGCATCCCTACTGGTTGTATTTTATGTTAAATAAAACCTTTTTGCTCATTTAAAAGGTCTTCATTTTTATTACAATTTATTCAACATGAAAAGAGAAAAAAATAAACAGTATACGATTTTGAGACCTAGTAAATTTGAAGGATCGTCGGAAACAACCACTGATGAATGGAACCACTGGTATCGTACCCTCATCAATTGTATAAACTCTCTGGCAGCCGCTCATCCTGAAAATCCTCCGATTAAGCTAAGTATAGTTATTAATTATATATCACCTTTTTTTTTTTTTTTTACATGGAGGTCACCACTTATTAAGGCCCAGAAGCCACTCGAGGATAAGGGTTATTGTACAATAGTCAATGGGATAGTATCGCAGTAATAGTTAGATCGGAGATTTGATAAAGTGTCATTACTTAAGGGGGGTGGTTCACCTAAAGTCCATTCCCTGATATCAAACTATAACATTCGAGAAAGCTATTAGTATTCTTCAATCTACTTACGTCAAACCAGTTAATTCTGTTTTTGCTCGTCACCAACTCGTTACTAGAAAACAGCAACAAGGTGAATCAATTGATCAGTTTCTCTTAACTTTAAAAAATCTTTCCAAGGATTGTAAGTTTGAAGACGTCACTGTTTCTCAGCATGCTGAACTTGCTATACGGATGCCTTTGTTGCAGGTCTCACTTCTTCAACGATATGACAAAGACTACTAGAAAGCTGTGAAATTAATTTGGATAATGTGGTAACAACCGCAAGAAGTCTCGAAATGGCTCAACACAATGCAGTGGCTTATAACACTTCGACAGTTGTAAGAAAAGTATCAATATATCTAGAAGAATCTAAAAACAATCCTACATCTGAATTAACTATAGAATGTGCTGCTTTTTCTAAAACTAATCAAGCAGTTCATTATGCCAAATGCCAATTCTGTGGGCGTGAAAATCATTCTCAAAACTCTTGCCCTGCTACGAATGCTGTCTTACATGTGGAAAGACAGGTCATTTCTTTAAAGTCTGCCAGTCTAAAAGAAAGAAGACACCTCCTAATATAAGAACTAGCTCTGGTGTGCATCGGAGGAAAATGCGAGGTGTGCATCAGAGGAAAAATTTATAAAGAATTGGACGAAAATATGAAAGCATTTGAAAAAGTTGTCAATCGTCTTAATCTGCAACTGAACCCTGAAATATGTGAATATGGTATAACCAAACTCAAGTTTTTAGGCACCTTTTGGAGAATGAAACAATCAGTCCTGTTCCAGATAGACTCACACCACTAAAAGAATTACCAATTCCGAACTGTAGCAAGTCACTCAAATGAGCCTTATGTCTCTTCTCATACTATTCACCATGGGGTAGAGAATTTCTCCGATCGAATTTCACCTTTGTTAAACATTACATCATTTCCTATTACTGAAAAACTCAAAAATCCATTTCAGGCAATAAAAGATGAAATTTGTAAGGCTTCAGTTGGAGCCATTGAGGTTAAAGTTCCATTCACAATAGAAACGGATGCATCTGTGACAGCATTAGCAGCCTGCCTTTCTTAAAATGGACGTCCAGTAGCATATTTTTCCAGGACCCTGACACAGTTGGAGCGTCGACACTCAGCAGTAGAACGTGAATCAGCAGCCATTGTCGAATCTGTGCGTAAAAGGCGTGATCTTTTACTCGGTCAACATTTTACCATCATTACTGACCAACAGGCCGATTCATATATGTTCAACACTCAACCATCAAACCGCATTAAAAATGATAAACGACTTGGATGAATACTTGAACTTTCCAGCTATTCTTATGATATAGTATAAAGACCAGGTTTCCTTAAAAACTTTGCAGATAAACTTTCTCGTTCATGCTCTACTTCATGCTCATTATCACTAAAAGATCTGCATGCAGCGCTCTGTCATCCAGGAGTATCGAGGCTGAATCATTTTGTGAGACAGAAGAATCTACCATTCTCTATGGAAGATGTTAAACGTACCTGCACTGAATATCAAATATGTGCTGAACTAAAACCAAGATTCTTCAAACCCTCCTCAGGTCGTTTAATCCATTCCTGATCACCATTTGAACAGCTCACAATAGATTTCATGGATCCAAAATCATCTACAAATACCTACTCGTGATCGTAGATGAATATTCACGTTATTCTTTTGTCTATCCATGCCAGGATATATCAACAAAAACTGTCATAAAATGTCTCCATAATTTACTTACCTTCTTTGGTTGCCCAGACCCCATCCATAGTTATCGAGGGAGTCAGTTCACTTCAGGTGAACTAAAAGAGTTTCTCTGAGTTGTGATTACCCATTGAACTCCATACCATCCAATCGTCAACGGACAATACGAGAGAGTAAATGGTAGAATGTGGAAAACAATTAAACTCGCCCTCAAAACCAGGCAACTGGATGATCGTCATTGGCAAGAAGTACTTGACATTGCTTTACACTCTATTCGATCCCTCCTTTGTACAGCAACTAACACAACTCCACATGAGAGAATGTTCAGTTTTTCGAGAAGGTTGGGTACCATCTCCTTGGGTGATTGCAAGGAGGCCCATCTCTCCTTAGAAAGTTTGTCCGTCAACACAAGTCTGACCTCCTAGTAAAACCAGTAAAAATAATTTCTGCAACTCCTAATTTTGCCAGAATTCGGTTTCCACAGAAGACCTAGCTCCCACCCCTGTCACTAACCTATCCTTTACAAACCTGGGATCTCTGTCTTCACAGATCATTGTAAACCACCAGAGTCTACCCCATCAAATTGCTCTGAACCAGAGGTTACTGACCAACAGGAATCTTCTAAGAATAATGCCACACTAAATGGTGAATCTTTCTCTTCAGTCGACAAAACAAAGTGTCCAGAAACAGAAGTCAGACACGAAGAAGGTCGTTTTGAGATTTCTTCCAGAATTAACAAATTGGGGACGGAAGATCATCCCTAACCCAAAATTAAAACAAAATGTGACGGAAAGTGTTATGATGTAATGTGTAGTATGAGTACGCATGCGTCGTATATATTTAAAAATAACGTTGGCAATTGGCGCATTCATTAGTTTTGTTTGTCGTTCTTTTATTATGCATCCCTACTGGTTGTATTTTATGTTGAATAAAACCTTTTTGCTCATTTAAAAAGGTCTTCATTTTTATTACAATAATAAATACGAAATTTGCTCAAATTAAAATATCGTATTTTAGCATGTTTTATGAACTGGCAACACTGGGCAGTGTACTAATATAAACTAAAATGGAATATTCTGAAATCCTATTTAAGAAAAGAATTGTAGACATGAATATTTTGAATTATTTTCTCTACTTGATTTTCATATGAATTAAAGAACAAAATGATTGAAATGTTTAAAACGGTCGCTTCACTTTATTTTGTTTTTTATCACATTCATAAAAGTCACTCTGTCGCCACTTTTTCAAACTGTATCTTCTCCAAAAACGGAAGGCCCAAAACAGCGCTAGGCAGCTCAAATGATTACATTTTTTGTGGGTCGTTTTTTATGAGTCTTTATCCGGTTAAAGGGGTCAAAATTGAAAGAAATTAGAACTTGGTTGAAGTGTCTTACTAATGCTGTATTTTGTGCATGCATAAATTGAGTTGGCACATTTCAAATATAGAAGTACATTTAGTTAATTTACAACGCTTTCAGATTATTTCCCCTGTTAAAGTAGTGGTTAGTTATTAACAATAAGATTGCAGTGTTGATTCCAAGAATTTCTTTTTCTTATTTTTTTTATTACATTCCAATATTCCTGGATTTTTAATGTTATCTCATTTATAAAACTCACTGTTTGTCTGTATCGATTTGTTTATTTATTTTTGTAATCTGGAAATGATCGAAGCAGCTTACGATTTGAAAGCCATATTTTTGAGGGGAGGGTTTCAAATATAAGTATCGCTTTAATTATTAGAAAATCAGTTTTGCTTGCGAATATATTTTCAATAATTTAATTTCTATTTTAATCACGTAAATTAGAGTAAGTCTGAAAAAACACACTCTTATTACCTAAACAATGTTTTAATTAAAATTTATAAAACTCACTATGTCTGTTTCTCTCCATTTTTTCAAATTGTATCTCCTCCGAGACGGAAAGACAATATCATATGAACTAATCGATAGAAAATTGACTCTATAATAATAAATACGAAATTTGGATGTATTAAAATATCATATTTAAGCGTATTTTATGATCGGGCACCCCCTCACTGCTTGTCTGATGTATTCTTCTCTGATGAGAGTCTTTGAAATTTTTTTAATTTTCTGCCTATAAACATTTATTTCAACTCTAGAAATCTACATCCTTTAAACATGAACTACTTTCTGGCGTTTCCAAGTCTTAAATAGCAATTGCGGTTCAAAATATTTCTTCTCTCTCTCTCTCTTTCTTTTTTGCTTGCATGTGTGTGTGCTTGCCAAAATGCTTCATACGGAACTTGAGAAAAATCAATGCAATTTCTTCAAAGAGTTTAATTCATTTGACCTGAATGACTTATAAAGTTTTAGTTTTATTGTTTTCATTTTGTTGTTTTGTTTCAAATTGTTGCAGTTTGAAACCAACAAATATCAGAAAATATGAGTCATTACAAAACTTAGAGAAAGAGAATCTCTTGAAGATTATATTTTTAAAATTGTTTTAATTCTAACAAAGTTTCTTGGATTTTCAATTTGGATTTGTTTGAAGCTCATTTTTTATTGCTCGCAAATAAAATGGATTTTAGTGTCATGGAATGTTTTTCTTGATATTTTGAATATTTTGATATTTTGAATATTTTGATATTTTGGTATTGTGAATATTTTGAATATTTTGATATTTTGAATATTTTGATATTTTGATATTTTGAATATTTTGATATTTTGATATTTTGAATATTTTGGTATTATGAATATTTTGATATTTTGATATTTTGAATATTTTGATATTTTGGTATTTTGAATATTTTGATATTTTGATATTTTGAATATTTTGATATTTTGGTATTTTGAATATTTTGATATTTTGGTATTGTGAATAAACTATTTAAAAAATAAACTGAAATGTCGACATACTTTATTGAGTTTGAAAGAAAGATATGCTTCTTTGCAGATATGATCGTACTGATATTGTAACACCCTCTTCTATGCAGGTGTAGTTTTTAAAGTAATACAGGGAAAGTATGTGCGGATTTGTAGCTGTTGTTTTATCTATATATCTGATGACTGATTTTAGTAACAGTCATAATAGGACGGAGGTAACATATTGGTGGAGGAATAATTTTGTTACAAAAAGAAAATAAATTAAATAAAGTATAAAGAAAATATTAAATAAATAAAGTATAAAGAAAACAAAATAAAAATACAGGAGAACAAACTTCGCATAAAATTTTTTAAATAATTGTTAATTTTCAAAACCATCTTTAGAAAATAGTTCTATTACATTTCTATTGCAAAAAAGTGACATATATAATATGTAATTATGTAATATAAAAGAATTTGAAAGGCTACAAAAACATAAAAATCGTTTTCATTTTAAATTCCAGCATTGGATGGTTAAGCGGTGTCATAGTTATTATTTACAAAATAAATCTACTTTTATTCAAAATCAGCTGTTTGTCTTTCTGAATTCTGACAATACCAGTTTTGGTATTTTTTATATAATAATTCCTGAATTTATTTGATTCTATTTATTCGATAATTTATTTTAAAATTCATTTGATTCTATTAATTCGATAATCTATTTTAAAAAATATGACTATTGAAATTTTACAAATGAAATTTGTTAATAGATTTAGTTTTTAAATTTTCTAGATCGAAGAGAAACATCTTAAAAATATCTATTGAAAGGTTTGAAT
The DNA here is from genome assembly GCF_053919585.1 of Euprymna scolopes. Classification (NCBI taxonomy): domain Eukaryota; kingdom Metazoa; phylum Mollusca; class Cephalopoda; order Sepiida; family Sepiolidae; genus Euprymna; species Euprymna scolopes. Next base: position 90,462,210 of record NC_136511.1, on the reverse strand, counting down.
TAAACCACTTTTTATTCGACTCTAGTAGTTATTCCAATCTTTGCTTACAACTCGTTTTATTAATTTTGTTACTTTTCTTTATATACCTTGTAATCTCAATATTTCAATTTCTATATGTAGAAACTGGACCCCAAACCTGAGTCCAGTGCTTTATTGAGTTCTAACTAGAGAATTATATATATTTAAATAACATGTGAATCTTTTGAAATAATATTTCTAACCATCATTTCATTTGCCGTTGATATATAAAAAAAAAAAACAAGATAACTGTTAACTTGAGTTATACCACCAAAACGAATTCCGGAATTCTTCATTTATTTTTCGATTCCTTTACCGTTTAATACACATTTAGCTTTACTATTTCGGTGTCAAACATGTAGTACTTTACAGTTTTGTATGTTTAATTTTCATTTTAAAGCATCTTGTCAATATGACAACTTATTTAGATAAATCTGTGTTAAGTCTTTCAAAATTTGTTTAAGAAGTATGTTTTTTAGATGAGGGTTATTAATTTGGATTATTTGAACTGCTATTCTTATCTGGGAACATTTCGGCACAACCTTTCGACTGAACAAAAAATAAACGCATTCTTTTTATAATAAAAAAGATTGCCTTGCTCATTATACTGCCGACTCGCAATTAAATACAAAAAGTAAAATGAAAATGAATGAAACTGCGTTGTATATTGAAAAAAAAAAAAAATTAAATTTTATCAGGAAAACTATAATTTCATTTTCATAGAAAATTAATTCTATTCTACTATTATGATTACATTGTTTTTGTCGTGTATAAAAATATAAATAAAAATGATCTAATTTTTAACATTAGAAATCTAGTAAAAACATATAAATATTTATATCACGTTAGTAATAGGTTAATTCGGTATAAATTTCTTGCAATTATATTTCTTTAGTATTAATTTAAATAAGTATATTTTACATTTAATTTATCAAAACTAGGATTAGCGATACATAAATTCAGAATTAAGACCTTTAAATTATGTTTTTTTTTTGCATGTACGTTGCTGAAAGTTTTGAAGAATTACACCAAAGTCATTATTACATACCTTTTACATAAAGAATAATCAACAAGCAATATTATATAATATTTTCATAAATTTTATTTTTATTACATTTTTTAATTAACATTAAAACAAATACTGAATTAAAAGTATATTATTATCAATACTGTATTATCATGTTTTATTATTCATTGTTTCAGTTAAATGCAATAATTTTTCATACTGTTTTAAATTGTTCAAAAGATATTAAAGATGTTTGTAATTCATAAAAATTATGGTTTATGAAATAAGATTATTGCCAGATTATGCTATTCTTTTCATTTTAATTTATATCACCTGTTTCAAATAATCTAATTAAAATGGCATTATTTAAAAAGAACACAAAACCATAATTAGATGCGAAAATAATTTGTATATTAAATTTGAAAAATACAAATTAAATTCTATTACAATTAGTTTGCTATTATTTTTATTTATAACTAGCTAAGTTCAAAATTGTGCTATAACATTCTAAAAAATTCATAGAGCTTTTTTATCGTGAAAATGCCTTTCATATAAAAAGTGAATACAAATGCATGTAAGAGGTGAGTAATAGTGAGTCTTAGTGAGTAATACTGCATCCTTCCAAGCTCAATATAAAATTATAAAATACAAATGTCTGCGCCCTTGTTTAGAGTATTTATAGAAATCACTCTGATTCGTTCCTGTCCAGGGGAGATTACTCTAGTTGCCTCCTATTGTCAAGGACAGATAAATCTTATATATACCCCTCCTCTTCATGACCAGAAGATGAATTGTTGTGGTCATTTTCATGCGCAGTAAAAAAAATTGTGCGACTTTCCAAGCATTTGTGGTGATAAATTCCTTGGTGCTCTACTTTTCTAACATAAAGGTTTCCTTAATGGAAGAAGACTGACTGGGTGTGCATATTCTTCTGTGGTATCATCAATTTCCATTTCTTCTTCATGCTTGCTGGACGATTCAATGTGTATGTGCCATTCAACCTCTATTGCTTCCTCAGGAAGTTGTTCCTGTGGGGGATCAGGGTTTATAGATAGATTCGAAGTTTTTAGTGTGGCGTAATGTGAGCCATCCACAACTGGGTATATTTTGCAGAGAAACTGACAGTTGTGCAATGTTATTCTATTGCTCCCATCTACTCACACTTGGTACTGTCGATTTCCCTGTGCCTCTACGATCCTCTCCGTTTTCGTCCACCGATGTGGGAAGTTACTATCCTGGTTTTGGATCTGGATAAAATCTCGTACTTGGAGTTCCCAGAGCAGACGACAATGCTGGTTGCAGAACTGTTCGTTCCACATATGCCTCTTAGCCATTGCCAGCACTTTTGATTCACCTATTTCTCTCCACTGTTTCCTTGTTTGGTATTTATCCTGTAAGATGGAAAGGCGGTCTTTAATGACCCAACTATATAGCATTATGGCTGGGGGCATGTTAAGGTCTTGGACAGGAGTGTTTTGATGAGCAACCCAATCGTGGCATACACATCCATAACTGTCCATGTTGTTGGATAATATGTGCTTTGCGGTTTTAACGGCTAACTTTGCATGACCATTGCTTTGAGCATTATAGGCCGATGAGCTACGTTTCCATATACACAAATTCCTTAAAAAAGAGTCATACTCCTTAGAATCAAATGGTGGTCCACCATCTGAAGAACTTTTTTCAGATGCACCGTGAGTAAAGAACCAAGTTCTCAAGGTATCGCATACCATTTAAGCCATTCCCGACGTAACTTCACCCCATTCAGTAAATTGATCTATGTACACAATAAAGTTTCTACCTTGTATATTGATGAAATCGAACACCACTTGTTAGAATGGAAATTACAGGTCTGCTGGGGATGTTAAGAGTTCCCTAGGCCGAGATGGTACAATTGTGTTGCAGGTGCGGCATTAGGATCTTGTTTGCCTTATGTTAACATCTAAACCTGGCCAGAATAATCATTGTCTTGCATTTGCTAGCATACCATTTACTCCTTGATGTGTGGAATGAAGAGATTCTAATACTTTTCTGTGTGAAGATGCCGAGGTATCAGGATTTTGTAGCCTTTGACAATAACTCCTTCCAGACAGCATAACTCTTCATGCATAGGCCAGAAGACTCGAGCCATAGGTGAGATATCATTGCGTGACTGAGGGAAGCCATTTTGAATTAGACCTCTCGAGGTCCTGCATTCTTCATCTGTCACTACCGCAGCCACAATCCTTTCCCATGTGATAGCTTTCAATTTAGGGTCATTCTCGTACATAGATGTGAAAACGGCTTTAACTGCAGTGTCAGTCATTTGGTCCTGGTCGTTTGGTGGGGTATCAAGATGCACGATCAGGGGCTAAATTGAGTTTTCCAGGGCAATTTCTCATCAGGAATTTGGACACCAGTGTCTCTTCCTTGAAATTTAACAAGCAGGAGTTTTTAATATATCCAAGGCTTGGTTTGAAAATATCTTTATTATTGGTAAGTGATCCACTGTTATTAGCAAGTCTAGTCATTCAAGTACAGGCATCCGGCATGATTCTAGCCAATAGAGCAGGGCTGAAGCTTCTTCCACCGATGCATATTGTGATTCCGTGTCATTTGTAAAACAGGATCCAGCCAGACTGAGCTTTCAATGACCCACAACTCATGTTCAATTCACCTTCACATCAGCAATGTTTCTGAAATACGAAGTACGATATCTGTAACAAGTCCTGTTACCCTGTTCATTTCGAACGTTTGGATATATTTCTCAATCCTTTTCACTATCACTCTCTTCAATTCCTGGAATATGTGCTCCAGTGTTTCATCCCAATAGAACTTTCTGTTCTTTGTCTTTAATAACTTCTACTTGTGAGAAGGCATATAACACCTGGTTCACGAGTCCAAACCAGGATCTAACCCCAGTAATATTTGTCAGGGTATGGAAGTTAAGAATGACTTCTGTCGTTCTTTTTGTGGGTTTGACCCCATTTACAGTAACTATAAACTCTGCAAATTTTACCTCCATTTCTGAAAAGTGGAACTTGTCAGGATTAAACACAATCCATTTGCTGAGCGCAGTGATTTATATAGTCAATTGTGTGCCAGAATGAAGATTCTATTGAGTTGTTCCATAGAAGCTGCCATCTATACATCGGATTTTCTGAGCTATGTTCACGGTGATGTCATTAAATCGACGAGTGTAACCATCTCCTGATCAATGGAATCCTTGAGGGGTTTGACAATTGACCCCACTCAGTAATAAATATAGTGGCATCTCATGCAGAATAGCAACAGGCTGTGGTATCCATTCCATGTGTCTAGCACCATTTTTCTAGTGTATGCTAGTATCGATGAGACCTGATTGTATGAAGATGAGGCGTGATGTGTTTCTCATAGTGACATCATTCAACTTCTGTAGATCCACTGTCTGCCTTGGAGATCCATCTTTTTTTGCATGACAAACATTCATGAACACCAAGTAGTTGGCATGTCTACTGGTCCTGGTTCTATTATCCCCAGTGCAATATCTCTATGTCCTGCTTCACTTTTTTCTACCAATCATGGGAAACAAGTATCGGTGTGTAGACTGCTATTGGTATCACATTTGGAAGGAATTTTATTTGTAAGGGTTTACCCTCCATTGTCTGTAGTGGTTGATGTAGACACCTGTTGTTGAACAAGAGTTTTTTTAGCTATTGTTCCAATTCCTGTCTGTTGGTTTCTGTTGGCTTGAATGGGATCATCTCTGGTTTCTTCAGAACAAGTGTTCTGCACAGGCATCTACAGGAGGCTGTTTCCTTTGTTTTTGCAGAACTGTTCTGTGACAACAATATTGGGAAATCAGAAAGCAAAAGGTCCAGATCCTTTAATGCTGTTTGCGACAAGTAGAAACCGGATGTGTTGTCTGAAACATATACCGCTTGTCATGTTTCTTTTGACTCAAACTTTACACATAAAAACAAACTCCCTTGATGTGTAGCCGGTTATTGTGTATGCCTCTTATTTGGTGGGTGGTAGGTATCAAGTACTCATCCGGGTACCCGAGGAGTCTTTGAATCTCAGGCCTGACCGAGCAGGTCTGGGTCCCTGTATCTGCAAATGCTTGGATGGAATGGGTGAGCAGTTACGGGTTTCTTTGGCACTCGTCCGAAGGTCGCATGACTTTTGGGTATCATAATTATCTCTGCTGTAATTCAGGGGGGGGGAGGGTAATTCTGAGGCACACACCGGAAATTGCTTCCTATTCCACTCAATGTGAGGCACGTTTGTTGGCTGTCTCTTATCGTGTTTGTGAGCAGAAAATTTATCCGAGATAGCATTCGTAAACATAAACAACTCTCCATTTCTAAACACTTCTTTTGTGGCTTCTGTTCTAGACTCCTTAAATTTGTGGCATACCTTTTTTGGGTGCCCCATCACCCCTCAAATGTGACACTTGAGTCCAACTGCTTTTCAATTCATTGATCCTCCTGGGTATGACATCTTTCCCCAACTGTTGCATTGTTTAGTATATTATGCGTTTGCCTCCTGGTTGTGCTGTTCATAGTTCAACTTTTGTACACCAGATAGGGCCAGAGGGTGTGCCGCATTGTTAAAATAGGGAATTGACTTGTCTGTTGCCTCCAGACAGCCCAACCGTAAGAACTTCTGCTCTAATGTAGTTAGCAACGCTACCGCCACCAATATCCTTCTCTGATGCTCGGTATTATCCAACCCTGCTATCATATACCTGGCAACCATATTGTCTAAATAGTTAACTTGCTGTTGGCAAGTCAGTTCATTTGGGCATTGAGAATGAAATTAACAAAATTTGGCTTGGCCATGTAACCTCAATACGAAATGAGTTACAGACTCACTCTCGTTCTGTTTCATGAAGTAGAATTTCTGTCGGTGGACTTCTTTGTGCAATCCTCAAATGACCACCCGGCATATCTGTCGTCAGCATAAATATCTACAAATGATCTTAGGATGTGTTTTAGGAGAGCATTGATCTAGATCAAGAGCAATTACTCTAGAAAGGAAGTCTCCATTGAGAAATTCGTTAATCCTATGATATATAACTGGGAGCACATTTGCTGTAGATCTAGCAGAACAGAAACCATATTGCATGTCACTGAGGAGGTTATTTTTGCTGAGGTGGTTGACTACTTCTCTGTTAAACACAGATTCTAGTAACTTATTTGTGATGCACAGGAGACATTGGTCTGCACTGAAAGGGAGATGAACGATCATCTGAATTTTTAAATAATGGACACACTGATTAGGTTTCCAGGCTGTTGAGATGCTATTCTCCTTAAGAGACAACGCTTACACAGCTTTAAGTATGGGAGCTAGTTTTGGTTGAAACTTTTTCAGCACTATATGTCATGAGGGCCAGTTGTTTTACTGTAATCGAGGTTTTTGATTAGCTTGGCAAAATCATGTATGTATATATGCATACAGGCATGGCTCAAAGTCTAAGAAATTAAGGTATTGGTTTCGATTCTAGCTGATGACAACCAAGTCATATATGAATATATATATATATATATATATATATATATACACACACGCCTATAAATTCGTTTTTCCTTTGTGTGTATTGATATTCATATTAAAACCCCTCTTTTCTCTTTATTTAAAAAGAAAATACAATTTTCTTATATATGGGTTGTGGAATTGCATTCACTAGCAAAAGATCTAGCTGATTTGCATATTCTTTTAAACATTCATTTTACTTAAATCCCTATTAGTTTTTTTCGGTTTTCTTATGGAATGATCATCTTTAGTTAACTATTATTATCATTATTTATATTATTATTATTATTATATTCATGCAGATATTCTACATGATTTATACTTACTTGCATAATATTTGCGTAAAAAGTTTACAGTAAACACAAAATTATTTCCATGTATATTTATGTATACGTATATATTTTTGTTTAACAAATTTGCCTACCAAACTCCTCCAAGTGAACATGTCTGTGTGTCTGTATGTGTACATTTTCCTATACAATAACTCTTTAATTTTCAGTTTACAGAATCGAAATTTGATATACAGTGTACTGAGATTTGGAAAAATCTTTGTAATCTGTGTTCGGGTAGAAATTTGGCTGTTAAGGGGTTAAAGTTCAACGATTTGTCTTTTGAGAACTCTACCAAACTCCTCCGCCAATATTAAGTCTAAACACTTGAAATTTTAGATATAGGTTCCTTGGACATGGATCTAACTTAATAACTTGGTTTGAGCCCAAGACAATAAAAGTTAAGGGGTCATAATAGAGGTCAAAATTTAAAAAATTGACCACTTTTTTTTTTTGCTCAACATGCACTTAAAAACACATGGGCAACGCCGGGCTGAACTGCTAGTATATCTATAAAAGTGAACTATCCGTGTGTGTGTGTCTGTGTGCCTGTCTGTGTACATTTCCGTATGCAATAACTCTGTCAATTTTTAGTTTACAGACTCGAAATTTGATATACAGCGTACTGAGATTTGGGAAAATCTTTGTAATCGGTTTTCGGCCAGAAATTTGGCTGTTAAGGAGTCAAAATTCAACGATTTGTCTTTTGAGAACTCTACCAAACTACAACGCCAATTTTAAGTCTAAACACTTGAAATTTTAGATATAGGTTCCTTGGACATGGATCTAACTTAATGACTTGATTTGAGCCCAAAACAATGAATGTAAAGGGGTCACAATAGGGGTCAAAGTTTTAAAAATTTGACATCTGCCGTTTCTATCAAATTACTCAGACAATTTCTGGTCTAAACATTTGAAATTTTACATAAAAGATATTCAGAGATAGGGCAAGCTTTTTAATCGGTTTGGGTCGAAAATTTTTAGTTACCAATATATAAATGTATGTATGTATGTATGTTTGCCTGTGTACCTAAAACTTTCGCCAGAGGCGACGGATTTTTACAAGATCAGTATCGTTTTGAAGCTCGACCCTTCAGACGACAAATAGCAAAAAATTGGCCAAAAATCATTAATTTCTTCACCTTCAACTGGTCACTTTTCTACAGGGAGGGGTCATTTTTTTCACCGATATTTTCGAAAGTCATCTCCTCTTTTCGATTGTCTAGTCTTATATATAACTTATCACTTCCGGTTTGGCGGCGGTCATAACAGCAAAGATGCCACATTTTTTTCCTGTTCTTTTCCTCCTTCGCAGTACGGGTTCAAACCTACCTTTCTACTACCAATTTTTTTTTTTTTTTTTTTTTTTTTTTTTTTTTGCACATATCTATATATATAAAAATGGAACGTCTGGTTTATTCAAAATCAATAAACTAGAAATTTACAATCCCGTTTTCTGTGAAATTTTATAACAGTGAATCTTTATCATCTAACTGTGTTTTTAAATTTTAAAAAGTAAATATTACCTTATTAACAAAAAACTTTTATTCGTTGAGGAAAATTTCCGATTTTTTCCGAGCTGATTACCGAATATACTTACGGTTTACCATTTGGAAATGACGAAACATACCGATTCTGACTATAATACACTTTTTTTTAAATCGTTAAAATAGTAACCCAGAAATTTTTATTAAATAAAATAAACATATTTTCAGTAAATACGCAACTATTTTTACCCATGCACCATGCGTTGATGACTTCCGATTTACAATATTTCAATATCTGTTTACAAACTTTTCTCCCCCAAAGGCCCATTTCACGTTCGTTTATAACAATATTTTTTTGTGGATTTCGGTGTGCTAAAAACGAAACTGTAAACCATTTCTGTCGCAAAAATTACTTTACATGATACGAGGAATTTACTTTTCCGAAAACTTGGTGATCACTTTTCCATGTAAATTTAACTTAACATGAGCACTCACTTTCTGGCCACCTGAGAGAGGGGCCATTTTCTTTCGTATTTATTGCATATAAGGTTTTTTTGACAAGCCCGTTTGGTATATGAGTGCATATATACCAGCCTTCATTTATGCTCACACGTAGCGCAAACGATGGCTAGGGCTGTGAAATGGAAAATAGTCCCAGAATCCAGGAGTTATTACCATGCAGAGGAAATCAAACAAAAATAAATACACAAAAAATGCCGCTCTCTCACATGGCCACAAAGTGGGTGCTTATTCCAAGTTACATTTACATCACAAAGTGATCACCCACTTTTCGAAAAAGTAATTTCTTCATATCATGGAAACTACTTTTTTTTGCGACGGAAACGGTCTGCAGACTCGTTTTTAGCCCACCGAAATAAATCTACAAAGCATTATTTTCTTATATACGAACGTGAGACAAGCCTTAAAGTAAAATAATACCGGATTTTTTAGGGCAAATTGGCCGTTTAGTTGTACATATATCCTCACACTAGGTAATCACTAAAAGGGACTCTTAAAAGTCGTCACCTGTATCGAGCAAAAGTTGCAAGATGAAGTTTTGAAATGATTACATGTCTTTCATTTTATTTAGAACTAGCGGGGGTACCCGGCGTTGCCCGAGTGTTTGTTTCCGGGACGGGGGGGAGTTTTAAAAAATGTTATGGTAGGTAAGTAGGAAGGATCAAACCCGGAGTCATGAGTAAAAGTAGGAAAATAAAGTGTGAAAAAAAAAAAAAACATCTGCAACGTTAACAGTTCGCCCACCAAGAAAAGTCCATTCCAGTTGTTTAGGAGAAAAAAAAAAACAAAAAAAAAAACGACTACGGTAGGTCGGCGCGAACGTGAAAATATAATGTGAATTGTCCAGCACGCTAACCACTACGCCACAGAGCACTGCAACTTAGTTTAGTGATTTTAAATAACTTCACATGAAAGAACTACGAAGCCAAACCGGTGTTCTCTTCTCAACTGCTCCTTGTGAACGATCCCCAAATGGTGTTAGTGGTGGCAGGGGGAGGAGGAATTTATTAGAGAGAAAATATTTTACCACTTCCATTGATCTTAACCGATTTTGGCCGTGACTTCTCGGCAGAAAAAGTATAGAAATCTAAGATTATCGAGGAATTTGAGAAATAATAAGCCTATAACACACCTCAGATATTGTTCTGCCGTTTGTGCATATTATATTTGCATGAAATATCTTGATTTTTTATCCTATTAAGGTCAAAATCCGACGGGAAAAAATGAGTTCATTTTATTTATATAGAGATGACAAACATTGACAAACAAAAATGAAATTTTCGGTGCTTATGTAGTTTTGGTGCCGTGCTGAAATATATTGTTATTATTTGGAAAACCATTCTTATGGAGTAGGTGATGGTGTTTTCTAACTATTTTGTGCTTCCACCTTACATTTATTAGATATTAAAAAAATATATGTAAACATAGTACGGTTACCATCTGCCATCTTATGCACCCGGGAACAATATCTCCTGTAAAATTAAACCACATTTTGGTGATTATGAATTTTTGATATAACGCTATTTTTACATAGTTTTTTTCTGGTTATATTAAACTTTCACGATATCTTTTTATTTTCTTTATTTTTACTATACTTCCCATGTTACGAATGCCTTTCAAGATATTAACATTATTATTTCAGCACAGTAACAAAAAATATATAAGTACCCAAAATTCTATTTTTATTACTAAAACTACAAATTGTTAGGTGAAAGTACAGTTTATTATGCATTTTTTGTATTGTGCTGAAATAACTTTTTTTTATTTTTTACATTGGCGAGGGGGAGGGTGTTTTGTAACTATACGGTGCTTTCACCTACAGCTAACAATTTATTATTAAACAATAAGATAGTATGAAATTATAAAAAAAAGGCAGATTTGCCGTTTAGTTGTACAAATAGCCTCCAACCCTGTTATCAAAAAAAAAAAAAAAAAGGGACACGTTGAGTCCACACCGGTGTACATATATCGTAAACAGAAAGGTTGTTTATATTTACGTGATTATTGAAAATAGCATCCTGTGATTAAAATTTAATTAAAATTAACGTTGTTTAACAAATAAAACAGAGAAATAATGAAAGATGAATTTTTAAAATGATTAAATGTGTTTTATTTTTATAATTTATAAATCAAACATTAAACAATATGAATAAAATGTTGGTTTTGTTCTTGAAAAGAAATAATGGAAGATGAAGTTAAATATTGAAATATTGTGGAGACGCATCATCATATGCATCCGAATGCAATATAAAATGTAAAATCAAACCAAAATCTTATTTGTATTGTTAAATGTTTTATATTTTAAATTATAAAATAAAAATTTTACATTACAAAATAAAACACATTTAATCATTTTAAAACTTCATTTTTCATTTCTTTTTTATTTGTTAAACAACATATTATTTGTATTGTTTAATGTTTAAATGTTTAATTATAAAATAATAATAAATTATAAAATTAAACACATTTAATCCTTTTATTTGTTAAACAATACGCTTAATCTAAAATAAATTATACGTAAACAAACTTCTTGATATATTCCGGTGACGACCCAACGTGTCCCTTTTTTTGATAACAGGGTTGTAGGCTATTTGTACAACTAAACGGCAAATCTGCAAAAAAAAAAAAAAAAAAAAAAAAAAATATTGTGACATTATACGTCAGTCGATTGTTGGGGTTTTGCTTTTTTTAGCATAAAGATTTCTTTTTTTCCAGAAAACTTTTAACAGTGAAAATACACTTTTTTTTTTTACAAGAAGTTGATTTTTATAAAAATATATGAATGCTTTTACTTCATTAAAGAAATTTTAAGGTGACATACAGATACGTTTTTATAAAGAAAACCGTTATTTTCTTTAGCCATTCTTACCATAGGGAGGGGATGGTGTTTGGTAACTATTATGTGTTTCAACTAACAATTTATTACAAAAAAACAACAACAAAAAAGTCTTAACGTGGGGAGAACTGTGGTATTCATTCCAAAAGCTATTTTTAATATGGCGTTCTTAATATGATGATTTTCCCATTACACCAAATTGAGCCACAGCAACGCGTGGCAGGGTACAGCTAGTATATATATATATATATATACGTCTGTCTGACGTAATGAACATTTAAATTAAAATGTTTAAAATTCAACGCTATTTCACACGGTTAATAATAGCCGAATGGATACGGCCTCCGCTAATCGAGCCAGAGATGTCTCGTGTCGCGGGGTTCGAATCGTTCGACTTGTAGTAATCGTGACACCCTGCACTGAAGAATCCCGAAAGGATGAAACACTAGTGTCTGTAGGTATTTAATTATTATAGTAAAAAAAATAATTATGACAGCCCCTTTAAGAAATTCGTTTCTTATCGTTGAGCACTTTCTGTTGAATTAAAAGTCGGTCAATTTAGCTCTTATGCGTAGATCATCGTATAACGATTTGATCACTGTCTGTCTGACGTAATGAACATTTAAATTAAAATGTTTAAAATTCAACGCTATTTCACACGGTTAATAATAGCCTAATGGATACGGCCTCCGCTAATCAAGCCAGAGATGTCTCGTGTCGCGGGGTTCGAATCGTTCGACTGGTAGTAATCGTGACACCCTGCACTGAAGAATCCCGAAAGGATGAAACACTAGTGTCTGTAGGTATTTAATTATTATAGTAAAAAAAAATAATTATATATATATATATATATATATATATATATATATTAAGTTTTGATCTCACTACTATATAATCAGTTCAATATAACCAGCGATAGAGAATTGTCTTTATAATAAAAAATACAAAATCTGTATGAATTAAAATATCATATTTAAGTGTATCATATGACTGGGCAATGCCAGGCGGCCTGCTTGTATATCTATCTATCTATTTATCTAATATATATATATATATATATATATATATATATTCCTATGAGTTTAAATTTTTTTGTGTATTGATATTCATATTAAAAATCATTTTTCTATTTATTAGTATTTATTTGTTTCTGCACAAAAGCAACATGTGACACAAGGTCGTTTTTAATGTAAGGGAAACCCAGCCCCCCCCCCCAAAGGCAAAAGGAGCACTCTGGTAGGGACCAAAAATAATAATTGTCTCAGTATAGAGGGTTTCTCCTCCATTGACTAAGATAAATTAACTTAAATATAGCATCAGAACAGATACTACACTTTGCGATATTAAATTTTTTATTCACCAGAAAAAAGAAATGCAAAAATGGAAAATGAACAAAAAATTTAGGCTCAAGGCCAACTCAGAAAGAAGGGCGGGTGAGGTCGATTGTTCCAGTTGATCTTGGCAAGAACAACAGAAAAAAAAGCAAGCCTTTTTTCTATTTATTTAGTTATTTAGTTATTTATTTGCTTCCCCACTGAGCAAATTAGGCACAGGGCCGTTTTTTTAATGTGAAGAGTGAGAGGAAGAAGGACCAGTTCCCCCCCCCCCCGAGAGTATTCACTGGATAGTGACAATTGGTATGAAGAGTTTTTTAATGTGAAGAGTGAGAGGAAGAAGGACCAGTTCCCCCACCCCGAGAGTATTCACTGGATAGTGACAATTGGTATGAAGAGTTTTTTAATGTGAAGAGTGAGAGGAAGAAGGACCAGCCCCCCCCCCCCGAGAGTATTCACTGGATAGTGACAATTGGTATGAAGAGTTTTTTAATGTGAAGAGTGAGAGGAAGAAGGACCAGCCCCCCCCCCGAGAGTATTCACTGGATAGTGACAATTGGTATGAAGAGTTTTTTAATGTGAAGAGTGAGAGGAAGAAGGACCAGCCCCCCCCCCCCGAGAGTATCCACTGGATAGTGACAATTGGTATGAAGAGTTTTTTAATGTGAAGAGTGAGAGGAAGAAGGACACGCCCCCCCCCCCCCGAGAGTATTCACTGGATAGTGACAATTGGTATGAAGAGTTTTTTAATGTGAAGAGTGAGAGGAAGAAGGACCAGCCCCCCCCCCGAGAGTATTCACTGGATAGTGACAATTGGTATAAAGAGTTTTTTAATGTGAAGAGTGAGAGGAAGAAGGACCAGCCCCCCCCCCCCGAGAGTATCCACTGGATAGTGACAATTGGTATGAAGAGTTTTTTAATGTGAAGAGTGAGAGGAAGAAGGACCAGCCCCCCCCCCCGAGAGTATCCACTGGATAGTGACAATTGGTATGAAGAGTTTTTTAATGTGAAGAGTGAGAGGAAGAAGGACCAGCCCCCCCCCCCCGAGAGTATTCACTGGATAGTGACAATTGGTATAAAGAGTTTTTTAATGTGAAGAGTGAGAGGAAGAAGGACCAGCCCCCCCCCCCCGAGAGTATTCACTGGATAGTGACAATTGGTATAAAGAGTTTTTTAATGTGAAGAGTGAGAGGAAGAAGGACCAGCCCCCCCCCCGAGAGTATCCACTGGATAGTGACAATTGGTATGAAGAGTTTTTTAATGTGACGAGTGAGAGGAAGAAGGACCAGCCCCCCCCCCCCCGAGAGTATTCACTGGATAGTGACAATTGGTATGAAGAGTTTTTTAATGTGAAGAGTGAGAGGAAGAAGGACGAGCCCCCCCCCCCCGAGAGTATTCACTGGATAGTGACAATTGGTATGAAGAGTTTTTTAATGTGAAGAGTGAGAGGAAGAAGGACCAGTTCCCCCCCCCCCCCCCCCGAGAGTATTCACTGGATAGTGACAATTGGTATGAAGAGTTTTTTAATGTGAAGAGTGAGAGGAAGAAGGACCAGCCTCCCCCCCCGAGAGTATTCACTGGATAGTGACAATTGGTATGAAGAGTTTTTTAATGTGAAGAGTGAGAGGAAGAAGGACCAGCCTCCCCCCCCGAGAGTATTCACTGGATAGTGACAATTGGTATGAAGAGTTTTTTAATGTGAAGAGTGAGAGGAAGAAGGACCAGCCCCCCCCCCCCGAGAGTATTCACTGGATAGTGACAATTGGTATGAAGAGTTTTTTAATGTGAAGAGTGAGAGGAAGAAGGACCAGTTCCCCCCCCCCCGAGAGTATTCACTGGATAGTGACAATTGGTATGAAGAGTTTTTTAATGTGAAGAGTGAGAGGAAGAAGGACCAGTTCCCCCCCCCCCCCCGAGAGTATTCACTGGATAGTGACAATTGGTATGAAGAGTTTTTTAATGTGAAGAGTGAGAGGAAGAAGGACCCCCCCCCCTCGAGAGTATTCACTGGATAGTGACAATTGGTATGAAGAGTTTTTTAATGTGAAGAGTGAGAGGAAGAAGGACCAGCCCCCCCCCCCCCGAGAGTATTCACTGGATAGTGACAATTGGTATGAAGAGTTTTTTAATGTGAAGAGTGAGAGGAAGAAGGACCAGCCCCCCCCCCCCGAGAGTATTCACTGGATAGTGACAATTGGTATGAAGAGTTTTTTAATGTGAAGAGTGAGAGGAAGAAGGACCAGCCCCCCCCCCCCCGAGAGTATTCACTGGATAGTGACAATTGGTATGAAGAGTTTTTTAATGTGAAGAGTGAGAGGAAGAAGGACCAGCCCCCCCCCCCCGAGAGTATTCACTGGATAGTGACATTTGGTATGAAGAGTTTTTTAATGTGAAGAGTGAGAGGAAGAAGGACCAGCCCCCCCCCCCGAGAGTATTCACTGGATAGTGACAATTGGTATGAAGAGTTTTTTAATGTGAAGAGTGAGAGGAAGAAGGACCAGCCCCCCCCCCCCCCCGAGAGTATTCACTGGATAGTGACAATTGGTATGAAGAGTTTTTTAATGTGAAGAGTGAGAGGAAGAAGGACCAGCCCCCCCCCCGAGAGTATTCACTGGATAGTGACAATTGGTATGAAGAGTTTTTTAATGTGAAGAGTGAGAGGAAGAAGGACCAGCCCCCCCCCCCCCCCCCCCCCGAGAGTATTCACTGGATAGTGACAATTGGTATGAAGAGTTTTTTAATGTGAAGAGTGAGAGGAAGAAGGACCAGCCCCCCCCCCCCGAGAGTATTCACTGGATAGTGACAATTGGTATGAAGAGTTTTTTAATGTGAAGAGTGAGAGGAAGAAGGACCAGCCCCCCCCCCCCGAGAGTATTCACTGGATAGTGACAATTGGTATGAAGAGTTTTTTAATGTGAAGAGTGAGAGGAAGAAGGACCAGCCCCCCCCCCCCCCCGAGAGTATTCACTGGATAGTGACAATTGGTATGAAGAGTTTTTTAATGTGAAGAGTGAGAGGAAGAAGGACCAGCCCCCCCCCCCCCGAGAGTATTCACTGGATAGTGACAATTGGTATGAAGAGTTTTTTAATGTGAAGAGTGAGAGGAAGAAGGACCAGCCCCCCCCCCCCCCGAGAGTATTCACTGGATAGTGACAATTGGTATGAAGAGTTTTTTAATGTGAAGAGTGAGAGGAAGAAGGACCAGCCCCCCCCCCCCGAGAGTATTCACTGGATAGTGACAATTGGTATGAAGAGTTTTTTAATGTGAAGAGTGAGAGGAAGAAGGACCAGCCCCCCCCCCCCGAGAGTATTCACTGGATAGTGACAATTGGTATGAAGAGTTTTTTAATGTGAAGAGTGAGAGGAAGAAGGACCAGCCCCCCCCCCCCCGAGAGTATTCACTGGATAGTGACAATTGGTATGAAGAGTTTTTTAATGTGAAGAGTGAGAGGAAGAAGGACCAGCCCCCCCCCCCCGAGAGTATTCACTGGATAGTGACAATTGGTATGAAGAGTTTTTTAATGTGAAGAGTGAGAGGAAGAAGGACCAGCCCCCCCCCCCCCCGAGAGTATTCACTGGATAGTGACAATTGGTATGAAGAGTTTTTTAATGTGAAGAGTGAGAGGAAGAAGGACCAGCCCCCTCCCCCCCCGAGAGTATTCACTGGATAGTGACAATTGGTATGAAGAGTTTTTTAATGTTAAGAGTGAGAGGAAGAAGGACCAGCCCCCCCCCCCCGAGAGTATTCACTGGATAGTGACAATTGGTATGAAGAGTTTTTTAATGTGAAGAGTGAGAGGAAGAAGGACCAGCCCCCCCCCCCCGAGAGTATTCACTGGATAGTGACAATTGGTATGAAGAGTTTTTTAATGTGAAGAGTGAGAGGAAGAAGGACCAGCCCCCCCCCCCCGAGAGTATTCACTGGATAGTGACAATTGGTATGAAGAGTTTTTTAATGTGAAGAGTGAGAGGAAGAAGGACCAGCCCCCCCCCCCGAGAGTATTCACTGGATAGTGACAATTGGTATGAAGAGTTTTTTAATGTGAAGAGTGAGAGGAAGAAGGACCAGCCCCCCCCCCCCCCGAGAGTATTCACTGGATAGTGACAATTGGTATGAAGAGTTTTTTAATGTGAAGAGTGAGAGGAAGAAGGACCAGCCCCCCCCCCGAGAGTATTCACTGGATAGTGACAATTGGTATGAAGAGTTTTTTAATGTGAAGAGTGAGAGGAAGAAGGACCAGCCCCCCCCCCCCCGAGAGTATTCACTGGATAGTGACAATTGGTATGAAGAGTTTTTTAATGTGAAGAGTGAGAGGAAGAAGGACCAGCCCCCCCCCCCACCGAGAGTATTCACTGGATAGTGACAATTGGTATGAAGAGTTTTTTAATGTGGAAGAGTGAGAGGAAGAAGGACCAGCCCCCCCCCCCCCCCGAGAGTATTCACTGGATAGTGACAATTGGTATGAAGAGTTTTTTAATGTGAAGAGTGAGAGGAAGAAGGACCAGCCCCCCCCCCCCCGAGAGTATTCACTGGATAGTGACAATTGGTATGAAGAGTTTTTTAATGTGAAGAGTGAGAGGAAGAAGGACCAGCCCCCCCCCCCCGAGAGTATTCACTGGATAGTGACAATTGGTATGAAGAGTTTTTTAATGTGAAGAGTGAGAGGAAGAAGGACCAGCCCCCCCCCCCCCGAGAGTATTCACTGGATAGTGACAATTGGTATGAAGAGTTTTTTAATGTGAAGAGTGAGAGGAAGAAGGACCAGTCCCCCCCCCCCCCGAGAGTATTCACTGGATAGTGACAATTGGTATGAAGAGTTTTTTAATGTGAAGAGTGAGAGGAAGAAGGACCAGCCCCCCCCCCCCCCCGAGAGTATTCACTGGATAGTGACAATTGGTATGAAGAGTTTTTTAATGTGAAGAGTGAGAGGAAGAAGGACCAGCCCCCCCCCCCCGAGAGTATTCACTGGATAGTGACAATTGGTATGAAGAGTTTTTTAATGTGAAGAGTGAGAGGAAGAAGGACCAGCCCCCCCCCCCCCGAGAGTATTCACTGGATAGTGACAATTGGTATGAAGAGTTTTTTAATGTGAAGAGTGAGAGGAAGAAGGACCAGCCCCCCCCCCCGAGAGTATTCACTGGATAGTGACAATTGGTATGAAGAGTTTTTTAATGTGAAGAGTGAGAGGAAGAAGGACCAGTTCCCCCCCCCCCCCCCCGAGAGTATTCACTGGATAGTGACAATTGGTATGAAGAGTTTTTTAATGTGAAGAGTGAGAGGAAGAAGGACCAGCCCCCCCCCCCCCCGAGAGTATTCACTGGATAGTGACAATTGGTATGAAGAGTTTTTTAATGAGAAGAGTGAGAGGAAGAAGGACCAGCCCCCCCCCCCCCGAGAGTATTCACTGGATAGTGACAATTGGTATGAAGAGTTTTTTAATGTGAAGAGTGAGAGGAAGAAGGACCAGCCCCCCCCCCCCCCCGAGAGTATTCACTGGATAGTGACAATTGGTATAAAGAGTTTCCCCTACATTGACCAAAACTGATTGCTCTAGAGCAATGGTCTTAAATGTGGGGTTGCCACTACATATGGTCTTTGCAGTATCTGCCGGAACAGATACTACACTTTTATAACAGAAAAAAGATCTTGGCCCGCAGGCCAAGAAGAAAAAAGGGGAACCTTTTTTCTGTTTATTTAAATATTTATTTAAGAAGAAAAATCACAAATTTTACAGAATTTTAGGGTTAAAATTATATAAAACAGGCAACTAATTCTTTTTAAATGTGGCATGAGGCCAAAAAGGGTGTGGGGGGGAAGATGGGTGTCGGGGGTCGTCCACTTGTCTATTCCCTATCACTAGTTGCAATCACCACAATACCGCATTCACTCTAGGGGTTGGATCTACTTAAAGCCCCAGATGACAATATGTACAATTTTTTTTTTTTTTTTTTTTTTTTTTTTTTTTTTGACTTTATATTTACAATGAAATAATGACAAAATGGAGATTGTGATGTGTATGATATATGCGGATGAAATTGTGATGTGTATGATATATGCGGATGATGGGCGGGGATAATAAGAGCCTTAAAAACACCCCAAAATAAAGAAAAATAACAGTAATAAAAAATAAATGAACCAAATAAAACGTTAAACGGTGAATGTGTTAGTATTGACCCACCCTTACCTATTTGATTTTGAAATGCTTCCTGTTTTCCGGTATCGGCCGAAAACAAGGGAGCACTTCCTAAGAGGGAGTGGGCACAGCTACGGACAAAATAAAGGGGGGGGGAAGGGATATTCGGTGACCTCCAAGAAAAATAACATCGGGACGGGTTGGGACTAAAATAAATTAATCAGGACTGGGCTTCTTTGGAGGTATCCTAACACCTAAAAATAAAAATTGGGGACATGGAACTCATTTATACCAACTAGCTAAGGGACTGATCCACTACGGGATTATCTTGATCTGGTCTGGGGGTTGCTTTTACGGTCGGCGTGTGCCATGCCTAGGCAGGGAACACGTACTCAAGCTTGTTTCGTACAAACGCACATAAACTAGCGGTGTGAATCCACCTCCTACTAAACTGTGAGCGAGATAACCTCCTTCTATCGCATCTGATTTTGATTTTAAGTTGGTGTTTAAAATACAAAATCAGATCCCGATGAGAAGGTGGCTCCCCCCCCACGCCCTATCTCTATGCGTGAAACCCACACTACCAGTCTAGCTACGGCCAAGGTCGCTAGGAACACCATTCGTTCCTCCCTAGGCCACAAGGGATCTGCGTTGTAGACAACGGATGCTAAATCCAGGATCGTCACCTGATCGGGGACGATGCGAGCCGTGACCTCACTGACATACTCCCAGAATTCACGGAGCTTGGAACAAGTATAAAAAGCATGTTCTACGGTTTTTAAGCTATCTTCGTCGCACCGTGGACAAAAGGGACTAAATACCATACCAATTCTAAACAATATGTCATTGAGGGGTAGAGCGTTTCTAACCAATCGCCAGGTCAGGGAAAATTCGGAATTGTTAAGGTATCCCCGGCCTGGCGCCCAATTCCACAGAGAGCGAACCTCCCCCTCCGACAGCTGCAGCCGCTCCCCAAGCGGGTCCGAAGAGGTCCCCACCACTAATCCCCGATATAATGCCCTTCTAGGCTGTGCAAGGTCCAAGGACCCTGGCATCGCTCTAAGCGCATTTCGGCATTCGTTGAAGAATCTTGATTGCCCTCTCGGCCTTCTTTGGCATTCAATTAAATGATTGGGGATAAGGTCGGGAAAAGCTGCACCGACCGCGGGACCCCAATCAGACTCCTCAATCAGAGTTCTACCCAGGAACGCCAACCTTTCGGCATTTTTGTGGCTAGCCAGGTCAGGCATCCCCAGGCCCCCATCTTCAAGACGTTGAGTGCAGACCTGTCTACGGACAAGCGGCCGTCGCTCATTCCACAACAGTAAGAAAAGCGCACGCGTTAAGGCCGTCATGCGGACCGCAGGCAGAGGAAGTACAGCCAATCGGTAAAGGATCAGCGGAAACACATAAGTGGCGCATGCCTCCGCCCTACCTTTAAGGGACAATCCCCTTCGAAGCCAAACCCTGACAGACGCTTCGACCTTGCTCTGTACTTCCGACCAGTTCTTATCTAGACATAGACCGGGTCCAAACCAAACACCCAGAATACGGACCGGGCCATCCGTCCAGACAAATGCGCCAGGCAAAGCATTCGAGCCCCGCCAAGCGGCCAACCTCAGGCCAACGGATTTGCTGAGATTGACTACGGCCCCTGTAACTTGTTCATAACGCTTGAGAGCCTTAATCACCGTAATAATATCAACGACGCTCGAAACAAATACGGTGACATCATCGGCAAACGCGGAAACCCTGGCTCGCGCACCGCCAGGAAGAGCAATTCCGCGCAGGGCCGGTCCAGCCACCCTGGTCCTCACTTTCCTAAGGAATGGTTCCAGCGCGAGGACATACAGCAAGGGCGACAACGGACACCCCTGTCGCACCGACCGAGAAACCGCGAACGGCGCCGACCGCACCCCGTTGACCTGCACAACTGCCGTCGGCCGAGCGTACAAAATGGAAATCCATCTGCAGAAGCCGGATCCAAATCCGGCGGTCTCTAAAACAGCCATCAGGAAACGATGATCCACCCTATCAAACGCCTTGGACTGATCCAAATTAATCAGCGCGGCTTCAGTGTCGTCTTCTAAATTTTCTATGACTGTACGTATCAAATGCAAATTATTTTGAATTGATCTTCCCTTCACAGCGTAATTCTGATCCGGTTCGACCAAGTCAGCGATAACAATCTGCAAACGATTCGCCAGCACTCGGGCCAGGATTTTTAAATCCGTATTCAGCAACGTGATTGGCCTAAAATCATCTATCCCCCCAACATGTGTGTCGTTCTTCTTCAGAAGTGTGACCACTCCTTTGGTAACCTGACTCGGGATAGATCCCGTGTCAAACCAGTGGTTAAACCCACCCGTCAGAATCGGAACAAACATGTGCGACATCCTCAAGTAAAGTTCGTAGGGTAGTCCATCCAGTCCTGGTGATCTGTTATAGGCGACCTGCTTCATAGCAGCTATGACCTCACACTCTGTAACCCGACCATCGCAACCAGCCGCTCGGGCCGCCTCCAGGCGGGGCGAGCCAGCTAAATAGTTGCCAAACTCCTGGACGCGGAGCCTGGACAGCTGCGCAAAGAGATCTTCAAAGTGCACTCGAAACCGCTCGCAAATCCCCCGAGCCGACACTAAGGAGTCCCCTTCCGGGCTCTGAATTTTACGAATGTAGTTATCCGATTTGCACCCGAGCGAATAGACTCGTTCGGCTTTGTCAACATTCACAGCTTCGTTGGGCATCTTTTTAATTCTAGCCCTAACTACCTGGCCCTGATATCGCTCGCTAGCCAAACGACTCAGATCCGCCTTAGCTAACCCTATTTCTAGGGAATCCCCCCCAGCCACCGCCCGGGATAGTCTATCCTCTAGACGCTTCTCTGCCTTGGCCCTATCTAGCGCGAGGCGTTGGCCATATTTGACAGAGAAGTCTCTAATGCTAGATTTGGCGTTTACCCACCACTTACTCCCGGTAACCGCCCCCACTAATCCCTTCTGTATGTGTTTAGTTAGCCTTTCCCGAAAGTCACCTATCTCCAGTAGGGAGGTATTTAACTTCCAGTACCCAGCTAACTTGGGGTTGCTATCTAAGTCTAACCTGGCCACAAGTAGTTTGTGGTCAGAGTGGCCTAACCAGTGGAACGTGGGACAAGATATGTATTCTATGTTGCCTCTTCTAACTAACAACCGATCCAAGTAAGTACTTGAAGCGGAAGGCCTGCTAGAGAGCCACGTCCACGTCTCCCGCCCCGGGTGATCCACCCGATACCTGTCTACCAGATCGCATCTAGCCATCAGGTCCGACAGACTGGTTTCACACCCATCCGTCCCGCTAGTCCCGCCCACCTTATCTGCCCTGGGGTCAAGGATGGCATTCCAATCACCCACTAGTATTAACCGTTCCGAACCCCCGAGAAACACCTCCAACCGCCGGAAAAAGGAAACCCGCTCCCGTACGCAATTGGGCGCATACACCACGACGACTCGAAACGCTCTATTTGCCACGGCAACATCGGCCACGATCAGTCTACCATCAGCATCCGCGTGAACAACGCTAACCGTTGCAGAAAGGGTGCGCCTAACTAACAAAGAAACCCCCCTACTTTGACTATCACCGTATGTTGAAAAGACATCATAATGCCCCTCCAGCACCCGATGATCGTCAACGCAATCGTAGTGAGTCTCCTGTAACGCAGCCACATCTATATTCATCGACATGAGGTCCCTCAGTACCCTAGCGGCTTTGCTTCGGCACCTCATGCCCCTAACGTTCAAACTACACAAGCTCAAGGACGTGGCCATTGTGTCTAGATATCCGCAACCACCGACCTAAAGTCTTTGCTAGAAAGGGTGCCGCAGGACTGGGCGAGGTTGCCCGAAAGCAACTCGGACGTTACTCGTCCGTCTCGCGCAATACCTCCGACATCCAGGGGAAACGTTAATTTAAGGGCCCTATACAAACAAGGGTGGACGTAAATAGGAACCCTACCTTCGCATCTCGGCGCCAGCTGATCGAGGGAGTCATGCCTCTCTTCCACCAACTTTAAATCTGGAATCGCCCCCCTGGCGTCGTCGATCATATTCCACATGGCCTTCGTGCGTCCAGTTTTTGTATGGCGCACAAAGGTCATGACTAGGGGGGCGTCTGGGAAGTTTTTAGGGTTGGTAACACTTTTCCCATCGATTATTTTCATTTCTCTAAGCGGCTTAATCAGGCCCCTATGGCGCTGCGTTATATACGTGTCAGCGTGAAGGGGGTCTACTTCGCAAATCCGGTCTCCAGGAAGGTAGGGGAGCTTTTTCGTCTTTTCACTCCTTACAGGAGATACAGAGGCGGCTCTTCTACCGCTGTTGGTTTTTGTCGCCGGCTTCTCCCGGGACAACGAGCGGGCACCGGTTGGGGGGGTATCGAAAAGGGATGGGGATTTTGGTTCAGCCGATGAGGTTAGGGTAGGGGTTTTGGGTGGCTGCACCGTAGAGACAGTCTTCTCTACATTCATAGGGGACGGGGAACGGGACCCTGCCTCCTTGTTTTTTCTCGCCTTCTTTTTAGTTTCTTTTTTCGGCACTTGGTACTCTATCACAGTAGCCGTTTCCTTATCGTGCTCCCCTTCTGAGTCAGACGAGGAGACCGGATGCATTCTTTTCTGGCCGCTAACAACTTCTTTAGTGGTAACGTTGGTGGAAGAGACCGTTGACGACACTGTGGGAACCGGCTGACCTTGTACCTCAGGGGGCTGCTCTCTTGTGGAGGGGGTCTTGGTGGTTCTGCCATTCTTCTTTACCACTGTAGTCCAGCCGTCCGACGTTGTTGCTTCTTTGCCCCCTCCGGTTAGCTTCTCAGGGGCTGCTGGTACCACTGCCGCCGGCTTTGCTACTACTACTACTGTCTGTGGGTTTCTTTTCGGACATTCCCGTGCCATATGGCCCTGCTGTTGACAATTCCAACAGTGGGGCCTGCGACCTTCTACTATAATGCTCATCGACCATATGTCGCACCTGAGCATGGGGGGGATGTTTTGTAATCCTTCCTTGTCAACACGCATTTTTAGGTTGTAGTCCCCTACCATAAGGTTACGGGGACCACGGACAGGAATGACGGACTCTACGTCCCCATATTGACTCATAAAGGCCCCTAATTGCTCAGGGCCGAGAATACAGGGGACTCCCAAAATAGACACGTTCTTACTTAAATATTCCGGCTTAAGTCGAATATGTCGCCACATGTGTTCCGATTTGAAAATATTGGCGGCGTCTTCCTCTTTGGGCAGTAGTAAATCCCACACTGCATAGCTTCTACGGCAGATATAGGTTGCGGGGATATTTAATTCCCCCAGAATTTTCGCCATGTCGTCTTTCGGCACACCGGTTAGCGCTCGTTTCTTTGTGTCTATGGAGACTAACGATATTATTCTCTTTGAAAGTTCTTTCATAGTTTTCGGTTCTACTCTAATAACATTTCCGTCGGTCAAATCCTTATATTTTGTATCGAATAACCGGCGGTAATCCCCGGTAGTTAGTTGCGACTGGGGGCCCCAGTCTTTTACCACTGCCGCCGCGGCCGTCTGCGGTGTTGTCTGTGACACTGTTAACAGCGGTGATTTCTGTCCCGGGGCAATAATAGAACCGGACGAGTCTATTGTTTGTGAACTCCCTGGCAACGTCGGCCACTCTCCCGGCTTCTCCCTTGGGGACGACGGTTTAGGGGTCAGTGCCGGTTTTTTTGTGGCTGTGGCACTAGCTGCCCCATTCTCTCTTTCAGTCTGAGCAGCCCCCTTTCTTCGTTGACGCGACTTTCTCGCTTGTCGTAGTAGCAGTTCTTGTCTGTTGCATTCATCAGCGCTACTGTCGCTGCTACTAAATTCTATGTCGGCTTGCTTCGCGGCGTTCAACTGTTCGTCTAAAAGCGTTAACATATTTATGGCCTCTTCCCTGTCGTCTGGCAACCCGTTCGAAAACGTCTGTTCCGACTCGGTGCTTCTCCATATTGAGATATCTCCAGAGGTTGCTGGTTTAATTCCCGACCCTAGGGGGTCCGTTCTCCCATGGGCGGGAGGGCTGACAGTTAAAGCCCTCTTCCTCGGGTGATTCCACCGAGTCGGAACACCTCTTTCAGCTGGCCTAAATCTACTGCTACTACTATTACTGCCGGGAACAGCAGTACGACTAGTTACGTGAGAGTCGCTGCCTAACGCAAACGATTCCCCTAAATTAGCGGTGCGGGGCACAAAACCGAGTTTTGTGCGGGGGTCAACACTAATCCATCCTAGTGGTCTGTCTACTGGGCCTGAACCGGCGGGCGTGTCGGGGACACGAACGCCAGAAACCGGGTTAGGCGAGGGGTCGGAACTCGGACCACGTGGCGGTAGAATTTTTTTTTCCAAGGCCTAATCCTGTGCTCAGAGGTGGCTTCGGACCCCGGGCTAGACATGTCTGCACCGGAGCCCGGCCAAGTTACCCTCCTCCTCTGCGTCTTCTTCCCGGTTGGCCCGGCTGAAGTTTCCGTTGGATATGACTTCGAACAACCACCTCAGATGCAGACCGGTCGAGTCGGAAAAAGAGACAACCTGAAATAATTCGTAAACAAGACAGTCAATAATGGCCTCGCGGGGAGGCAGAAAAATAAAAACAAGGCTCACCCGCCCAACAGGGACCGGCAGCCGGTCTCTGGACAGCAGCAAACGAAAACACAGCCGAACTCAACGCTTTTTTCTGTTTATTTAAAAAGAAAATACAATTTTCTTATATATGAGTCCTGGAATTGCATTCACTAGCAAAAGATCTAATTTGCATATTCTTTTAAACATTCATTTTGATTAATTCCCTATTACTTTTTTCGGGTTTTTTATGGGATGATCATTACATATTATTATATTGATGCAAATGATATATGCTTGTGTAATATGGGATGATCATTACATATTATTATATTGATGCAAATATTTTACATGATATATGCTTGTGTAATATTTGCATAAAAAGTTTATAGTAAACACAAAACTCTTTATATGCATATTTATATACGTGTATATATATTTGTTTAAAAAATTTTGCCTACCAAACTCCTTTTACTGTTTTTCATCTACAGGCATGAAACTTCACATATAAAGTATTTGAAGCGATAGGAAACTTTATATTTGTTGTTTAGCCCGGTAAAATCTGTAAAAAGTGTGAAAATTAAAAAAAAAAAAAATGAAATTTGATAGGCGAATGTCGAACAACGGCATTACAAACATGCATGCATACCGTAGTAGATATTGGTTCATGTTTTAATTTTTAGCCTTGGAGCAAATATATAGCTCAGTCATTAACGGCAGAGGAAAAAATAAATTGTAAGCTAAACGTTTGGTTTCGATTCTTGCGTCCAAGTAATTTTTTAAAAACTTTTTAAATCATGACTATATATATGGAGACCAATATAATATAATAATGAATACGAAAACTACGTTAATCAAAATATCATGTTTCAGTGTATTTTACAACCGAGCAATGGTGGGCGCTTTGCTAGTATATATATATATAATGACAACGACAAAGAAAAATTAGATCCTTATCGGTTTCATGTTTTATGCATGAAGGTTTAAGAATGAAATGCAATCGCTTTTGTGTAGCCAACAAATTCTTTTTATTATCATAATGTACTTCCATATTAAGCAGTGTTAATATAACCATACAAAACAAATGTACACATAATATATTATGCTGTAATCTAAATATATGTTAACAATGGTTAATATGAATGTACAGTATGAGAATAATAAAAATATTTGGTTGGCTTCACAAAAGCGATTGAATTTCATTCTTAAACCTGGATGCATAAAAAATGAAACCGATAAGGATCTAATTTTTCTTTGTCGTTGTCTATGCTCCTAACCCGATAGATAAGTTAAACATTTCATTCAATAACACTGTTATCTACAGAACCACTCACTTCCACTAAGAAGTAACCTTGTATAACGCACACACACACACATAGAGAGTCATGCTGTATTCTATAATAATATAATGTGTATTTAATGATTTCGTCCATGGAGTATATATACTCTGTATATTTTCCTCGCTAACATTTGCCTATCTATTTATCTATCTATCTATCTCCATGTATATATATATATATATATATATATATATATATATATATATATATATATATATACATACACACACACACACACACACACATACATACGTACATATAACTAAATGCACTTTCATCTAACCATGCAAAAGTAAGCAAAACCTATTAGATTCTTCACCTTCCCGGACGAAACTATTTTAAGTGGCGAGGAGAAGCAAAAAAACAAATAGTAACTACTTCAGACTTACCCAATGAACTCGGAAAGAAATATTCCAATCTATAATAAAGAGTGAATAGTGTTTTTTTTCCATCGTATATCATAGGCATTATTCAAGTCCTATTTTTGCTAGAATAGTTCGTATGAAATATACTTTTAAATGTAGGTTTCAGAAATTTGAATAATACACAAGAAATAAATCCTGATCAAATCAATGCATTAATTTATTTACAAGGCTTAATCTATTAATGGGATTCTATATAACATAGATTGGGGAATGCAATCTTAAAAGTCTATTTCTTAAAACACAGCGATATTTTTTTTTTTGCATCAATCCATAACTCAACTATATTTTGTTTAGAACATTTCAATGTGAAACATGGTGTTAATTTCTTCTATTCATTTTTCTTATCAGCGATAAAACCTTTCTATTCATTTAATCGAGTTCTCGTATTCCTGTCACTCTCTTTTGTGACTTTTCATCTTTTCTTTATCCATTTCCATATGATGAGCTGGTGTCATGTACTACATTCATATCTTAATCGGCAAACCTATCAATTACTATATATTTTATAATAAGTTATATGTTGAGAAATAACTTATTTCTCAACAGAAATCAATATGAAGTTTTGTCTTATGAGAAAAAGTGACAAGTCTTTTTGGATTGTTTGCAACTCTAAAAAAACATATAAAAAACATAAAAAACATAAGTATTTCATTTTTTCTCTCTATTTATCTCCCCAATCCCTCTTTCTCCTTCACCCATTTCTCTCTAGCTGTGCAGACACACATAACTTTTCATATACTAAATTATTCTAGAAATTATTCAGCAACTTATTTTATAAATATACTGACATTTCAGCCCGACGTTGCCCGGGTGTTTAGATGTGTCTGTTGAAAAAAAAAAAAAAAAAAAAAAAAGTGGTAGTAAGAAGGTAGGCTCGAACCCGTACCATGAAGAAGGAAAAGACCGGAGTAAAAAGCCGACGTCTATGCTGCTACGATCACCGCCAAATTGGAAGCGACATTTTTAAAAACTTTTTAACTTTGACCCCTATTATGACGCCTTAACATTTATTGTTTAGGGCTTAAATTAAGTTATTAAGTTAGATCCATGTCCAAGGAATCTTTATCTAAACTTTCAAGTGTTTAGACCGAAAATTGTAGGAGGAGTTTGGTAGAGTTCTCAAAAGACAAATCGTTGAAGTTTGACCCCTTAATCGTCAAATTTCTGGCCGAAAACCGATCACATCGATTTTCCCAAATCTTAATATCCTGTATATCAAATTTTGAGTCTGTAGGCTTAAAATTGACAGAGTTATTGCGTAGGGAAATGTAGACATACAGACAGACAGACATTTACTTATATATATATATATATATATATATATATATATATATATATATATATATATATATATACTAGCATTTCAGCCCAGCGTTTCCCGGGTGTTTGGATGTGTATGTTGAGCAAAAAAAAAAAAAGTGGTAGTAGGAAGGCAGGCTCGAACCCGTACCACAAAGAGGAAAAGGTCGGGTTAAAACCTAACGTTTATGCTGTTACGACCACCGCCAAACGGGAAGCAACATTTTTTTAAAATTAAGGCTAGACAATCTAAAGGAGAGGATAACTTTAAAAAATATCGGCAAAAAAAGTGACCCCCCCCCCACTGTATAAAAGTGCCTAGTTGAAGGTGAAGATATTAATGTTTTTAGCCAATTTTCGGATATTTGTCGTATGAAAGGTCGAACTTTAAAACGATACTGATCTTGTAAAAATCCGTCGCCTCTATTGAAAGTTTAAGGCAGACATGCAAACATACATACATACATACATACATACATTTATAGATTGGTAACTAAAAATTTTCGACCCAAACCAATTAAAAAGCTTGCCCTATCTCTGAATACCATTTATGTAAAATTTCAAATGTTTAGACCAGAAATTGTCTGAGTAATTTGGAAGAGACCGCAGAGGTCAATTTTTTTAGTTTTGACCCCTATTATGACCCCTTAATATTTATTGTTTTTGGCTCAATACAAGTTATTAAGTTAGATCCATGTTCAAGGAACCTATATCTAAAATTTCAAGTGCGTAGACCCAAAATTGTCGGAGGAGTTTGGTAGAGTTCTCAAAAGACAAATCGTTGAACTTTGACCCCCCTTAATCGCCAAATTTCTGGCCAAAAACCGATCACATCGATTTTCTCCAATCTCAGTACCCTGTATATAAAATGTCGAGTCTGTAGACTAAAAATTGACAGATTGGCTGCTTCTGTTCTGTGCCTTTTCTTAATCGTACGGTCTTAGGTACCTCTTCCATGGCGCTCTCTTCAGGCGTATCACTCAATGCATCCTGTCTTGGTTCGTAAGGTGCATCACTTTCTAAAAAGTGTTTCGCGATCTTTCATGCATCATCATTCGAGGAATCCACATGGTCATCGATGAAACAATCTTCTCTGCTGGACATCCTTTATGTGGCACGCTATTTCATTAAGAAAGCTTGAGTGTAGACTATTCATCTTTATAACTGTGCCCATGCTGAACTGCATCATACATTTTTGGTGCAGATTCTTGGATGACGAGGCATAAAACCTTGCTTGAGAGGCATCCTTATATGACTCCTAGTTCCCCAAGTGTCCCGTGAAAGTATGCACACACCATTTTCGTGTACTTCAGCAGGTGCTCGTCAAAAGATTAATCTCGTTTGTGCCTAACCAAGCTTCTTTCTAGTTTGTTCTTAAAGAGGGAATTATATATTTTTATATTGAAAAGAGACAAAAAGAGTACAGCAAATGAGAATATACTCTTTTTTCTTATTATTTTTCATCTCTATTTCCTTCTTTATTTTTGAATAATAAAATGTTTTATATGGATGAACTTAAAATAAACTCTTAATTTTATGCTCTGCTAAGTTGGCACCTAACAGGAATATTGTTTTTTATCTGAGGTCTTCATTGTCAAGAACATTGTTTTAATTTTTTAAGAAACGCTATTCAGTAACGGATATACAGAAACAGGAAGTGATAAAAAATGAGTCGGTCATAAGATAACATTGTTTTCAAACAATTTGTTTCGTCGATGACAGCTTTTTAAAGTTAAATATATATTTCTTTTAATATTTAATGAAGTTCCCTAAGTGTACATTAAATAGCAAAATAACAAGTTATTTTACTTCGATATTATTCATATGGATAACAAAGAAATATAGAGACTTCTTATATTTTAGTTATCTAAAAAGAATTGCTGAAGTGATATCACAATTTATGCATTTTTGAGTGAAATCCAAGTGGAACCATAATTTTCAACAAGTGTCTTTTGTTTCTGCTGATGACTTTTTTGTGTGTACTACTTCTATTGCATAGGTTTGCTGGAGGTGTCTTATATAACTTACCCCATGTTTCTTCTGCTATGTCACAGAACGTTGAAGAACCACAATCGTTATCTGGAAAATGAATTTATAAAAGGAATCTCCATGAATTAACGATGAGAAACATGTTGGGACCGAGTGTATTTTCAGCATCATGATCAATACGAACCTTTAAACTGTTAATATCAAAGCATTACCATGAATATAATTCGGTCCAAATGTTTCAAGTGCAACGTAATAGAATGTGATTATAGGAAACATTAATGCTGAAATATTTTTAGACAAGTCACAAAAAAATGTTGACAAGGTTTTAATCTAATATATACAGAGAGGTCAAAAGAAAGGCCAAGAACGAGATGGAGGGACGACCTGATACAACACTTGGGTCCTACATAGCAGCAGTTAGCTCAGGACAGTTAGATGGCTAAAGTCCAGGGAGGGGTTCCTCATTGCGTGATAAAACCCTTATTGATTTGATTGAGATATATATATAGGGCGAAAGATTAATAATTGTGAAATTTTTAATTTTCATAGGGGAAAGAAAACAAAATCAAATTAATATGTACGATCGCTTCGGATTGTTTGATTTGGATTTGGATTTTGTTTTCCTCTATAAAAAACTGATTAATAATTTTGCAACTATTAATCCTTCATCCTTTCTATTAATATAGCTCTAGGTAATTACACCTATTGAGTTTATCATATATCTATCTCAATATATATATATATATATATATATATATATATATATATATATATATAGTAAGTTATGCGCATAAGCCTGAAGAGTCCTAGAGTGGATGAAACGCCGAATATTCAGTGTAGCTTAATCGCCATATATATTTATAACTTACTAACTAGCTCTAACTATGTATTGAGCACTTTTGAAGTAAATACTTAAAGTTTACACATAAATTTATACTTTCTTATATTAATTTTATGTGAGTAAATGAAGTAGTTATATATATATATATATATATATATATATATATATATATATATAGTAGGTAATGAAAATATATATGGCAATAAAGCTACACAGAATAATCTGCGCTTCATTCTCGTGAGAATTCGTCAGGCATAAACCTGATGAATTAATTCTGTGTGGCTTGATTGCCATATATATTTTCATAACTTACTACCAAGCTCTACCTATATATTAACAACTGTTGAAGTAAATACCGAAATATTAACGCATAAAATTATATCTTGTATTGTAATTGTAATTATATCTTGTATATTATATATATAATATATATAAAATATATATAAAATATATATAATATATATATATATTATATATAATATATATATATTATATAATATATATATATATGTATATATAATATATATATATTATATATATATATATATTATATAATATATATATATTATATATATATATATATTATATATAATATATATATATTATATATATATATATATATTATATGTAATATATATATATATTATATATATATATGTATATATATATATATATATATATATGTATATATATATATATTATATATATATATTATATATATATATATATGTATATATATATATGTATATATATATATATATATATATGTATATATATATATATATATATATGTATATATATATATATATATGTATATATATATATATATATATATATGTATATATATATATATATATATATATATATATATATATATATATGTATATATATATATATATATATGTATATATATATATATATATATATGTATATATATATATATATATGTATATATATATATATATATGTATATATATATATATATATATATATATATATATATATATATGTATATATATATATATATATATATATATATATATATATATATATATATATATATATATATATATATATATATATATGTGTTAGATTAAGATTGTTTCAACTTTTTTATCATCATATTCTGTGGAATGGCATGGTCACACATGCAAGATTTTAAATAAATGTGATAAAAAATTAAATGAAGATAAAGAATTGCTCTATATTCAGTTTTTAGTTATGTTATGTAATATGTTGGGTGAGCAGCATTAATATAAATCTATTGGGCAAACTCTTAAATTAACTTATTATTATGAATCCTGAAGTAAGATTAGCACAATTTTTTTAAAAAATTTAATTTGTTTAAAATTATTTCTCATACACATCGTTTTTATTTTCCAACATTCGTTTGTTTTGTTGTCGAAATCAAGTTCAGTTTATACAAAAAAACATAATAAATATCACTTTCTGTTTTATTTGTTTAAAAACATTGGAGAATGCGGCCTTGTTCACATAGAAAAATACAGTTTCTGTCCTTGAACATTACTGAAACTGATAGCAAGAAAAAGAGAGTTCACTCTCTATAACTTAAGGACAACAGTATATCAAAGTTATGATTATGTGTTTATGTGTGCATACCCTATCTACAAATACAAACAAAAATGTTTATATATGATTTATTTTAACTATCATTTAAGATAGAGATTCATGAAAACAGTGATATTCGTTGTTTCCCTTTTTTTAACCAAACGATACAAAACATGAATTGTCGTGTGTGTTTACAGCCTCACACATTCTTCTGCTGGCTTCTTGACACTGAAGACGTACACAAAAGATTTTTTAATTCGAAAAAAAAATCATGTCATTTTAAATAGAAAGTTAGCAATTTGAATAAAAACACTTCCATGGGATTCAGGCATGGAAGTTTGTTGGGTTCCTCAAATTTCACATGAATTGCCAGGATATTAGTTCAGCTATGTTTATATAAAATTCATAATTTTTGTCACAGCCACAAAATCTCTATATTTAAATACATATTTTAGTATGATATTTGGAAATATAATTGATTGATTGATTGATTGGTTTTACGGCATATCAACCTATGCGGTCATTTAATGCCGGAGTCCTTTTTTTTTTTTTTAACTTTTTTTTTATTGGGAGGGGGGGAATGACTTTTTCAGCCTTTCCTCCCTTTTTTTATAAAATGGAACTAAGAAATTAAATGTTGTATTTATACATGGATGTGTTTATTTGGGTGACTTTAAATTTCCTTAAATTTTCTTATATAAATTTACTTTCCTTAGGTATGCTAGAATATTTGCTGAGTTGACCTTTTCAAAAAGGTCTTCCATATTGCTTTCTGTATAATATAATTTTCTAGTTGGGGCAAGGTCATCACACCCAACTAGGATATGTTTTACTGTGAGTGTCTCCTGGCATGGGATGCACTCTGGCGCCGATTCTCCATTTAGTATATAAGAATGAGTAAAGTTGGTGTGCCCTATGCGCAGCCGAGTCAGTATCACATCTTCTCGGCGTGATCTCTTGATGTCCAGACATCGTTCCTTAAGTTCGGGTTTGATTGAGTATAATTTGTTGCCCTCTTGCTGACTCCACCGCAGTTGCCATTTTCCCTGTATGTATGCTTTTATCTGGGGTCTAAGATCAGTATGTGGAATCTTAAAATTGTCAGTTGGAAGGTGAGAAGATCTTTTTGCAGCTATATCTGCCCTGTCATTGCCTTTGATCCCCACATGGCTGGGGATCCAGACAAGAATAATGTTTTTAGTAGTTGAAAGGATATTGATTTTTTCTATTAATTTTGTTGTTAGTGGATTTTCTTGTTTTTGATTTTGTATAGATAATAGGACTGATAGAGAATCTGTGAGAATGATGAAGTTTTTGGTGGTTTCCTCTGAAATTATGTTGAGTGCTAGATCGATAGCTATAGTCTCTGCAGTGAATATAGATGCTTCATTTTGAAGATTTCTCTTCATTGTGATTTTATGGTACGTTGCTGCACATCCAGTGTGATTGTTGCTTTTAGACCCGTCTGTGTAGATAAAGGTGTAGTCTGAATATTGTAATTTTAAATGTTGAAGTTCGTCGTGGTATTCAATAGGGTTTGTGGTAGATTTGGACTTTTTGTTTAGGTTGAGTTTTATTTCAACTTGTTTCATGGTCCATGGGGGTGTTTTAGGCAGTATGAAGTTGTGAATGCTGGAGATTGGAATTTTCGATTCTTCAATGCTTTCCTTCATTCGGAGCCCGAACGTTTTGATAGTTTTTCTTCTCATGTTAAAGAGTTCTTCACATTTAGGATAGAAGGTACATTGGTATGCAGGGTTGTTTGGGCAAGACTTCAGTTTCAGTAAATATTGAAGGGCTAACTTTTCTCACCTTAGATCTAGTGGGGGTTCGTGTGCTTCCATGTATAGACTGTTCACGGGGGAAGTTCTGTATGCTCCTCGGGCCAATCTTAGGTCAGTATGGTGAATAGGGTCTAGGCTTTTTATATATGATGTTCGGGTTGATCCATATATGAAACAACCGTAGTCTAGCTTTGAGCGGACTAGTGCTCTGTAAAGTTTAAGGAGTGTTTCCCTGTCTGCACCCCAATCGGTGTGCGCTACCACTCTCAAAAGATTTACAGCTTTGTTACATTTTTTTTTCAAATAGTTTATGTGTGGGATGAATGTTAACTTTTTGTCAAATAAAATCCCTAAGAATTTGTACTGGTCAGTAATGGGTATGGGCGTTCCTTCCATGGTTAGGACAGGATCATTATGCATGTTCTTTAGTTTGCAGAAATGCATGCATTTCGTTTTTCTTTTGGAGAATCTAAATCCATTCTCTTCCGTCCATCTCATTACTTTATTTAAGCACAATTGAAGCTTCCTTTATATTATAGATATATATCTAGATCTACAGCATATTAGGAAGTCATCCACATATAGGGAGCAATCTACCCCAGGGTTAAGGTTTTTTACAATGTTGTTAATTCGGATACTGAACAGGGTCACTGACAGTATACTCCCTTGAGGTACTCCATTCTCTTGTTCTTTCAAGTCCGAGAGAGCTGTGCCAACCTTTATTCTGAACCGTCTATTTTTTAAAAAATTTTCAATAAAAATTGGCATTCTGCCTTTTAGTCCAAGCGCCTTCAGATCCCTTGTAACACCGTACTTCCACACAGTATCGTAGGCTTTTTCCATGTCAAAAAACACTGCTGTTAAATGTTCCTTCCTTACAAAGGCTTCTCTGATGAAGGTTTCAAGTCTGACTCTGTGGTCTATTGAACTGCGGTTTTTCCTGAATCCTGTTTGAAATTCTGTAATAAGATTCTCTGTTTCCAGGAACCAGATTAGTCTTTTGTTTATAATCCTTTCCATGGTCTTACAAATGCAGCTTGTTAGAGCTATTGGACTGAAATTCAATGGATCTGAGACGTTACTTGATTGGGATTGGATGTTTGAGTTTTCAGATTTGGGGATTGGTATTATTGTGGCCTCTTTCCAGGTCTCGGGTACGTTTCCACTGGACCATATAATATTGAAAATTTCAAGTAGGTATTTCATTGAGGTTTCTGGAAGTTTTTTGAGGATTTCATATGAAATTTCATCGGGCCCTGTAGCTGTGTCATGGGATTTGGTTAGTGATTCTTTTAATTCAGGCAAGGTAAGAGGTTGGTTGTATTTTTCAGTATTTTGTGATTTAAATAGAATTTTCTTTTTCTCTTCCTTTTCTCTAATATTTTTGAATTTCTCTGTTTGTCTGTCACATGATGAAATTTTTGATAAATTATCTGCCAGGTTATTGGAAATGTCTTTTTGATCGGTGTATATTTTGTTGCCTTTAGAGATGTGGGATATTGGTGTACTACTACACTTTCCTTCTATTTTCCTCATCATGTTCCAAACTGTTTTCGCCTTGGTATTCACATTAATTTTGGATATGTAATTTCTCCAAGTTGTTCTTTTGGATTCCTTTATGATTCGTCTGGCTTTTGCTCTGTTGTTTTTGAAGAAATCCAGATTTTCGCTTGTTGGATACTTTTCGAATTTTCTCAAGGCAGCTCGTCGAGCTCTGATGGCTTTTCTGCATTCTTTTGTGAACCAAGGTTTGTTGTGATTGTTGGTTTTGGTTGTTTTCGGTATGGTATTATTTGCTATGTTTGTGAGTGTTTTAATGAAGTAGTTCAAATGGTCATCTTCATCATTCTTTTCGATAATTAATTGGTTTTTGCACTGTTCCTGGAAGTCTTCCCAATCCGCTTTATGTAGGTTCCATTTGGGTGTTTTTTGTTCAGTGCTAGTACTTAGACTTTCCAGGATGATTGGGAAATGATCACTCCCACAGGTGTCATTGTGTACTTTCCAGTCATAGTCCATATATATGGAAGGATCACATAAGGTTAGGTCAATGGCGGTGAAAGTACCTGTTGCTGGGTACATATAGGTGTAGTTTTGATTATTAAGGAGGCATAGATTATTTTTATTTATTATGTTTTCTATTTCTTTTCCTTTTTTATTTGTTTCTTTACTTCCCCATATTACATTGTGACTGTTGAGATCTCCTAGTAGAAAAAAGAGTTTAGGGAGTTGTTTTATTAATTGAGTTATCTCAGTTTCGTTGATTGTATCTTTTGGAGGGATGTATATTGAGCAAAGTGTTATAGTTCTATGTAGAGTCACTGAAACTGCAATTGCTTGCAAGTTTGTGTTTATATTTATTTGTCTTTGAGGGACTTCATTCTTCACAAGTATTGATGTGCCTCCAGAAGCTCTGTCCGTATCTTTATTTATGTAGTTGTAAGACGTGTAGTGTTTTATGTTGATGGTATTATTTTCTTTCAGAAAGGTCTCCTGTAGACAGACAAGTGATGGGCTCATATTTGTTATTAATAATGTGAGTTCATTTTGGTTTGCTTTTATCCCTCTGATATTCCATTGTAATATTTTGTTCATCATTTGGAATTGTGTTCAACTTCCATCGTCTCCAATCCCTCAAATCTATTTTCTGTCGGAGTCCCTGTTCGAGATATAGATCGGAATCTTTCTTTTCCTGTTTTTGTTTGTTTGTTTTTTTTGTCTGGGGGGATTTTTGATTCTTTTCTGGCTTGTGATGTGTTTGATGGTTGTTCGGTTGTTTTTGTAGAAATGGTTCGTGGTTTTGTTTCTTTTTGTGGTTCAGTAGTGTCTTTACTTAATATTATCCTTGGATTGGTTGCAGACATTGCACTATTCATTTTCCTCATTTCTTCTAATAGTTCTTTCATTTCCTTTATTAGTTTGCTTAGGACATCAATTTTCTTGTCAGTTGTATCCGTTACATGTATATGACCATTTTGATTGTTGATTGGATTAGTTTTTTTTGTTGCATCTGCATATGTTTTAGTTTCGATGATTTTCCTGGCCTCTGGGTAGGATATATTCTTTATATGTTTTAGTTTGGTCACTTCTTTTTCTCTTTTCCATATTTCGCAATATCTAGAGCCAGCGCCATGGTTTCCCAGGCAGTTGGCACACTTGAAATCTTTTCTGCAGTCGATGTGTGGGCCACTTTCTCCACATCTTCCACACACTGGTAATCGTGTGCACCGATCTTGATGGTGTCCAAACTTCTGGCACTTGAAGCATTGGAGGGGGTTTGGAATATAAATTTCTACATTTATTTTCATATATCCGACTTTCACTTCTTTGGGTATGGTGAGGGAATCGAAAGTTAGTATATATGTATTGGTATTGATTTTCTCACTGTTTTTTTTTAATTTGAACTCTGCGAACATCTAACACATTCTGTTTCTGTAAGTTTGTCCTGATTTCCTCCAAGGGACAAAGTGCAAGTTCGTGGCTTTTCACTACTCCTTTGCAGGTATTTAGGGTTGGATGTCTGTAGCATTTGACTTTGATGTTTTCAAATAATTTTAGTTTCAATATTTCTTTAGTTTGTTCTTCGTTATGGGTTTCTATTAGTAGGCTGCCGTTAAATTGTTTTTTAATAGACTTTGGTTTTAGAGTTTTAAGATTTTTTTCAATTTTAAAAGGTGATAGTTTGCTCAAAGGAGTTTCCTCCATTGATTCTATTACTACGAATGTTGAGTTCCTTGGTTTTATTGTCTCTTCGTCAGAGCTACTGATGTCAGAGACATCAGAGTGGGTTCTCTTTGGGTGGTTGGGTGGTTTTTGGGAGGAATAAGCCATATATTTTGTTTTCTTTTTTCATCATCTTTGTTCCCCACCCACCTCGGAGTCCTATTTGGGAAGAGCCTGGGGGGAAACCCATTCGCCCAGCCTCTACAGGGATACAATGATGATATAACCGACTTTGGTGGTATCATAATGATTATCTGTTCTCTCTTGATATTGCTATGGGATCTGTAGCAATCCTGAGGGGTTTACAGCCTCGTCATCGATATTCACACCTAATCGATTGACCCTCAGCCACCGCTTTCTATCATATATTAGAGAGTATAGTTATTTGTGGGAGAGGGGGGGATGTGTTGTATTAGTAGTGAGTTTTTGGAATGGGCAATATATGGTGGGGCTTGGCGTGACTGGCCGATTGGTCGGATCGGGCCTCTCCGACCGCCCGTCTAATCGAAGTAAGGGCCAAAGTAATGTGTTGCGGTGCCTAAATTTCTATGTATCCTGGTTTAGGTTCGCTCAATCACCAGGATCACGTCCTAAGACTTTACGGGTAGCAACCCACGGCTAACTGGTTGCCCCATTGAGGGATTTTTACCCTCTGCAGGGGGGCAGTCGGTTTGTTCTCATGCCCTACCGACAGGGCAAAAAAAATAAAATAAATAAATAAATAGATAATTTAATAGAATATATTTGTTTTCTTTTTCTTTCTTTTTTTGTTGTTTCTTTTCCTTTTTAAATTCTGTTTCTATTTAACCCATAGTTGGGACCCTAACAGGTACTACCACTCCGGGTCAGGGTGGACCTGGGAGCAATGGCAATTAAGAGGTGGCTCCACACTCCCCAAGCCCGTAAGCCGGACCTCACCATCGGATGTAGTTTAAGGTCATATCCAGGACCGGGAGTAAGGTAGGAAAAAATAAAATAAAAAGGGGGGGGGAAGGCTGTTGTTTTTGTTTTTGGTTTTGCAGAACATAATTAAGTTTTACAAAAAAGATCAGAAAACAAACAAAAATGTAGGTGCATTTCGTCTCAGGAAGCCACAGGGCAGCCTGATCTGGTAGCACCAGTGGAAATATAATACAATATAATATATATCATATTATGAACAGATAAACAAAGAGATGAGCAACAAGACTTCATTAAAATATGGTAAGTAGAACCAATAAACGTTTCACAGTTTCGCAAAATAGGTTTTCATTTCATCTACTTAGTGACAAAATTCGATATAATGTTAATTTAATTGGCAAATAAAGGTAAGTACGTGTAAATGTTATCACCTCCTACCTTCTTTCTCTCTCAAATTATTATGATGTTTTACACCCATTTCATATATCAATATGTGTGAATAATTATTCTCTCTTTTCAATCATGTTTTACTCCTTCTTCCTATCTGTTCGAATGTTGTCCGCAACTGAATGAACTAGATACCTCTCGTTCTCTCTTTTTCTTTTT
Source organism: Euprymna scolopes (assembly GCF_053919585.1). Lineage (NCBI taxonomy): Eukaryota > Metazoa > Mollusca > Cephalopoda > Sepiida > Sepiolidae > Euprymna > Euprymna scolopes. Next base: position 90,421,974 of record NC_136511.1, on the reverse strand, counting down.
ACTCATGCGACCTTCTAATATCATGCACGTTCTCACTTTTTCCATACACAAGCATGTGTGAATTACCACCATCACACACACAGTTGCTACTGAATACTGCTTATGACGTTGTTGAATATTTATCTTTGTCCAACGACAGGCAGATGTGACTAAAAGGCCAGAAAGTGGGATTTAAAATCAGTGCTGTAGAGGAAAACACCTTGGCCGAACAACATTTGTTTGGACAGCCCCATCAGCATTCCCCGGTAGAGGTGTCTCAAGCAATTAGCTAAGTTTTTCTCAAAAGGTGAGAAGATAAATCCTGGGAAGATAGAACTGCATAGCTTACACTGACAAAGAACCAAGCACACAGGAATGCGCAAAACTCTGCCAGTAAGATTTGAGTATGAAATCACCATCCCGAAGAGTGATGCTGTTGTTGCCATGGAAACTAACAATGTGAACAAACAAATGGCCAATACACGTGCACGTATGAACCTATTAAGATGAAAAGTTTATGCTATTTAAAAAGTTCAAAAATTTAATAAACAAAGAATCACTATATATTTTACAAAGCAAAAATATTGATTTGTTTTCAAAATCGGTTATTAAAATCGACTTGAAAATGCCACATGCAAGGTTTTTGGCGCATTTAAACTTTTCTTATCAGCGGAAAAAAGTGGAACTAAAAACCTAAAGTATTTCTAAATTAATTCAAAAGTTTCATTTGCTTTGAAAAACTTGTAAATAATAAATTAGATGTCTGTACATTAGTTTGCCACTTCTTTTTAAACAATGTCATTTATTTTATGAAATTTTATGATTCTTGATTTCTTGGCAAAATTTGTTTATTAAATCCAAACATATTTCTATTTGTCGGACTGACTTCCTCATCTTGGTTGTTATTGTCACAACATTTCGATCTCAAAAATAATCTGCAATCCCTGCCTGCTTACAATACGTTGGCTTAAGAAATTATTGGTTGTTATTATTAGAGAATTCTGTGCTTTTATGTAACATCACTACTTCTTGATTCTCTAATATCTCTCATATGCACTCAAATATTATTTCAGTTTTTTTATGGATTCAAACACATGATTAAAATGCCAATTTTTTCACCATTTACAACTTCGCTTGCGTCCATTTCAAATATGTGAGTTCAGAATGAATCTTTCATTCTGTAATCATCGTTGTCAATTAATGGCACTTTTGGATTAATACTTTAATTTAGCAATTTGACTTTTTGGTGGAAATTGAATTATATGAAAAGATGATGTCATAAAAACATGTTACAATATGTTGTAATGTAGATCCTGGCTTGGATAGGATATAGATGACGGCCACGTCTTTGTAATAGACTAAGATGCATGCTGGCAATTAAATGAGAAAAAAATGTACAACAAAGTTGTGTGATTGATTGGGAATGGTTTACCACTTAGCAAATGCTAAATTTACCAAAAACGTTATTTGAATAAAGCAAGAACATATAGCTAAAGTACCAAACATATTTCTATTTGTCGGACTGACTTCCTCATCTTGGTTGTTATTGTCACAACATTTCGATCTCAAAAATACAGACAATTACTATATTTCTATTTATACAAATTTAATGACGTGAAAGATATTTTAAGTGAGTAAATAGTTTTTTTTAAAAAAAGATAAAAGTTCTCATCTTTGCAGAATGTATGGGAGAAGATATGAATAATGTCTACAGTGTTATTTTCTGTCAGGGTTAATAAACATAACAAGCATGCGTTCAAGAAAATATTGTATGCGTTTATCATGTGTTTATCAGTGTTAAAATATGTGTGGATTAGTCAAAGTGAGCATTATGTTGTACTGCATTCTGTCTTCTTTCTCTTGGTGTTTGGTTGTCGTCTTGCTGCCTTTATATTCTATATACTGGTTCGTTTCGTGTATTATTTTGAATCAGCAGGTGTCATTTTCATTGATTGAAAATACAGAATTTGCACATTTATGTGACATCATATTTTTATTTATTTTGAACAGAATAAAACGAAAGAGTAAACTAAACGAACTGAAAAAAATACAGCAGTTTAATACAAAACAATAACATTTTATGTTTATGTTGCATCAAAAACAACAACTGAATTTTGTAAAGAATATGTATAAAAAGTTGATTCTGTTGTTGTTTTTGCTTATTAAGCAAAAACAACAACAGAATCAACTTTGTATACATATTCTTTACAAAATTTTAAAATTATTTCTTTCATTATATAAATTTGGACACATATTAATAAGATGAAAAAATAAGAAATGTACTTTTCTTGCATTTAAACTCGGTCAGAATGCTTCTCCAAGCAGCAGGCAAAGCATGGAAAGTGATCAGCCAGTTTTCTGTAGTCATAATGAAAGACTTGAAAACGAAAAAGATGAAGGACGGCTATATATTCTTGACAAAACAAGTGTTTTACAAAACCCAATTCAAAGTATCATCGAAATATCCAAGGCACTTGACATAAATATTTCAATTGTGACCATTTGAAGGAAATGGATAAGATGAAAAAGCTCGATAAATCGGCTCTGTACAAGCTCTATGAGTTTTACTGAAATTGGACATCATATCTGAAAAATATCTGATGTTATTATTTCAATCGTGTCTTGCATAAGTTAAATAAAAATCAAAGAGTTTAACATTTTGAAGAGTTTTCACTGCTCACTCTATACAACTCTAATGATCCATTTCTTGAGCAAATAATGATTTATGACGATTTATGGCAACCATAAGTATTCAGGATATTTAATGAACTATTTTTTGTTTATTTAATCAAACGAAATTTTCATTGTATTATTTCATTTTTTATTATTTTTTATTATTATTTCATTGTATTATCAGTTGCTTTACTTGGAAGAAACCATTTATTAGCCACTAGTTCACACTAAAAAAGTTCTCACTGATCAGTGTGGCATTCTGTTGTTATTATTGAAATACAGGCACCCGTATCTTAGGCGTAAAAACCGTTCTTTTTTTTTCATGAATACTGTTTAGATAAATTACTTTATTTACAAAATCATGTTAAATAGTACCTCCCATCCAGTGTTTATTCATTGCTTTTAGACATCTACTTTCCATTCATTAAACACTTAGATATAAATTATTATTTAAATCATGAGGTAATTTTTGAAAAAAAATTTTTTTATTCTTTTAATTAAACACTGACCTTAAAATAATACTTGAAAAATCTCTTCACTTACAAATGCTCTTATTCTTTTTCTGGTAAATTCGCTCTTATTTACCTTCTACCCTCAAACAATTCATCACCTTTATGTAAGCACATAACTTCAAGGATACTTTTTCATAGTTATGAAATAATAAAATTTAAATATTAAATTTATAAATGTAAAACTTTCAAAACACTAAAATATTTTGGGTAATTTTAAAAAATGAGTACAAATTCTTTTATGGCGTTCAGGAATGAGAGTATGAGTTTCTTGCGTTCTTCACTTTGCTGGATCAAATGCCTGCACATAGGTCACACTAGTTTAAAATAAAATGTTTCAATTCTCAAGTAATATCTAGTAAACATTGTGTACAGACTCACGTATCTCGTTTTCAGCTTTGCGAACGAAAATCTTCTATGGAAACTTACCTGTAAAAGACAAAAAGAAAAATTATAAGAAACACGAAAAGAAAAAAATTATAAAAAATACGAAAAGAAAAAATTATAAGAAACACGAAAAGAAAAAATTCTGAGAAACACAACAAGAAAAAATTCTGAGAAACACAACAAGAAAAAATTCTGAGAAACACGAAAAGAAAAAATTATAAGAAACACGAAAAGAAAAAATTATAAGAAACACGAAAAGAAAAAATTATAAAAAACACGAAAAAAAATTATAAGAAACACAAAAAGAAAAAAATTATAAGAAACACAAAAAGAAAAAAATTATAAAAAACACGAAAAGAAAAAAATTATAAGAAACACAAAAAGAAAAAAATTATAAAAAACACGAAAAGAAAAAAATTATAAAAAACACGAAAAGGAAAAAATTATAAGAAACACGAAAAGAAAAAATTATAAGAAACACGAAAAGAAAAAATTATAAGAAACACGAAAAAAAAAATTATAAGAAACACAAAAAAAAAATTATAAGAAACACGAAAAGAAAAAAATTATAAGAAACACGAAAAGAAAAAATTATAAGAAACACGAAAAAAAAATTATAAGAAACACAAAAAAAAAATTATAAGAAACACAAAAAAAAAAAATTATAAGAAACACGAAAAAAAAAATTATAAGAAACACGAAAAGAAAAAATTATAAGAAACACAAAAAAAAAATTATAAGAAACACAAAAAAAAAAAATTATAAGAAACACGAAAAGAAAAAAATTATAAGAAACACGAAAAGAAAAAATTATAAGAAACACGAAAAAAAAATTATAAGAAACACAAAAAAAAAAAATTATAAGAAACACAAAAAAAAAAAATTATAAGAAACACGAAAAAAAAATTATAAGAAACACGAAAAGAAAAAAATTATAAGAAACACGAAAAGAAAACAATCATAATTTTTATTTTCCTTTTACTTTCTGTGAATGATTCACAGTCATAAGTAAATACTTCCTAAGTCTATGGTAAAATTATCGAAATAAATTTCCATTATTTTCGGTTTTTGCTTTTTACTTTTATTTTTTTAAATTTCCAAGTTTTATTTGGACATTGATGATAAAATCAAATACATAAATTTAAAAATGTTCGATTTTGAAAATGTTGATCAGGTGCAAAGTATACATTTGATTTCAAATGAAACAACAAAAATATTTGTTTATTATCAAAATAAACGAATATTCTAAGAGTTTGAAACTATGTAAAATAAATTCTTAGCAAACTAATATCAATAGAAAATGCTACAAATAACGGGATTTGTTTCCTAAGACCTTTTCCACTGAGTATTAACTTGCTTATAAAAATTGTCGGTGAAGCATAGAAATCATTGAATTTCCTAAATAATTTATCTTGATTTATCTTGATCTAAAATGGTTTTCATTGTCCTGATACAATGTTCTAATTTATTTTGGAACTTATATAAAATTGAAATTTATGCCAACGTTTTACATGTCAATATTTCTTTTTGTTTGAAATGAAACTGCAGCATTAACCCTAATGTGGGTTTAACCGGATTCCTTCAAAGGAGGAAGTTTCATGTCCCCAGTCGCATATATATCCCTGGTAGAGGAGCTGACGACATTAGATTTTTACAACTCCTCCAGGGAGGTGTCGACATCTCCATACATACAGCGCCTGTTATTTTGAAATTGGTCCCCCCCATCTTTTACTTATCTAGCTCAACTAGATGATCTAGTGAGAACCAGTGTGCCAACAGGATCATGCTGTATAACTTTTTTTGACAATTTCTTAGCTATAAAATCAATTAAAATCTTCATTAGTACTTTTCAATTCTGTTAAAAAATGTTCAAAGTTTATTTTTATATCAAAAAGTTCTTTGTGTGGATAAAACCGTTCAAATATGTTTGATTGTGACCTTCGGTTTGGTGCTAGAAAGAAAGAAAAAAGACGATGACAGCCAGTAATTAAAACATTGAGCTAAAGTTATATTCTGAACACTTTATGCTATCATAGAATCATAAACTAGATTTTCTTGTTTATTTCAAAATAGTTTTGATTTTTTGTATTAACAAGTTTTATAACACAAACTTCATTATTTAATCAGTTGTAATTAAATTTTCGATGTGGATGAAAAATACAATTTCCCCTCCCAAACTCATCCTGATTGAATATCGTAGAAAAAGCAAATTCGTCAATTTGTCTATATTTTCTTAGTTTAGAACAAAAGTTTAAACTATCAGGTCGATAAGAAAGTTCTCGCGTTTTTTAACTTTTAAATTTAAATGAACGTATCTCGGCTCAAACAAAAATTTATTGATCAAAATAAGCCCCATCAGAATCAACACACTTTTATAAACACAAAACAGGTGTATTTATGCCAGTAACGTAAAAATCTTGCGTTCTGGCGGCGATGAAGTCACTGGCGTTTTTGATATCACTTAGGTTTTTGAACCATTTCTACACAGAAAGTTGTTGAGATGCTTTTAAAAGAATGGTAGTCGATAGGTGAGAAGTCTGGAGATGATGCAGAGTTTCGTAGCCCAATTTGTTCAACTTTTGCACTTCTGCTTTAGCAATGTGCAGTCGAGTATTGTCTTGGAGGAGAATTGGGCCTTTATGCTGGGTGTTGTTGTTAAAGTTTCTGATACATTTCATCTATTTGTTGACAGTACTTCTCTGCAGTAATAGTTTCACCTGCATTAAAAAAACTGTAATGGATGAGACTGGTCGTAGACCACCAAACAGTCAGCATGATTTTCTTTTAGTGCAATTCTGGTTCAAGAAATGGCGTGGAGCTTCATCAGGGGTCTAACCACTGAACTGAGTGTTGCTGGTTATTGTAAAGAACCCACTCTTCATCGCAAGTCACAGCTGAGAAATAAGTTATGCTTATTGCATAAACAGGAAGATGACACTTCATAACGGCATTTCTTTTGGTTGTTGTTCAATTCATGAGACACCCAATTATCAAGTTTTTTGTTTTTCCAGTCCCTCTCAAGTAATTGAAAATCGTCGGATACATTACATCTAACACAAAAGCAAGTTCCTGAACAGTTGTGCATGGATCGGCTTCGACTAAGGCTCTTAATTGATCGTTGTCAACATCCGATGGCCGACCACTAAACTCATCATCTTCCAAACTCTCGTCGCCACAGCAAAATTTCTTAAACCACAATTGTGCTGTGCGTTCAGTAGTGGTTCCTTGGCCAAATGCTTCGTGGATATTATGAGCTGTTTCTGCAGATTTTCGGCCTAGCTTGAATTGAAATGAGAAAATTGTGCAAATTTGCTTTTTTTCCATCTTGTATTTAACATTCTAAAAAAGAAGACATAATTGTTTTAAAATGATTGTAAGTTAAACAATTAGATCAAGCGAAAACGCTCTTAAAAATGATATACAAACTAAAGGTATTATAATGAAAACTTATTCGAAAATACATCATTTGAAATCCAAATTAAAAATTTCACAAGAACCTTCTTGTCAAACTAATATTTTCATTTTTGGACTTCATTTTCAACACAAACACATAAACAAAAAATGATTTGATGAAAAAACAGGAATCATTATTACAGTTAAACTTCTGAAACTATATCTTTAGAATGGTGCTATCCCAAGAATTCTGCCAAATAGTCTCTCATATTTATCTTTAAACATAACCTTCAGAAAGTCAAGAAATTCGGCAGGAGAATTTAATCCTTTAAATTGATTAAAATCAAAATATTTTTGATAACTGAAGCATACAAATAACTGAAAATGTGGCATTGGTGATTTAAAAGAGACATGAAAAATGGAGTATTATTATTATAGGCAACAAGATACACCCATTATATGCTGCATCATCAAATTTTCATGTTTCTGGTAATTTAATCTGATTTTACATGTGATGGGAAAATGAATATGAGATGGACGTTCATACTCATTGTTCATAGATTGCTAATATTTTCATGAAATAATTGTTAAAATTTTGATGGAAAACAGGAAAAATATAAACACACAATAACAAACGAAAGCTAAAAATCTAATTTCTACATTAAAAGTAATTTTGTTATTTCTGTTATTAATGTTGTATGAATAATTTGAATATTTCGATGCAATTAAATTCATTTACAAACTGATAAACATAATGACACTGAATAAGTGAAAGGATTTGATTTGATTTCTTGTTGCTTTCTTTCTTTCTTTATATAATTACTTTCTAAGAAGAGATAATATCACAAAATTTACTTATCCACCTTTATATCCTACAAAATAAGAATTTTCTTATGCATTAAAAAGTTTAGTGTAGAAAAATGTCTTTACTTGTGGATGAAATTAAATGTTTATTAATGGGTTTACAGGTCATAGGGTTTAGGATATTATTTGTTATAATAGATAAGAATTCAATAAATAAAAAATATTCATTTAAAAACTCTGTACTTATTTTCTTGTTTTGTTTTTTACACAGGCATCACCACATTATCAAGGCCAAGAGGCAAATCGAGGATAAGGGTTAAAGAGTGTACAGTAGAAATTGGACAATATATTAATCAATTCGGTAAATTTGTTAACTTATATAGAACGGCTCGTGAAGAACTTGTTTACGTTAGACTTGAAGACAACCATATTGTAGTCAGCCAAAAAGCAGGAAAACGGAGGACAATTCCACAGGCGTGCAGTTCTAAGAAAGAAGCTTTGTTCATGGAATCTATGTTTAGGTTTAGGAACAGGTAAAGAGTGGGGGGAATTATTGATAGTGTTTTCAGCTAGACGAGTGTTTCTTGTGAAAGTTTGGCGAGGGGGGACCATAGACTGAAGCTCAGTCAAACACTTTCCATGAAAATAACGATACATCAGAGACAAACTCGCAACATCTCTTCTGTGAGATAGAAGTTGCAGGAAAGAGAAAAGAACATCTCCTACGAGGCTACGAAGTCTGTTTTGAACTCTATCAAGGCAGGATAAGTCCTTTCTAGCAGCTCCTGCCCAGATGTGGCAACAGTATTCCATCCTTGGACGTACCTGGCTCTTATATAGATAGAGAATTGCACCAGCAGTGAGATATTCTCTGGATCGTTAGAAAGATCCCACCATTTTTCCAGCGGCCTTGGCAACAGATTTAATGTACGTGTTCCATTTAAGATCAGGAGTAACGGTCAAGCCCAGAAGCTTGTCAAAACTTGAGGCCTCCTGAAGACGAGAGCCATTCATTTCAATTGATGCCAGAGTGGATCAGAGTGTTGATGATGTAAAGAGAGAAGCTTGGTTTTAGATGCATTAAAAGTAACCAGCCACTCCTTTCCCCATTGTACCATGTGCTCAAGATCAGAGGAGAGAGAATCGGAGAGAACTTGGTCGTTTACTGTCTTAGATGTGCTACCATAAATGATAGTGTCATCAACATAAATGTCTACAAATGATGTAAGGATGTGATTTAGAAGATCATTAATGTAGATCAGGAAAAGAGTTGGGCCTAGGATGGACCCCTGAGGGACTCCAGCATTTATACTGTGAGCTTCTGATTTTTGTCCCTCAACTACTACTCTTATGAACCTATCAGAAAGAAATGATTTAATAATTGTGAATACATTTCCAGCTATACCATAGCTAGAGATCTTGTGAAGTAAACCTTTATGCCATACCCTATCAAAGGCCTTAGATATGTCAAGAGCAATTGCCCTAGAAAGGTTGCCTCCGTTGAGAGATTTGCTAATCCTATGAGATATAACTGTAAGCACATCTGCTGTAGATCTAGCAGAACGGAAATCATATTGATTGTCAATAAGAAGGTTATTTTTGTTTAGATGGTTGATTACTTCTCTATTTAACACAGATTCCAGCAACTTACTTATGACGCACAGGAGATTTATTGGCCTGTACTGAGAGGGGGATGAGCGATCACCTGAATTCTTAAATACGGGGCATACTGATGAGATTTTCCAGGGTGATAGAAAGCAATTCTCCTTAATTAGCTTGGCAACATCACATACAGATATATGTATATCACATAGCGTGTTTTCTGATACAGGAGGAAATATTGGGGGTTGGCGGCCTTGGTCGCAAAGGGTAGAATTAGTTGCAAAGTTCTTGGCAAAGAGTTTGGCTTTGTCTGATGCTGACGAGATTACCTCAGGTCCATTGATGATAGTTGGGATGGAGCACATTCTTCTGTTCAGGATTCGGTTTGCTATTTGATAAAACTGGTGAGAACCAAGCCGCTGCTCAGCTACTTTGGACTTGATGGACTGAGCATACAACTCTCTTGCGTTCTTTATTACTTTCTTACAATGGTTGTTGGCAGTCCTGAAAGCAGCTTTAGTTTCCATACATTTATTACGTTGGAAGCAGTGAAAAAGGCGATTTCTGTGCATAATGGAAGCAGCGCATTCTAGAGAGAACCATGGCTGGCTGTTAGGTTTTTGCTGGAACTTTTTCGAGGGTATGAAACGATCTATACCTACAATAACCATTCCGTCAGGTCTGATACTATAGAGGACACATCCTTTTTAAACATGGAACGCAGATGTAGATCTAATATAAATGTACGAAAGCTATCACGGTCAGCCTTAGTGTATCGATATACTGTACGATGGAGAGGTACGTCTGAGGACTTATTACATTTCATTTTTATCTTAATTGATACAACAGAGTGGTCGGAAGATCCAAGAGGAGACAGAACAGAAACTGAACATAGTTCAGGGCAAGTTGTGAGAAAAAGGTCTAGTATACTTGCATACTGGCCATCATTGTCGGGCACATGGGTGGGTTCGTGAACAATCTGAGTGAGGTCATAAGCAATGGAGAAATCATGGCAGAACCTCCCCTCATCATCGGTCTTGTTTGAGTGGGTCAACCATTCCACGTTGTGAACATTGAAGTCTTCACATACGTGAATGTTAGCTGGAGGATAAGCAGATAGGACATGATAAATTTTCTCAGATATGCTTTTAAAGATAGTAACTCCGCTGTTGTGGGGACGATAGAGAGTAAATATAAATGCAGTAGTGTGAGCTAATACAACCGGGAAGCACATATAGGGTAAGTTAGGATCTTCTCTGGAGATGTCTCTACCACATGGAAAGCCATCTTTTATATAGGCACATATTCCATGCCTATGGCAATCTTAGGGGTCAGATTTAGAAGTTAAGTTAGAGTAATTGTGAACTCTTCTAGGGAAATAGCTTGTCCAATGCCAGTTTCGCTTAAAAATAAAAGGTCTGGTTTAGTCTCCTGTAACGTAGACCCCTGATGTTGGAGAAGGGGACATGGTAGTGGAGGTCTACGTTGGAAGTTGGAGAACCGGGTTTAATCGTGTATTTTTTCTTGAAACTTGTCATGATGGAATTTTGGAATTTGTAGACTAGGTCGTCAGATTTGCTTAGAGCAGGACATAACATTACCCACTAGTATGGCACCGAGAGGCCCCACCAGAAGCAACTGCATGGTCCAGAATTCCTTCACAAAATGGCAATACAGCAGCCCCAGGACTTTGCACCTGCTGACAGGACAGCTTCCTTAGTAGTTAATCCAAGGTTCGGGTCCCTGACTATCAGGCAGATAACGTCAGCCCAGATAAAACGTTTACCTCCAGCACCCTTACTAATGACTTGGCTACAAGGATAGACATAGAAACAGAAAATTTCCACCATCTCTGCTAACTGTTCGCGCAAAATACTGCCAACCTAGAAAACAGCTTTTTCTTCTCCCTTGGTCAGAAAAATCACTCATTAAAAAATGAGGACTGAGGGACAAATAAGGAGAAGCGAGAGTAACGGGAGCTGCTGATAACGCATCCACAATGCATTTTCTACTCTCCATTAAAAAAAAAAATATATTAAGTATTATACTTAAGAAAAGTCCAACGGACGTGTTTAAGGGAAAGTATGGTGATAGATTCCCCTCTCACGAACTAAGAATGAGTACAATTTCTTAATCTATTTTTGCAATCAACTTGGTAGATAAATAAACATTTATGGACGAGAAAAACGCTAGCATTTAATAAAACAAAAATACATAAATTAAATACTAAAATAAAATGTAGTTATTAATATTTGAATCTAAAGATAAAAAGTAGGATTAATATAGAAGTCACTTATCTCGAAAAACACTTCCGTCTCCAAAATACAAACTCTAGAAAAGAATTTTAGTTTTAATAACATCAGCGTTCCAAAGACTTTTTTTCCACTCAATACATAAATTAATATGCCCTGGAAACAACTGGTTAGTCGAAAACGTGAAAGTAAATGAATGATGTTCCAAAACTTTGACATGATGGAAATCATGAATGAGATAACATCGGAAATGCACATTTTTTTCTTATACAAACTTTATGAAATCCAAACCACTTGTTAAATATTGTTACAAATTGACCTTAAAGCCTTTTCTATCAGTAATTTTGAAATGCAATTTGGTTCTAAAATTGTTGATCATCTTTCAATAATGATACCAAAATCTAACTGACCCTTCCATGACACAGCAATTGCAGTGATAAAATTGGAGAAGGAAATAAAATTTGGATTATTTGAATTATTCTTCTCATCTTGAATGTTATTTTCGCAACGTTTCAGCTGCTGTAACCTCTGGCCTTTTTTAGGTGTGTCCTGCCGAACTCGAGAATCTGTACAGGAGTGTATTAAAAAAAGATTTTAAAAGATACTCAAATTCCCTTTGGCTGGTGTCTATATTTTGCTTTATTGTTATTTTTGATTGATCCTGATGCATCTGTTGTTTCAAAACTGACATAATATGCATGTATGATTTGTTTTATAACTTATGTAATGTGAATGTATGAACTGTGTATAATTTATCAGATTGTATGAATTTTGTTTCATTATTTATGTAAATGGCAAATTGGGCATGTGTTATAAGCACTGTTAAAGGGTTTCCAAGAAGCTGACGAATGACCTAGATTGGAATAGTCTATTAATAGGTAACATGGGTTAGTTTTGCCACAATACCACCCCCTCCCAAGCTGATAACTATGGACGGTGTAACAGTATTTTTTTACTTGCAGTGAACCATGAAGTGATTTCCCATTTCCTGCCCAAACATTGTGGTTCTGGTGTGATTCGGGGAGGCTCAATATCAAATGTGTCGTTGATGGTTTCAATAGCCTCTACTTCTTCCTGAGGAAACTCCTCTTGGTCCTCAGTCATACGTTTGCATATCTGGTTCACATATTTCTTGTGTGTGAATTTTGGTCCCTGGATTTTATAGATTACATTTCCAATCCTTTGTATTATTTTTCCCAGAATCAAACATTATTTTTAAAATACTTGAAGTACACTTTCACTCCAAGATTGTATTTTTTTAGTGATACCATATGTTCTCCTATGTATGGTTTGTTTTGTAGCAACTTCTCAAATACTGATGTGATTTTATGGCCAAACATAACCTCCACTCGTGATTTGCCTGCTAGGGTGTTAGGGTTTGTTGTAATCCTGTATACTTGAAGAAACTGCTGTAGAGCTTTTTCTGTGGGTGATCCATAAGCCTTCCTTAATGCCCTTTTTAGGGTGTCTACAAAGCGTTCTGCTTGACCATTACTTCTCAGATGATATTGCGGGGTTGTACAATGTTTCACCAGATATGTCTCACAAAATTCTTGGAACTCCAAAGAAGTGAATTAGGTAGCATTATTACTAACCAGGCAATCAACCACACCAAAACGACCAAAAAGCTCATGTAAGAAATTAATTACCGCAAACTATCCGCCACTATCAAGTCATAAAATTCATCCAATGGTCCCACAAAGTCTATATTATCCTGGACCACGGTTGTTCGAATTTTGGCCAGGGTTTGCAAATAATCGATGGTGCGTTTGTAACCAAAACACAACCTTTACATGCTTAAACGATATTAGTTATAGTTTAGTCCATGGATGGACAGTAAACGAAGCTATGCATAAGGCATTTCATTCTGTTGGTGACAGGATGAAAGTTTTTTAGTATTCTATCTTGCAACGCTTTTGGAACGATGAATCTTTTGCTATAAAGCAAAACGTTGTCGCAGGCAAAGTACATGTCAGAAGTAAATTTTTCTTGTTCCAAATTCCGCTTCAGTTTTAATTACTTGAAAAGTCACTGGTAATTCCCAGATTGTATTGTGAATCATCATCTTTATCTCACTATTTATCTACAATGTGGCAATTACTGAGTCCTCAAGAGGTTCCTTTTGGGCTAGGATTAGCCTAGACAGCCCATCTGCATGCACAATATTCTTATACGGTAAGAATTTGTTTAAAATCATTATTCAATAAACTAGTTCCCCATCTTAGACAGTTGACTGTAAATGTGGGTAGTCTCTTTTTTTTTGACCGAAAAATGTTTAAAAAGGGCTTATGGTCTGTTTGCAGCATAAAATGCCAACCGTACAGGTAATGATGAAATTGCATAAATAATGACGAGACCCTCTTTCTCTATCTGTTTTTCGGCTGGGAGCAATATTCTGGATGCAAAGGCAATTGTTTTTCTTTACCCATCTGGCATCTTATGTAACAGGCATACACCTATACCGTATTGGCTGGCATCACTAGCGACTATGTCTAGTTTTGGGTTAAAATGTGAGATAGAGGTCTGACGTTAACACCTTTTTAGTTTCCTCAAATGCTGACTGATACTCAGCAGTTTATTACCAATGTTTACCCTTTTTCAAAAGCTTGTTCAAAGATATCTGCAGTTCATGCATTCTTGGAATGAAGCATTGATAATAATTAGCGAGCCCTAGGTAACTTTGCAGTATTTTCTGGGTCAGGAAGTCTGCCATTCTTGTCAATTATGTATCCCAAATATTTTATTTTCAGCAGGAAGAATTCACATTTGTTTTCCTTGATTTTCAATCCAGAAGCCTGTATCTGTCTGAATACTTCATAGATATGGTCTTTGTGCTGTTCCTTGTTACTACTGGTGATAATAATATCGTCCAGATATGCGATGGCAAAATCAAGGCCACCTAGCATTATGTCTATAACCTGTTGAAAAATGGCAGCCGTGACCTTGACCCCAGACGCTAATCTGTCATATCTAAAGATTCTGGTTGGTATTTATGCAGAGTAATTTAGCACTCTCATTTTCAACTGGAATTTGTAGTTATGCGTTACTTAGGTCGATTTTTGAGAAAATCTGACCACCGTTTTGTCTTGTAAAAACTTCCCCCGGACCTGGTAAGGGATAGTTGAAGTCCTCCAAAGACACATTCAACCCTGTCAAAAAATTTGCCATAGCACGGATTTCTCCTAATTTCTTTTTCACATAGACCATAAAGGCAGCCCACTGACTGTATTCTATTTTCGATAGAATGCCCACATTTTCTAACCTGTCGAGCTCCTGGTCGATTTTTTCCAGCAACGCAAATGGCATTTTGCATTTTCTTTTGAAAATTGGTTATACATTCTGTGGCCATTTTTGTACATTGTCCCAGGCTCGGTGCAAATACTTCCATAAATTCATTTTTTAAATTTGCGATTAATGTCTCCATTTCTACTGGCATTAATTCTGCTTTTCTGCAGAATGTAGATATTAGCAGTCCCCATAAATTAAATTCATGCATCCAGTCCGACCCGAATAGGTTAGTGGTATTCCTTAATACATAAATTTTTGATTTTTTTGTCTTTCCCAATAATGTGACCTTTGCTAAAAATTCACCTTCAAAGTTAATTTGCATACCGTTAACAGCCTTTAATGTTTTGTGTGTTCTCAGCATTATACGTATTTAAATTTATTATCGAAATGTCTGAACCTGAATAAAGTTGCATTTTTATTTCTTTACCATCATTTTTATTATCAAATATTTTCGCAACCCTTCTTCATTATTTTCAGTCTCTGCCAAGTGTCCTATTCTTTTTACATATTAAAACATTTTCTTGATAAATATGGACAATTCCAATGCAAATTACTACATTGATTACATGGAGACAGGATTTTTCTTTCTTCAAATTCTTTCTTAGCTATATGTGTCCTTTTTTCCTAACTTGTGTTTTATTATTATTTGTGTTTTTTAAATTGTCTGCCCCATTTTTTTATCTGTGCAACTCCAGCTTCGATATCCATTGATTTTTTTTTAATAATTTCTATCTTTTGGGAGTCTTCCATTAACTTTTGTAGGATTAGCTTTAGTTCATTTTCTAATTTTGTTAAGAGACACCTCCTAATTTCCGCATCTTGACCAAAAGTCAATCTTTGCGCAAACACTAAACATTTAAAATTGTCTGCACTGAGATCTGCAGTTTGAATTAGTTGCAATGTTTATTTACCATGGTTGCATACGTTGCAAAATCATCTTCGTCATTCTTCTGCAAATTCAGACATGACTAACACTTAAGAAATAAAGAGACATTCGGGCGAAATAGTTCTGTAAGAAGTTACACCATCTCGGCAAAAGTTAATTCTGATGTTTTACATGGTAAAATAAAATCCACAAACTTGTTATGCTCAGCCGTCTCTAGTTTCCGTTATAGTAAATGACCCTTTTCCTGGTCTGATCACTGTTTGCAGTAAATACTAAAAAATCTTCATACCAACGAAAATAAGCTTAAAATGATTTACCTTTTTCAGGTCCATAGCAGAAATTGCCAGTTGCATTCTATATTGAATCTTGTGAGAATGTGGTAGTATTTTCAGTGGACGTATTATTTTTTATGACTTAAGTAAGCAGCTCTTTCATGCTTTTCATATTGCTGGGCCTCTAGCCTCATTAGTTGTTCTTGTTGACTTTCCTCTGCGCGTTGTTGTAGTTCAATTTGCAGTTTTAATAATTGTTCCAATGTACTTTGTAAGGTGTCCATCCTTGTATGATGGGTATAATACAGAATTTACAGAAATTTATCAAAACTGTGTTCAGATAAACCAGTTTTAAGTATTTTTAGAAAAACTGGGGAAAAGGGAATAGTATTTTGTTTCCTTTAATAGCTTAACAAACGAACATTGAACATACAGTTTTAAATTCCTTGAAAAAATATTTTTTTCCAAACAGAATATCTTTTTCATAGACGAGAAAAATATATGTCAAGAGAAACATTCAATAATTTTTCTAAGCAAATGTCTTTTCCCAAAGAGCGGTAAAAAAAAAATGTTGATTGTGAAAAAAAAGGCCGCAAACCGTATTTACTTTCTTTTTTTTTAAGTAAAAAAAGTTCACTGACGGACTTATTTAATGATGCCAGAAAAAAAAGTTTATATTTGTCTTTTTTTTTTGTATTCACGGGCGCACCAAGACGTCATGACAGTCCCTAGCACAGAGAAGAAAGAAAAAAAAATGTAAATATTCTTACTTTCTACACGTTTGCAATTCAAACTTCTATTTCTACACACTTATTTGTTTTTTGCGAGTTCCTTTCTTTCTTCCTTCCTCCATGTTTTCTGAACACTTGCTTGGTTTAATTCAACTTTCCATTGTAAGTTCTTATGAATGCTGGGTAATTTTAAATTTGAGTGATCTGTGTGAGTTTGAAATCTGACGTCGCCCTGTTAAAAGGTTACAAAGAAAAACAGAAAGCCAAAATAAAGTAACAACATGTATTACAAAGCATATAATAAGTAGGTTATTCGTTGTAGCTGACGAACAGCCTAGGTTGATCGACCGGATATCGACTGACACTTTACGGCTAATTCTTCCGGTATTTATTGAGATTGGAATAGTCTATTAGTAGGTAACATAGGTTAATTCCACCACGACAGCATGTGAGATATGTGATACTATGGACTGCCCTCCCCCACCTTGAGTAAAACCCTCGGATAATATAAGGAAATGATTTTACAAAAATGGTTATCTGAAGTAAGATAAATAGTCAGTTGGGAGTAGCTGAAAGGAGTTACTTCCCTTTATCAGTTAATCTGAGGATTTCCAGTCGAAGTAAATATATTTAGGAGTCATAGATTGGCAGAGTAGACATGGGAGCAAAGTAAACATGGGGAAGCAGGTAGAACTCAGCAGATGATGATGAGATGAGCTGAACAACTAAATGATTAATGGCTTTACCAGAGAAATTAGGTCTTAGCTGATATATGGGAACTTAACTAAGATGTGGACGCTATCGTTTGGGGATCCTTTTCTGTGACTGTGTTACACACACACACACACACACACACACAAAGAACAACTGACTTACACACAATGTATCTCAGTTTATGTTTTGTTTTTTTTTTCATAGTCTGTTGCTTTTGATCTTGTAGTACATGTTCACTTGGGAATCACTGGGATGACAAGGTCAGCACGAGAACAAGAAGATGAAAGAGAAGAAAACCATGTCACACAAACGTTGGGAGTACATGGTTGTACAATCCAGCTTGACATAGTTTGTGTCTAAGCTAATAACACTTTATTACTCTTTGTCCCAGTATGTAAAGTATGCATTACAACAAAAATAATAAGTCGTTGTTTTTAAAGAAACATTGGAGAACGTCTGAAGAATTTATAAAGTAAAGTAAAAACTTAAGAAATGCAAAAATATGTTAGAAATAAAAAATTAATTTGAAGAACAGATTTGAATACATGAGACAATTTGAAACATTTGTTAACTAATATTTTATATAAAAAAAATTGATGAAGAAAATTAAAAAGAAACACTAATTGGTAACTGAACAAGAATCTGTGCATTGAGTAACGGAATTGCTATTTTAAACTTAAATATGACAGACCAACGAAAATGCTATTTTAAATTTAAATATGACAGACCAACGAAAATGCTATTTTAAATTTAAGTGTGACGGATCCACCAACCGAATGAGGCTAATATATAGATGATTTCACTTATCTAAATTGAAATTCAGCTCATGCATGCGATTCTATTTTAAACTGAAGCATGACAGACCGAGAGTGGGCTGGTGGACAAAGCACCTTATGCACATGCATAGACAAACCACACAAGATTTTAGACAGAAAACAAAAGAAGAAATACTAAAAGTTGATAAAGAAAATAAAATGAAAAAAATAAAACAAAAAGAAAGAAAAGTTTAAAAGGGAATTTTATTTTTGTCCACGCAAATTAATGGCGATGTTAATGTTGGAACTGTCTTATAACAAATTGAGGGGAAAAAAGTATTTTAACTCACGATTCAATAGAATCAGGTTTGATCCGGATATTTCGAAATAGTTGGTAATTGTTTAATGTCTGTAAACCATATTTGGTTGGAATGAAAATAGAAAGCAGACAATGTTTGTATACAGGATTGTCTCACTTGTCCAACATTGAGAACACACTTCCTCATCTTGACTAAATTAAACGAATCTTACATGATTGCGAATATTTTGGTAAGTATTCACATGAAAGAATAATAATTATTGAGACTTGACAATATTTATTATTTATATTAGGTCACATATTTTTTGCTCATATTTCTTATATCATATATATATATATATATATATATATATATATATATATATATAAAGCTGAATGTGTGTGTGTGTGTGGTCACGAATAGGCTCCTATATGGTTGACTATTTTAAAAAAACTGATTACATATAATGATAGAGGATGTATCGAGACACAGGAATGGGTATGTTTTATCTGGCAGAACGGCGGTTCATTAAAATTGTGGCGTCTGTGTTCGCGCCTGTTCCACAAAGTATGGAAATAAAAAATTTAAAAATTTAAAAAAAAAAAACGTTTACAAGTGTTTTTGATATAGATGTACATAAGAATACTTTGATAAGTATGTTTTAACTTAAATAGGGATGGTATAATAAAATTATGGGGTCTGCATTCGCGCCTGGTCTCCATAGAATGGAAATGGGCACAAACTTTTCATATCTATCTGCGTAAGTATACTTTGATAATTATGTTTCAGTGTGAAGAAATATGGTATGATAAAATTATGGGGTGTTCGTTCGCGCCTGACCTCCACAGAATGGAAATATGTCACAAAGTTTAACAAAGGTTTTTTAATATAGATCCACAGAATATTGTGATAAGTGTTTCAGTGTGAACAGGTATGGTATAATAAATTATGGGGTTTATCTATTTTATTTTTACTTTCATCATATTTTGCTTTGATTTTGATACCCCCAAATTCGAAGCTATCTCTTTACAACCCTTCCTTTTGATAAGCTATCATACTTTCCTAAATCAGAGTCCATTTTCTGTAGGCTGTTTTTGAACCAGGTCAACGACGGGTACTTTTGCTAGTATATATATATATATATATATATATATATATAAAGAGAGAGAGAGAGAGAGAGAAAGAAAGATTGGTACAAAATATGCATCATCACTTAAAAAATCATTAAATTCTTTCTAAAATTTCATGCCATCACTCTGAAATTATAATGAAGAGATAATTCCAGATTAACGTACAATTTGATTTATCACAAGGCAATCTTATATTCTAGACATGTGCATGATATTTAACAAACCATCGGTGAAACAGCAATTCTAAAAGTATTTCTGTCAGTCGATATAAAATACAATTCCAAAGGCTGACCACGTGTGCATAAAGGAGTATGCTGTTTATTTTCACGAAATTGCATCAAAACTTTGGGAAAATTATGTGACAATGTATAAACTTGGAATTGATTTAAAATTGTGAGAAAAGATTTTTTTTTTTTTTTAACAAACGTCATTTGTATTTGTTCGTCGTTAATTTGAAATTTTCATAAACAATTGAAAAGAATTGACGATTGGTATGCAAAATAAGAAAATAGTGTAGTTAACAAAGCCTGCTCATGTCAAGAATGAGTAGTTTCTATATAATAATATTAATATAATCTTCTCTATATAAATAAAATGAACTCATTTTTTCCTGTCTGATTTTGACATTAATAGGATTAAAAATCAAGATATTTCATGCAAATATAATATGCACAAACGGCAGAACAATATCTGAGGTGTGTTATAGGCTTATTATTTCTCAAATTCCTCGATAATCTTAGATTTCTATACATTTTCTGCTGAGAAGTCACGGCCAAAATCGGTTAAGATCAATGGAAGTGGTAAAATATTTTCTCTCTAATAAATTCCTCCTCCCCCTGCCACCACTTAACACCGTTTGGGGATCGTTCACAAGGAACAGTTGAGAAGAGAACACCGGTTTGGCTTCGTAGTTATTTCATGTGAAGTTATTTAAAATCACTAAACTAAGCTGCAGTGCTCTGTGGCGTAGTGGTTAGCGTGCTGGACAATTCACATTATATTTTCACGTTCGCGCTGACCTACCGTAGTCGTTTTTTTTTTTTTTTTTTTTTTTTTTCCTAAACAACTGGAATGGACTTTTCTTGGTGGCCGAACTGTTAACGTTGCAGATGTTTTTTTTTTTTTTTTTTTTTCACACTTTATTTTCCTACTTTTACTCATGACTCCGGGTTTGATCCTTCCTACTTACCTACCATAACATTTTTTATAATTCCCCCCCCCGTCCCGGAAACAAACACTCGGGCAACGCCGGATACCCCCGCTAGTAATATAATATTACTAATATAATATAAAAATATTACTATTTAGAAAACAATTCTTAACATTGGGAGGGGTGGTCTCTGTTTACCTTCCCTCTATGATCAAGGGTTCTCCTAAGGATGTTGGTGGTACCTACAATTGCAGAGGTTTGAAGGCCGCTTAAAACATTGGGGATTTGTAGTTTTTTCAATTGTTCTTCCAGACTTGATACTACTCCTAGTGTACCAACCACGACCGAGATTATTGGTGCTTTAACCCCGTGTATACGCCTTATCTCCAAGGCCAATGGAGCATAATTGCTCCACTTCTTATTCTCCTTCTCTCTCACATTCCTGTCCCAGGGTACTGAGAAGTCTACAATCTGCCAGTTTTTTGAGACCTTGCCAATGACGACCAAATCCGGACGATTATGTTCTAATTGCTTGGTCGTTATGACACTTTTAAACATCTCCTAATATATCCAGAGTCCCATGCGATCATGTCTTTAGCGGTACTCTCTCTGGGCCAGTCCACTACACCCTGCTGCAAGGTGCGCAATTGACTCTGAGGTCTTACCACAAATCCGGCATTCTGCAGCAACATCCTCTCCTAGAACCACTTTTTTTAACAATCGTGTTCCTAATGCTTGCTCTTGTGCTGCACAAACAAAAGCTTCAGTACTCTTAGCCAGATATCCAGCTCTAAGCCATTGCTATGATCTTTCATCAGCCACTTCTGCTATATCATGGAAGAACCTTCCATGCATTTTATTCCTAGCCAGTTCCTCTGCCCTTTCTCTATCCATACGTTTCACATAATTAGCCTTGGTCTCACATACCTCCACTTCATTGTCCACAACTTTAAGCATCCACTCCTCACTTCTAACCACATGCTCCTTCAACGACATCTCCTCGGTTCTAACACAATCTTTTACACTTTTCAATCCTCTTTCACCTCTTTTGATACAGCCTTGCTACGCTACTTCGAATGTGAAATATACCAAACATTGCTAAAACTTTTCTTGTTTTGATATCCATGGCATGCAAATCCTTGTCAGACCATTCTAAAATTCCCACACTGTATCTCAAACACTGACTGCCCATGCATTTACTGCTTTCATTAGGTTTCTTCCATACAGTTTCGACTTTGTAATTAGTTTCACTCTTCTAAGATACTCCTTCCTGACTTTGTCCTTCATTTCTCTGTTCATGATGCCTACACTCTCCAGCACTCCTAAATACTTATATCCTGTATCTTCTATTTCTTCCATGATTTCTCCATTTGGCAGCACTATTCCATTCGAATGAACCTTTACTCCTCTTTTCATCACCAGCACCGCACATTTACTAATCCCAAACTCCATCCCAATGTCTTCTGAGTATGTCCCCACAAGTTCTACCAATCTCTCCATTTCTTTTTCATTTCTACCGAATATTTTTAAATCATCCATAAACAGCAGATGGTTGAGGCGTCTGTCATCAGATCACAAGTTATGCTCCAGTTTTTCTCTCTTCAAGAGGATGCTCAGTAGCATCATTATCATTACAAAAAGAAGTGGCGATAACGAATCTCCTTGAAATATCCCACTTTTAATGCCAACCTGCCCCATCTTCTCTCTGTTTGCTGTCAGCACCGTTTTCCATTGAGCCATACTTGTCTCCAAAAGCCCTACCACATTCTCAGCAACCTTCATCATCAATAGTGTTTCATGTATCCATGAATGAGGAACCATGTCATAAGCCTTTCTGTAATCGATCCATGCTACGCTCAGATTCCTCTTCTTCTTCTTCTTCTTCTTCTTCTTCACATCCTCTATTATTGCTTTATCAATTAGTAGTTGCTCTTTAGTACCTCTCGAGCCTTTCCGGCACCCCTTTTGTTCGTCAGGAAAAACACCATTACTCTCTAGATGTTCATAAATTTTCTCCGCAAAGATTCCAGTCAACAGTTTCCACATCAATGACAGACATGTAATTGGTCTATAATTATTGGCATCTGTTCCTTTTGTAGGATCTTTCCTAATCAGTGTTGTTCTTCCCTTCACAAGCCAATCAGGAACATCTTCCGACTCTACAACCCTTTGCAGAGCAGCAGCTATAGGTGAATAAAGGCATGGAAACTGTTTAAACCAGAAGCCCATCACTCTATCTGGACCAGGTGCCTTCCAGTTTGTCATTCTTCGTATGCCAGCCTTAACGTAATCGATGGTTATCTCAACGTTCTTTATCTGCTGCATTTCTGATGGCCTTTCTCTGACCTCTCCCAACCAGCTAGCCTTCTCATTATATCGCCCTTCGACGGACCAAATCCACTCCAGAACTTCCTTGCAGCTTTTGCATTTGGAGTGTTGTTATTTCCCGCCTGTTTACTACCATTTAATTCTTTATACAGCTGAGACTAATTGTTCCGGAAAAGGTTCTTCTGCCGAAACGCAACACTTTTACCAATAAATTCCGAATTTTCATACCACCAGTGTGGACCTTCTCTTTGAACATTGTTAGAATGCTCATCGTTCCCTTTTTCCAGCAATCTATATCTCTTTTCAAGCTCGTCCTTGGCTTTCTGTCCTAGTGTAACTCCTTTTCTTATTTCTTCGATTCTACCAATGTCTTTCTGACACCGTTTAATACTTTTTTCAAGCCGCCTCTGCCAGTATGGCCTTCTATCCTCCATTTCTCCCTTTTTCTTCTGTATTAAGCCAAGACGATTCACAATAACGTATGACGCTGCATACAGAAGCCTGTTAAGTTCCGTAATCGATATGTTCTTTCTTATGATGTTGTGAATTACTCCTTGAACTATTTTTACCTCGCTTTTCACCTTCCGCCTATCACTACTCTTCATGCTTGGAATCTCTATGATGTCGTTTCTAAGAAGAACCTCCCTTAACTTCTGAAGTACTTCTTTTTCTACAGAATTCAAAGTTCGAACTTCATCACCACTTCTCCATACATCTGCTCCTTTCACTGGCTCCATTGTCGCAGAGTCAATGATCTCATTTGCCTTATATCTTTCAAACTCTTTCTCATTACTTCCCTGAACCATAGGATTCCATATCTCTTCAGTTGTCCGCCTCCCATCATCACTTACATTTCCCTTCTGCACTTCCACTCTCTCAGTTCTTTCATCAGAGCCAGTTTCATCAATTTTACTTTCGTTATTCATTTCATTCCTAACCATCCATTCAATCTCTTCTCTTGCAATCACTGAAAGTAGATTGTTATTTTTAATTTGTTTTAACTCGGATACCAAACTCGCGACACTTCTAGCTCCTCCTCCTCCTCTCGATTCCCATTCTTCCTTCATATCCACCGGATTTGGTACTTCTACTTCTTACAAAGCATTCCCACAGTACTCTTCTTTCCTCATCGGTCCACGTTTTTTTTAAATTT
Organism: Euprymna scolopes; assembly: GCF_053919585.1. NCBI lineage: Eukaryota > Metazoa > Mollusca > Cephalopoda > Sepiida > Sepiolidae > Euprymna > Euprymna scolopes. Next base: position 90,397,669 of record NC_136511.1, on the reverse strand, counting down.
CCTGTTCCAACTCCCTTCGTGTCTTGGGATCCTCTCTGGCAATTCTCACTCTCCTTATATCCAGCCACACCTCAGAATTTCAAACAGTTTTATGATGACGACAGGACCCACCCTGTTGACCAGTGGGACACCTACCTGACATGAGACTATCGCAAAATGTTCTAGCCTCATTCACGTCGTTATTTTCAATATTTTGATTTGACATTCTCTCATAAATGGGGTTAGTGAATTTAAGGTTACATCATCACTGATAGTTTTATCAAGACATTATCTCTAGGAGGGTTCCCCACCAAGGTCAAAGATCCCCTCCCGACCTTTTTCCTCCATCACCACCACTATTCCCATTACCACCAACAACAACAATAGAAATAAAATCTACAATGATAATGGCAACGCTAATATCGGTAGCAATAATATTAACAGCAAAAACAACAATAGCAATGACAGCAAAAAACAACACCTACCATAGTAATAATAAAAACATACCACCACTACTATCACCACCACCACTACTACTACTAGTAATAATATTAGTGATAATAGTAATTTCCAATAAAGTAAATTTTGTTTTTTTTTAAATAATAATGATAATAATGATAATAATAATGATAATAATAATAATAATAATAATAATGATGATAATAATAATGATAATGATAATAATAATAATGATAATAATAATGATAATAATGATAATAATAATGATAATAATAATAATAATAATAATAATAATAATAATGATAATAATGATAATAATAATGATAACGTTTTTTTTTTAAACTCCTCTGCCGATATTGCTTTTGGCCAGAAAAATGTACATAAAAACAGAAACATAAAACATCCAAACATGCGAAAGGCAATTCCTCGCTTAACCGTGGATTCAAGTTTTAAATTCTAATTTCAGTTAGAAACGCTTCTCCCCCCCCTGCTATTTTTTTTAAAACACCACCGTTGATTTTGCTGACGACCGGAAAAATGTACACAAAAACAGAAACATAAAACATCCGAACATGTGTAAGACAATTCCTTGTTTAACCAGGAATTTCACGTTCAAATTAAAATTTCGGTTAGAAACTCTTACTTGTTTCGTTTGCTATTTTTTAAACTCCGCCGCTGCTGTCGCTTTTGGCCGGAAAAAATGTACACAAAGACAGAAACATAAAACATCCGAACATGTGTAAAACAATTCCTAATAATAATAATTAAAAAAAACAAATAAAATAAAATAATAATAATAATAGTGGCAAATAGATTAATACCTTTTGTTAAATCACCCACCAAAACGAGATTCTACATTTTTATAAATAATTACATGGTGAAAATAAAAATATATTTTAGAATTTTAAGTAGTAAATTTAACATAAAATGAGAATTATTTCCACCCCATTCTAACTTTTATACATTTTTAATAGCTCAAAAAATGAAAATTAAAAAAAAAAAAAAATACTGGTAGAATGTAACATTTTCGCTCGATTGTTGGGATATATTTGGTGTGTTTCTACCAGCGTTTGTTTAATTTTCGATTTCTGAGTGGTTATCAAGTGTCCTTGTGCAGGGCTTATGGCGCAGAAATTTATTATTTTAGCTCAACAAAGTGGACACTAAGTTTGTCTTGGACTACAAATACGCTTTTAAATAAAATAAGTTTAAACAAGTTACAATAACAAATGCCTGAATCTTCCTCTTCTTGGGGAGAGTGTAGAAGTTTAATGTGATTATATTTTCCTTTTTAATTAGGAAAACTTCGAAATGTTTTCCCTGTATTTTATCTAAGATTTTGATGAACTCATTTTGAGATTTTCATCTTATTTTGCACTTGTGTCAAAAGCGAAAAAATATCAGGAAGCATTATTTCAAAGCAAGCCGATGACGATAGTGCCCAGTCGGGGTGGGGCGCCTACGAAATTGAAAAACCTTGCCCAAAGCATTTTAAATCTTTTAATAATCAGGTACGAACTCCTTGTGAAGAGGCACAAAATGGTTAGTAGACAGGTGTGAAAAGGTATACAAAGTTAATTCTCCAATGTTTATTTTGTTTACAGTAATTGATAAATAAAAGAAACAAATTAGTTGTTAAATCTAGGAATGGGATTTATAAGCCATTCTGTGGCTCTTAGTCTTCTGATGTAAAATTAACAACTTAATAAATAAATTTGTATTCATTTAATTTTTTTATTGTCGAAACAAAAACTGAGTAAAATCGTTCATGAATTTAAAATTAGATTAAAATTTTTCCGATTCTGATACCGATTCCAATACCCCATATCATCCCGATTTTCGACTCTGATTAATCATCCAAACACAAATATATATATATACTAGCATTTTAGCCCGGTGTTTGGATGTGTGTGTTGAACAAAAAAAAATGGGTAGTAGGAAGGCAGGCTCGAACCCGTACTGCAAAGGAGGAAAAGAACGGGGAAAAAACGTGACGTCTTCGCTGTTACGACCACCACCAAACTTGAAGTGACGTGGTTTTAATTAAGGCTATACAATCGAAAGGAGAGGATGACTTTCAAAAATATCGGCGAGAAAAGCGACTCCCTAAAATTGGCTAAAAACATTAATATCTTCACCTTCAACTGAACACTTTTCTACGGGGGGGGGTCACTTTTTTTGACGATATTTTCGAAAGTCATCCGCTCTTTTCGATTGTCTAGCCTTAATTAAAACCTACGCCACTTCTGGTTTGGCGGTGATCGTAACAGCAAAGACGTCAGGTTCTTTTTTACCGTTCTTTTCCTCCTTCGCTGTATGGGTTTGAGCCTGCCCCCCTACTACCACTTTTTTTTTGGCTCAACATACACATCCAAACACCCGGACAACGCCGGGCTGAAATGCTAGTAGTAACAATTTTTAAAAGTTTTTAAAAAAATGTCTCGTTCGCCACCAAAATCAAAAGCAAAACCATGAGCTTACAATTTATTTCGTCCGCTGCCGTTAAGACTGAGTTATGAAGAAATATTTTCTGCAAGGCTAAAAATTAAAACATTAACCAATAGCTATTATGTTACGCATGCATATTCATAATACCATCGTTCGACCTTCACCTGGAAAATTTAATTTTATAAATTTTCACACTTTTGCACCGATTTTCCCCGGCTAAGACCCAAATATAAAGTTTTGCATGGGTTTAAATACCTTATATATGAAGTTTCATGTCTGCAGACCAAAAGCTGACAGAGGAGTTTGGTAGGCAAAATTTTTAAATAAATATATATAGACATACATAAATATATATAGAAAGAGGTTTTGATTTACTATAACGTTTTTACGCAAATATTACGCAAGTATAAATCATGTAGAATATCTACATTAATATAATTACACATAATAGTTAACTAAAGATGATCACCCCATAAGAAAACTGAAAAAACTAATAGGGAATTAAAATGAATGTTTAAAATAATATGCAAATTAGCTTGATCTTTTGCAGAGGAATGCAACACTATTCCTGATCTTCATCAACAATCTCCCAAATCACATTCTTAGGTAATTTGTAGACATTTATGCAGACAACACAGCAATCTATGGCGACACTTCAAAGGGCAGCAATGACAAAGGCCCTTCTTATTCTCTCTCTTCTGAACTTGAGAACGTGGTGTAATGGGGAAAATGGTGGTTGGTTAATCTAAATGCATTGAAAACCAAGCTTCTCCCCTCTCATCATAATATCTATGAGTCCCACCACACCCCAATTGAAATGAACGGCTCTTCTATTGACAAACTTCTGAAACTGATGTTCACTCCTGATCTGAAATGGAACATCTACATCAAAACGATTGCCAAGATCGCTGGAAAGATGGTTGGATCACTCTACCACTTCAGTAAGTATCTTACTCCCGATACGATCCTCTATCTGTATAAGAAAGCTGCCCCCTACAATGGAGTAATGTGCCACATGTGGACAGGAGCTGCTCAGCACATCCTATCCTGCCTTCAAAACTGCTCAAAACTGGCTTCGAAACCCAGTAAGTTATGCCTTTTTTCTTCCCTGCAACCTCTTTCCCACAGAAGAGACATGTCTCTACTCCTGTCTCTACTCTATCGCTATTTTTATGGTAAGTGTTTGTCTGAACTCCAATCTATGGTCTCCGATTGCCAAACTTCCACAAAAAAACACTAGACTAGTCAACACCATTATATATGATTTTTCCCACTCTCTGCCTGTACCTAAATGTAAACGTAGATTCCATGAACAAAGCTTCTTTCCCAGATCTGCCCGTCTTTGGAACACTGTGCAGCTGGCATGCTTCCCAGCTAAATACAACATGGTAGCTTCAAATTTTATTTAAACAAGTTCCTGTTGGTTCGTCCTAATAAATAATCAAATTCTACCTAATTTACATTATTCACTATAACCTTACATTCATCCTTATCCTCGAGTGGCATTTGAGCCTTGATAAGTGGTTACTCCCAATTAAAAAAAAGAATATGTGTGTGTGTGTGTGTGTGTGTGTGTGTGTGTGTGTGTGTATTTGTGTGTGATCCATTTCAGATCAGGAGTGAATGTCAGTCTCAGCAGCTTGTCCAAACAAGAAGCTTAGTTTTCAATGCATTTAGATTAACCAACCACCATTTTCCCCATTACACCACGTTCTCAAGTTCAGAAGAGAGAGAATAAGAAGGGCCTTTGTCATTGCTGCCCTTTGAAGTGTCGCCATAGATTGCTGTGTCATCTGCATAAATGTCTACAAATTACCTAAGAATGTGATTTGGGAGATTGTTGATGAAGATCAGGAATAGTGCTGCATTCCTCTGCAAAAGATCAAGCTAATTTGCATATTATTTTAAACATTCATTTTGATTCCCTATTAGTTTTTTCGGTTTTCTTATGGGATGATCATCTTTAGTTAACTATTACGTGTAATTATATTAATGTAGATATTCTACATGATTTATACTTGCGTAATATTTGCGTAAAAACGTTATAGTAAATCAAAACCTCTTTCTATATATATTTATGTATGTCTATGTATATTTATTTAAAAATTTTGCCTACCAAACTCCTCTGTCAGCTTTTGGTCTGCAGACATGAAACTTCATATATAAAGTATTTAAACCCATGCAAAACTTTATATTTGAGTCTTAGCCGGGGAAAATCGGTGCAAAAGTGTGAAAATTTATAAAATTAAATTTTCCAGGTGAAGGTCGAACGATGGCATTATGAATATGCATGCGTAACGTAATAGCTATTGGTTCCTGTTTTAATTTTTAGCCTTGCAGCAAACATGTCTTCATAGCTCAGATATTAATGTCAAAGGAAAAAGTAAATCATAAGCTAAACGTTTTGCTTTTGATTCTTTGTGGTGGCGCACAAGACATTTTCTTTTTAAACTTTTTAAATCATAATTATATGTTAGGTCCAATATAAGATAATAATAAAGACGAAATCTACATTAATCAAAATATCATATTTAAGCTTATTTCACAACCGGGCCATGTCGGGTGGCTTGCTCGTATAGATATACATATATGATGACAATTATAAATAAATATATATATATATATATATATATATATATATATATATATATATATATATATGGCAAGACCCCGGGCGACACCAGATAGTCTTGTTTTCAAATAGAGGGGGAGAGAGCAGAAGAGGGGGTGTTGATGTCTGATTGGGACAAAACAGAAATGTCTATGGGATTTTGACAAGAAAAGAGAAAAAACAAATAATTGTTTTTTATTTCATTGTCGTTATATATCTGTTAACATGAAAGGTTGTTTTTAAAACCTCTGTTGAGAGGTATGAAGAAATCCATAGATCCTTAGCTGATTAAGGCTGACAACTTAGAATGGGAGTCAAGGGTAAAGGTGCTGCCAAGCATTGTTCGACCTGGGGTGACTAATCACTCTTAATTTGATAATAAGTAGAAACCTCAGTGCAAATGGGGGTTGAGGTTTGGAAGAGATAGGTTCGAAGTGGAGGAGTAGAAATTAGGGGAAGAGAGAAAGAGAGGAAATTCAAAAGAAAGAAAAGAAAAAGGGAGTACAAATTAATAGGATAAAAGTAGAGGAAAAGAAAAAAAAAGAATAACTCCAAAAAGGTAGAGGGAGAAATTACTGATTTAATAAAAACGAGACACTTGGCTGGTCGGGGTCTTCTTTTCGCTCTGGCCGGAGGAGCTTGTCATGATAAACCAACTGAAGGAAGAGGCCCTCTGAAAACTAGCCGTGATCATCACCAGTAGAAGAGAAAAGGTCACCTGCATCTAGAATCATTGCTTGAAATTAGCGAAAAAAATAGTGATTTTTAATAACCTGAGTTTTCCTTTCTGTACGACATGTATGCTGAATTTATTGTCAATAATGTAATTTGTGATACAGAAAACTTCCTTGGCGTTGTTGATCATTTAATACTTGCAACCTGTGAAGAATGACCCATTGATTTCAGCTGCCAGGACCCTGATCTTCAGGCTGCAACAGCAAGAGACGCCTACTTGCCAATTCCAACACCTGTGAGAGAATCCGACCACAGAACCTGACGTAGACGATCACCTAGCTGCATCCGGGTATTGCCTGGACTTGGAGTTGTGAGCGCTGTAAACCCTGAGTATCAGCGGGCTGATTTCCGAGGGGCTGAGAGAGACGGGTGCATGTTGAGGGGTCCAGTACTCGACAGAGTAGAGGTGTGACCACACGCACTTAGGGTTAGTGCACGTTGCCTTATATCATGCGTGCACAGCCTGTGGGTGCTGTTGGACTTACATATATATATATATGATAGACTCTCCCATCGATTTCAATGTATGAGCTTTCGCCACAACAACTAAGTTGCTCAGAAATCCACACATGTTTATAGAGGTGAAGGCTTTGTGTTCAACCAACCACAGAACAGGGTATACAGTAGGCTGCAGGTTTTTACATCATAGTTACCCAGATACCAACCTGGTAATTTCTACAACTCGACGGTACATACAGCGCCTAGCCTTCCCAAATGGTCACTCATCTGTTACTGACCAGGCTCAACATTGTTTAACTTTGGTGATCTGGCGAGAACCGGCGTGTCAATGTGTGTGTGTGTGTGAGAGAGAGAGAGAGAGAGATGGAGGTGTGACAAAAAATATGTTTGTGTATATATACCTTCTATTTTTCGTATACCAGCCCTTTGAAGAAAAATGTCCGAGTATTGCTAACATCTAACAACAGAGCATGTTGGGTTTAATTCCAGTGATCAAGATTAAAAACTGGAACACCGGGCATTGTCTTCATTTTAATGAGAACCATATATCCTTTTTCATCTAACCTATAACATCATATTACCTTTTTTATTCTTAGTTTCAAACATTTTATTTTATTTTAATTTTCTTGGGCGGGGGGAGTATATACTCAGCATTGCTTTGGTGGAAAAGAGTGTTAGTAGGCATTAAAATAAATTTCGGTAAATTTATGAACTTTAACCATTTCAAGACATACTTGGCATTTATCAAGAATAAATGTGGACCATTGTGTAAACTACTGTTAACATTCCGTTTCCTAATTTTTAACTACTTGAAAAGCAGTAAAATAAAATAACGGTTGTGTTCAATATAATATTTTGTTTGCACATTTCAATATATTTTCAAGAAAATAAAAAAAAGCAACTTCTCTATTGATATAAAACCATGTTTTGCATAGAATTCTAATAATTAACCCTCCATTCCAAACAAATCCTGGTCATGAATAAATTGACCGTACATTTTTATCTTTATGCAGATGAGCTGAAAGCTGAAATTTCCAATCATGCAACTGCTGAACGTTTGCCAGACAAAAAAACGATGAAAATTCAAGTCACACTCCTTAAGGATATCAGACTGGACAATAAAAACTGATTCATGATAAATCGAATCAACACTGACATTTTTGGTTTTTATGCTTGTTTTCCCCAAAGCGAAATAGACTTGCTTTTTTCAAAATAAATATCTGCAATTTTCGTCCAGTAATTTCGTGAAAAATCCCCCTGATTTAAAGAAATTATTTGCAATATATAATTTTCTCAGACGACAGAGAAAATATATTTACATTTTTCTCTCTTTATGTTGTAATTTATTTGCATTTATTTTTCACGAATAAAATACTTTCAAAAATGTCTAACGTAATATATATATATATATATATATATATATATATATATATATATATATATATATATATATATATATATATATATATAGCATTTTTGTGTCCGGTGAAAAATATTTAGAAACTATTAGATTCACAAAGATAAATGATCTCTCGTAAATTTAATAATCAAAGAAAAACTTTACCTGGCACAAATTTGTAAACTCAATTTCCCGACAATATCAGCATGTAGAAATTTAAATGTAAAGTGAACAAACCTGCTTGTGCCCAACTCAACACCTAGCTTACCTTTATAAAATTGGCTCCTATTATAATAGCTATTAGTAGCAACATAATTTGTTTGATATGAACAAAAGTTTTTAAAAAATTTAATAAAATTATGGATTTTTTAAAACTCAAACTTTTGCTAAAAACATAATACCCCATTATGAGTACAAATGAGATAATAAATGTCAACAGCAAAACCAAATACATAGAATAAATTACATCGTAAGCTGGCCGTATCTAATGTTAAGAGGGAGAGGATTTATATTAAAACTTCTGACATGTCTAATCTATATATATACATACATATATATATATATATATATATATATATATATATATATATATATATATATATATATATATATACACACATTTTAAGTAGAAAAAGTCAAGATATTGTAGAATTAAATATACAATAATTTATTCAAAACAAGGCATACGAAATAAAGGTGAAAATTCCTTACTCCATGGAATTTCAAGGAAAGGCTTTTCTCCTTAGAGGAAAAAAGTTAGCAAAATGTTAATATAGATAAGTATTTTTGCTAGTTAGCTCAATTTTTGAAAACAGTCGAGAAAGAAAACTGAAAGAAAGTAAAAGTTTATAGAAATAAAATGAAAGAGGATACTCAGCAAAACGCAATATGATTGTAAATATTAGACTAGACACCCCAAACCTCTGCATGTTTAGAACGGCTTTCAGAATAGACACACCCAACCTACACGTGTTAAGAATAGCTTTCAGAATAGACACACCCAACCTACACGTGTTAAGAATAGCTTTCAGAATAGAGACCCCCTAATCCCTAAAAAGTACTTGTCTCTGCCAAATTTAAATAAGATTTTTGTAATCATCATCGTCGAAAACCTACAAAAGTTGTCATGTTAAAGAAAATTGTTAGTGCGAAATTAGTTTCTAAAGAAACATTATTGCCACAATTTAATTTGTTTGTTTACTGATTAAAATGCTATTTAGAACTGAAGTGTGGCTTACAGACAAAGCTTCTTGTAAAATATCATGGCACATACAAAAGTAACTTAGAAATTAAGTCGCTTTATATCTAACTCAAGTGGTCACAATTATAATTTCTTGACAGGTTGGTCGATAGATTATTATTTTTTTTTTTTAATTTTGATCTAGTTGGGGATAGGGCATTCTACCGAATACCAGACATTCACTCACTATCTTATACATTCCAACCGAGAGATCATTTTAAGATTCTAACTGTCTCTTTAAGTGCAATTGTTTGTATCTCTCTTTCACTTGGTTCACCAAGTATATTTGCCAGGTAGTTTTGGAAATCTTTTTTCATGAGTTTGGTTGCTGGAATAATGGAGATCCTCAAAGATCCCAGTTTTTTTTTTTTTGTGTCGTACATAAGGCCTTGATATTTTGTTATGTTTTCCTTTTCAGCTCTATTTAACCTAGCGTTTTTTAATGAGATATACCAGACAAAATATTTATATATAAAGATGTACACAATACGTATTATAATATTAATATCACCATGCATTTTGTGTGTAACATATCATAAATTTAAATCTAGGAAGAACATTCTGTAACGAGTGTATTCTCTTCGTCAATTTTAATTATCTTTCATCCATGTTTGCATAACAAACTTCATATTCATATAATTAACGTCTAAATTGATTAAGTTCAAAAATATGATAATGAGAAAAAGAAAACCGAAAACTTTCAATAAAGAATAAAAGTGGAATAAAATCATGTATAGAAAGCAGAAAGCAAAGACATAACCAAAGCTGTTGCAAAGAAGGTGGGTTCCTTCTACCGAGCTAGAAAAATCCCCACACCTGCCATTATCCTATATTTCTGCAAAGCCACCATTCGCCTATGCATGGATTATTGTATCTCGGCTAATGCATCAACCATTAGTCTCTTCCTCTTAGTCAGAATCTAAAAAAGAACATCTAACCTAATAGGCCCCACACTATCTCTAGGTTGTGACCTGCCTGAAGAAGGCCAAAGGTTACATTGATCGAAACGTCATGAAAATAACATTCAATATACGAACAGTAGTCTGAATTAGCCAAATTATAATGGTCTTAAAAATGTTTTCATTTTGTAGTTTCATTGCAATGCAAGAATTTTTGAATAATCTCTTTACATTGTAATATTATTCCTGTCAATTCTTATTAAACACCAGTGCTGATTTCACGTTTTTCTTAAAGAAAAGAATACAAACATTTTCGATACTTTGCATAGGATCGTTCTCATTAAATTCCAAAGATGTTGGTACAATAACCTAAATGTAGTTACAGGACAGACAAACAATTTCAGACTTTATATATATAGACTAGCAAAGGGTACCCGGCGTTGCCCGGGTGTTTGGAGGTCGGTGTGATTTGGTAAATCAAAACACCCGGGTGTTTGTGTTGGGGTAAGGGGTAAAATAAAAAAAAAAAGTTTTAGTAGGTAAGTATAAGGATCGAACCCGAACCCTTGAGGTGAAGTTGGAAATCAAAGTGTGAAAAAAATGTGATGTTAACCATTGGGCCACCGCAAAATGCAGGGTGACCTACAGAAAACAGGCCCCAGTTATAATTAGGTCCCGTTTCTTATTGTTTTGTCTGAATGAAATGAAACTTTGGTCATAATTAGTTTATTATATTCAAATCATCACATCAAAACACTAGGGTGTTTGGCCTTTTTTTTCTTTTTTTTTCCTTTTTTACATAGGCGTCACCACTTATTAAGGCCGATCGGCCACTCAAGGATAAGGGTTAAAGAGTGTAGAGTAGTCAAAAGAACAATATAGTAATCAATAGTAATGGAAGTTCGGTAAATTTGTTAACTTAAGTGGAACGGCTCATCAGAAACTTGTTCACGTTGGACTTGAAGACAACCATATTATAGACAGCTGGAAAGCAGGAAAACGGAAGACAATTCCACAGGCGTGCAGTTCTAAGAAAGAAGCTTTGATCATGGAATCTATGTTTAGGTTTAGGCACAGATAAAGAGTGGGGAAAATTATTGATAATGTTTTCAGCTAGTCTAGTGTTTCTTATGAAAGTTTGGCGAGGGGGGACCATAGATTGAAGCTCAGTCGAACACTTTCCATGAAAATAACGATAAAGCAGAGACAAACTCGCAACATCTCTTCTGTGAGATAGAGGTTGCCACGAAGAGAAAAGGACAACTCCCACCAGGCCACGAAATCTATTTTGAACCCTATCAAGGCAAGACAAGTCTTTTCTAGCAGCTCCTGCCCATATGTGGCAACAGTATTCCATCCTTGGACGTATCTGGCTCTTATATAGATAGAGAATTGCATCAGCAGTGAGATGTCTACTGGATCGATAGAAGGATCCGACCATTTTTCCAGCGGCCTTGGCAACAGATTTGATGTACGTATTCCATTTAAGATCAGGAGTAAAGGTCAAGCCCAGAAGCCTGTCAAAACTTGAGGCCTCCCCAAGACGAGAGCCATTCATTTTAATTGATGCCAGATGGGGATCAGAACGTTGATGATGTAAAGATAGAAGCTTGGTTTTAGATGCATTAAAAGTAACCAGCCACTCCTTTCCCCATTGTACAACGTGATCAAGATCAGAGGAGAGAGAATCGGAGAGAACTTGGTCGTTTACTGTCTTAGATGTGCTACCATAGATGGTAGTGTCGTCAGCAAAAATGTCTACGAATGATGTAAGGATGTAATTTGGAAGATCATTAATGTAGATCAGGAAAAGAGTTGGGCCCAGGATCGACCCCTGAGAGACTCCAGCATTTATACTGTGAGCTTCTGATTTTTGTCCATAGTCTTATGAACCTATCAGAGAGAAATGATTTAATAATTGAGAATACATTTCCAGCTATACCATAGCTGGAGATCTTGTGAAATAAACCTTTATGCCATACCCTATCAAAGGCCTTAGATATGTCAAGAGCAATTGCCCTAGAAAAGTTGCCTCCGTCGAGAGATTCGCTAATCCTATGAGATATAACTGTAAGCACATCTGCTGTAAATCTAGCAGAACGGAAACCATATTGTGTTACTAAGAAGGTTATTTTTGCTGAGATGGTTAATTACTTCTCTATTTAACAGATTCCAGCAACTTACTCATGACGCACAGGAGACTTATTGGCCTGTACTGAGAGGGGGATGAACGATCACCTGAATTCTTAAATACAGGGCATACTGATGAGATTTTCCAGGGTGAAATTCTCCTTAAGACAACGTTTAAACAGTTTTGTAAGTATGGGTGCTAGTTCTGGTTGAAGTTTTTTGAGTACTATAATTGGAATACCGTCAGGGCCGGTTGCTTTACTGGAATCAGGGTTTTTGATTAGCTTGGCAACATCACATAGAGATAGTGTGTTTTCTGATACAGGAGGAAATATTGGGGGTTGGCGCCCTTGGTCACAAAGGGTAGAATTGGCTGCAAAGTTCTTGGCAAAGAGTTTTGCTTTGTCTCATGCTGACGAGATTAACTCAGGTCCATTGATGATAGTTGGGATAGAGCACATGCTTCTGTTCAGGATTCGGTTTGCAATTTGCCAAAACTGGTGAGAACCAAGCCGCTGCTCAGCTACTTTGGACTTGATGAACTGAGCATACAACTCTCTTGCATTTTTTATTACTTTCTTACAATGGTTGCTGGCAGTCCTGTAAGCGGCTTTAGTTTCCATACATCTATTACATTGGAAGCAGTGGAAAAAGTGATTTCTGTGCGCAATAGCAGCAGCACATTCTGGAGAAAACCATGGCTGGCTGTTAGGTTTTTGCTGGAACTTTTTCGAGGGTATGAAATTGTCTATACCTACAATTAACTATTCTGTCAGATACTATAGACGACACATCCTTTTTAAACATGGAACGCAGAGGAAGATCCGATATAAATGTACGGAAACTATCCCACTCAGCCATAGTGTATCGATATACTGTACGATGGAGAGGTACGTCTGAGGACTTATTACATTTCATTTTTATCTTAATTGATACAACAGAGTGGTCGGAAGATCCAAGAGGAGACAGAACAGAAACTGAACAAGTTGTGAGAAAAAGGTCTAGGAGACTTGCATACTGGCCGTCATTGTCGGGTACACGGGTGGGTTTGTGAACAATCTGAGTGAGGTCATAAGCAATGGAGAAATCATGACAGAATCTCCCCTCATCATCGGTCTTGTTTGAGTGGGTCAACCATTCCACATTGTGAACATTGAAGTCTCCACATACGTGAATGTTAGCTGGAGGATATGCTAATAGAACTTGGTCACTTTTCTCAGATATGCTTTTAAAGATAGTAACTCCACTGTTATGGGGGTGATAGAGAGTAAATACAAATGCCGTAGTGTGAGCTAGTGCTACTCGGAAGCACATATAGGGTAAGTTAGGATCTTCTCTGGAGATGTCCCTACCACATGGACAGCCATCTTTTATATAGGCACATATTCCATGCCCATGGCGATCTTGGGGGTCAGATTTGGAAGTTAGTTTAGAGTATCCTTTAATTATGAACTCATTTAGGGAAATAGTCTGTCCAATTCCAGTTTCACTTAAAAATAAAAGCTCTGGTTTAGTCTCCTGTAATTGGGCTTCAACCTCTGGAAGGTTAGAACGTAGATCCCTGATGTTTTTTTCTCCGTTCTACAGCATATGTTCTAGATGGCCTTTTGTTTTGGGGGGTCACCCTGTACTAACAGAAACACGTTTGAATTTATTTAACTATTTATAATTGGCAGGTGCACGTTTTAATGACTTAAGAAGGTAAACTTTGACTGCGGGACAGTATTTTATTTACTGCGGGAAAGCTTTTTTTATTTTTATTTTCCAAGATATTGGGGGTGGGGGGCGGAAACCAACTCCCCATAACAAGGGGATTGTCCAAATTGAATAGCAATTGTCTGATATAAGGAAAATTTCCACATTGATCAAAGCTGATTGCTTTCGGACATTTCCGGCGATCGCAACCGGAAAAATATTTATTTAGCCTTTCGGACTCGGCCTTGGCATTATCTACTGCCAAGGCCTCATTTGGGTCTGAAAGCGCTTAGGCACCAGGGCTAGTAAGGGGAGGGTTGGGGAAAAAACGGGTCTTTGCTAAACTAAGCTAGACTTGTATAAAAACAAGTACTTTATTAGGTATAACTATACTAGAATCACTATTATACTACAACAACCGTCTACATTCTTACCAGGACCTACTTAAAACAACAGCTCCCCAGCTTACGGGATGGCAGGCGACATTCATTCTGATTGAAAAAAGAAAAAATGAAATATTTACAATGAACAAAACAAAAGTATATATGTACAAAACAAGGAAGGTTTTTAAAATATTTACAGTTAACCAAACAAAATTAAATATGTACAAAACAAGGAGTTTTTTTTTTTTTATATATATATGGGGGTGAGATGAAGAGGAAGGGGAGCAAACTAGAAAACACTCAAAAAGAAAGAAAAATAAAACAACTAAACAAAACGCCTATGAACGGCGGGTTAGTAAGGGGTCCCTCCCTACCTACTCGCTAATCATCAAATGGAGCACCCACTGTCTTCCAATCCCCTCCCCAAAGGAAGAGGTGAAAGCAAGCAGGTCGTTCCCTAATGGGGAGTGGGGGACCTAGGAGACAGCACTTCTGCGAAAATAACATAGGGTTGGGTTGTCAGGGATGAACGGTGTCTTCCAAGATATAATACGTAAGGGGCAAAGTAGACCGGGGACAAAGCAAACAGGTGGACTGGGCTTCTTTGGAAGCTCTCCTAGTGCCAATGAAAAATAAAGAGTCAGGAACAGGATCGACACACATACTTATCCTAGTCTAGGCCCTAATAAAGAAGGTGGTTACTTTGCCTAACTATACTCTACCCGAGAAGACTTTGTCTTGTCAAAGGGCTGGGTTCCGAAAAAGAGGCTCCAGCACCATTCGACCAATAACCACTAGGGCGGGAGTACGAGCTCAAACTTAGCGCCTCACCGGATGCACAAACTAGTGTTGTGCACCCATCTCCTATCAAAGTCTATGCGGTGCAATCTTTCCCAATCACATCTGATTTTCATTGTTAGTTGATGCTTAAAATAAACAACCAGATCGTGATCCGGAACAGATTGCCCCTCATAGACAATGTTCAGACGCGAAACCCTCGTCACTAACCTAGCTTTCTCCCTAGTAAATGGCAGGTCCACATTGTCGACAATGTATGTTAAATCAAGAGGCACTGATCGCTCGGGGTCGATACGAGCCATTACTTCTCCGACATACTCCCAGAGACTCCGAACTCTGCTGCAATGAAAGAACGCATGTTCTCTCGTCTCCTCCTCCTCTTCATCATTCTCCTTTTCCTCTGAACTTTGCTGAATCGGTGCTTTCCTAAGAAACGGGACAAGTGTCCAGGCTTCTGGCAGTGCCAGTAGTGTGGCCTTCTACCCTTCACGATGACTGCCATTTGCCAATCATCACACATGAGTTGGGTGGGGATTTCATAAATGCCCTTCCGATCAACATGCATGTTAACCTTGTAATCCCGGTCAGAATGTTCTTGGGGCCCTTCACTGGATACACTCCCTCAACATCTCCGTACTGGGCTAATGCGACCCCCAGTTGATCCTCCCCGATGTAGCTTGGGACTCCCAGCAAGGTTACGACTGTCCTCCTTTGTGACATATACTCGGGTCTGAAGTGAGATCCCCTTTTGCAAGTTTCTCCGCTTCCTCCTTGGATGGCAAAAGGAGATCCCACATGGCAGACACACAAACATACACACATACATACATCTATATATATAAAAGCAAAAATGTATGTATGTATGTGTGTATGTTTGTGTGTCTGCTAAAAACTTTCGACAGACACAACGAAAATTCACAAACTTGGTATCATATCGAAGACCCATCCTTCGCTTGGAAGATATCGAAAAATTGGCCAAAAACGTTCATTTTTTCACCCCGAAATCGATAATTTTCGATAGGGGGGAGGTTCAACAAAAACTGTCTTCTCGTGACGACGAGCGGTTCTACGCATGCGCCAGATGACGGCATGACCTGATTTACTTTAAATAGTTGAAAAACTGAACAAATTTCATGTACGTCGCGTTAGGTCAGTCGATTAGCACGTTGGTTCATTATCTAAACATTTTGGGTTCGAATCATGGTGCGAGATGTCTTTTTTTTATTTTTCGATTTTTTAAATTTAAATATTGAACCAGTGTTATTTAAGCCATTTTTCATGTAACGTTACTTTTTCTGTTTTTTTTTCTTCTTCGCTTATCCACCCCGACCACACACCCAAAAACACCTGGGTACCCACCGATTTTTTAAATTTTAATATCGAAACAGGCTTATTTAAGCCATTTTGCACGTGTTCGTTTTTCTGTTTTCATCGTTCGTTTGTCTTACGTTAGTTTTTTTTCGATGTTTTGATTACCCCCTCCCCCACTTAATTAAAACGTTGTTTTCTTTTTTATTTCCTTGTAACAAACCAACCTACGTCGTCGTCGTCGTCGTCGTCGTAACGCTCAACGGCTTCCACTCGCGCACCTGTCAATTTTGTTCTTATTTAAATAAATTCAAACATTTTCAGTAACTCATTCTGGCTGGCCGATTTTATTTTCAAACTTCGCCTCAGAGCTTCGGGTTTGATCCTACCCCCCCCCCTCGGTTTCTTCTTTATTTAACACCACACACACCTACAAACACCCGGGCAACGCCGGGTACCACCGCTAGTACATACATACATTTTCGCTTTTATATGTATAGATTATCACCATGGATTTGTTTTATTTTCCTATTTGTTGCTCCAAGAATCTCACGGTTTTCAGGTTTTGCTGAATCGATTTCGTTGATGTATATTGACTAAGTAGAAACTATAAAATTAGAGACAAAATGAAATTCTTATATAAAAAAAAAAATGGATCGAAAGTAGTTGAGGTTGACTTGAAGGCTTCCTTTTTATTGGCTACTATAGCGAGTTGTAGAGAAGCGCACCAATTCTTTCCTTAGATTTCTCCACTTACCCTTGATCTCTAGCATATAATGCTGAGTGTTTAGTAAGGAAGCATCAAATACTGCTTTTCGAGTGAAATCTTTTAAATAATAAATTCCAAAATAGAACATCTTTTCAGGTCTTGGAGTTTTTAGTCGCTGACTTAAGACTTTCATGATGTGTAATGACCACAAATCAGACAAAATAAAACTTATAAAAATCTTTCCAAAGCATGGAGTTATAATCTATAAGGCATTACCTATTTGTTTCCCCTCACGCTATACTTTAGTTCTGGGACTGAGTTATCTTTAAATAGAAATTCTGCTTTAATTGTTCTAATTATTAAAAATTTATAATTAGCTGAACTAAAAAAAACTTATCTGCCGAGGTTGCTCCAGTTCTGTCCAAACTTTACAATAAATGCCTTAACGAATGTTGTTTTCCCGACTGCTGGAAAACCGCCTCTGTGGTACCAGTCTTCAAGAATTCTGGTGAAAGAACTGACCCACTAAATTATCGCCACATTAGACTCCTCCCGCTTTTCGCCAAAATATTTGAGTCCTTAGTTAATCAAGCCCTAGTCCAGCACCTAACAGCTGCTAAACTCCTGACTGACAAACAATATGGATTCAGGCAAGCCCGTTCAACAGCAGATATCTTAACTGTGGTTTCTGAACGTATATACCGTTCATTGGATAAAACAGGGGAGGGTAGAGCGGTGGCCCTTGATATATCTAAGGCTTTTGACAGGGTATGGCACGATGATCTTCTAAGGAAAATTAGATCATATGGAATCACTGGAAGAATTCATAATGTAATTAAATCCTTCTTAAGTAATAGAAAAATCAAAGTTGTCCTCGACGGTCGTACATCCAAACAATATGACATAAATGCAGGAGTACCTCAGGGGTCTATCCTTGGACCTCTATTATTCCTGATATTCATAAATGACCTCCCTGATAAAATTGTTTCGGAGATGGGTATATTTGCCGATGACACCACTCTCTATAACAGATATGAGGGGAACACATATCCAAGGAAATGGCAGAAACACTAGAGGATGACCTCCAATCCGTAGTGGAATGGAGACAAAAATGGTTGGTCACATTCAATGCTGCTAAGACTAAGCTTGTTTCCTTCAATAACTACAAGAAACCTTCTCTACCACCAATAGCAATGGCCAAGAACACATTGCCTGAAAGTACTTCTTTTAAACTCCTCGGCCTAACGTTTACAGGGAATATGAACTGGAATAGATACATTGAAAGCATTGCCAAGGCTGCTGCAAGGAAGGTTGGCTCCCTCTACCGTGCTAGAAAACTACTTACGCCTGACAGTATCCTATACCTCTATAAGGCAACCATTCGCCCATGTATGGAGTACTGTTGTCACATCTGGGCTGGTGCATCTGCTGCTTGTCTCTCGCTCCTGGACAGGGTTCAAAAGAGAGTCGCCAACCTGATAGGTCCTGAACTGTCATCTAGGCTTCAACCTCTGTCCCATCGATGAGATGTTGCATCCCTCTGCCTGTTCTACAAGTACTTTAATGATGAATACTCTGACGAACTGCAAACACTTGTACCTCCCCCACGTAACTACCTCCGACAAACCCGACAAGCTACTAAGTCTCATCCCTTTACAGTAGAGATCCCTAGGTGCAAGAAAGCCTTTTACTCCAATAGTTTCTTCTCCAGAACTGCGGGTCTTTGGAACTCCCTTCCGGGATTCTGCTTTCCCAACTGCAATGATATGCAGAAGTTCAAGTGTAATGTTAACAAACATCTTTCTACTCATGGATATTTTAAGATGTGTCCAAGCATTTTTATAGTCAGTCCATTGATCTGTCACACCTTTTTTTTTTACTGATGAGTTCCCATTTATCAAAGTCCAAAAGCCACTCATGGATAAAAATTAAGGACATTCTTCATGAAGAATATTATGAGAGGATTGAAAATGAAGAATGAAAAGAATAAACTTTGAATACTGATGAGGGCGGTTTATGAATGCTAATTTGTTGTCATTGGATTTGAAAATGACCATGTTGTGGTCTCTAGCGAAGCATGCCAATCAAAATGTGTGTCATAGATGGAAAGTTTTTTTTAAAAAAATTTGTTTGTAAAAATTCTATTTTATGTTAGGAATAGGAAGGAATAATAGAAAGAGTTTTGCAGTTGTGGCAGCAAAACACATTCTTGTTTAAATGAAAATGTATTTTCATCATTTAATGCACATGGTGTAGGTGGAAAACATGCTCTTGTTTGGAATGCCCTAATAATTTGTAATCTACTGACGTCTTGATATGCACTTGTCTGTTTATTTCTATACAATGCAGTATTAACATCACTTATTAAAATATCGGTTTTCTATTCTACATCTACAAAATCTGTTTCCACTGTTGTTTAGTATTATCAGACTGGGTTCATATTACAGGAGAGATCCGTAACTATAAAAATTTATTTTCATTAATAAATGCTCGCTGTACCCCAAATTCAAAATAAACCAACAAACTAATCCTGCTATAGGCTGACATTTACAGAACAACCCAGATGTACTCAAGCTATTGACAAAAATTTGTAGAACTCTTCCTCCACCTCCTCCTCCTTCTTCTACTACTACTCCTACTACTACTACTACTACTGTGACGATGACAACGATGCTAGAAAAACGATCTCTGATGGTCATTTTTTAAATACTTACTACTGAGTGGTCAATAAAAATAGTCAATCTTGATTAGCTGCCTAACCAATCCAAAAGAGTTGTTGTAGAAGTTGAATAGCTATTTACATTGATTATATGAGTGAAAACCTAAATGCTGTCGCCAACGAGAACCAGTGAGAGATCCAACTTGCCACAGAAACGCATTGGTAACACAGTGGTACTATCTGCTAACCATACACTTGACAGGCAAATAAACTTAGTTACTGGCATCTCATTAAAAAATGCAAGTCATAGTCATGGAATATCATGAAACCACTCACAAAAAGTTTACACATATACGAACATATAAATTAGCTTAAAAGAAAGATTCATTCTTTCTCTAAATGCTCACAGAGACATTGAAAACTATTAGATAGAGCTAAATCAATGCAGTGAGAGAATGGTTGTTTGGTTGTTTCATTTTTGCCATATCAACTATTTTGGGGTTATTTAATACCAAATCTAGTAAATCTGAAAAAGTTTACTTTATCTTCAAATATTTATTCATAGTGTTTGGTTTGGTTGTTTTCTAGAGGAAAATTGTTGCTTTTAGTTTTGACTTTGCAAATGGATAGGAAAAAAAAAACTCAATGTTTGGTGCATTTTAGAAGTCAGTATCTTCGGTCAATGATCTGATAACACTAGGACAAAGTGGGAAAATGCATAGATAGCTGAGAGATGGCTGACTAATTTGATTAATTTAAATTACAGCTAATTAAAAAAATTAAAACGGAATTTTTTAAACATAACTCCAAACTATTTTATGCATTTTTAGATATATAATAAAAAAATCTTAGGGAAACAAAATTTTATTAACTCACATTTGGTATAATAATAGATTCTAAAATTCTTATGTATTGCGAAAAAAAGGATTAATGATTGCTCAAGAAGAGAAGGATCGGCGTGCACTTACCTTGAATACTAACCAAGAATTATTGTTGTTATTCACCCTTTTAAAGTTTTATTTTGTGCTCCGGATCACGTGATAGTTAATCATCTGATCCTTCCATTATGTAAGAGGGGAGATTCCCTTGTCTTTTTTCTCTTTTTCTTCACCACAAATTGATTCAGTTGCCGGTGATTGAAAGTAAATCTTTTCCACTTTCGTCTGGCAAAGATACTACAAGACGGTTACGTCGCGGAAGGGGGCAATTCTTTCGCAATCTAAGATAAGTGCATTGCTCCCTTCTCGATCTGAGCGGTCATTGATTCTTTGCTGGAAATTAATTTTTTCACATATTTGCGAAAGAACCCCATACTAACATGGATGTGAGTCAACCAGATTTAAGGAAGAGAATTTCTCTTCTTTGGACTAAAATCCGAACGATTCTGGAGATGCCAATCTGGAGGACGAACTCTCTGTTAAATCCTTCTCTGCACTGCAGAAATAGGTGGAGGAATATTTGACTGAAGTACACATATGTGTTAGTAAAATCTAACTTCAATCTTCTGAGGAAGAGGATTGGATTCAAATTAAGAGGGAGTCTCTTGCACACACCCTGAGATTGGCCATGGACTCTCTGAGTCTTCCATGTTCCCCAGAAGTTGGAAGAGTTGGGGCCTCATTTACTGTAAAACCACCTCAAATTCAGATCACGGGACCCACCTTCGATGGATTGGACATGCAATCTAACCCTATGAGCTTCAAGGATTTCTTGTCGCGTTTTGAGAATTGTGTAGCTGGCATGGCCAATGATGCCGAAAGACTGAATTTTTTGAAGTGTTCACTGTCTGGCCAACCCCTGTTGTTGATTAATCATCTTTCCATCAGCAACAGAAATTATAAGGTGGCTCTTTCGGTCCTGAAGAGCGAGTACTTCGATGAAGATGAAATAATAGATAACATCTTCCAAGACATTAGATTTTTCCTGTAAACAGGACAGATCCGTTACTGCCCTGGCTAACTACATATCCAAAGTAGCCTCCCTATTGGCTGAGTTGGAGGGCTCCTTCGACTGTTCGTTTTCAAACGACCTTTCTTCTGGGGATCGGCTTATGGCCAAGATTCTCTTTGCAAAATTCCCCAAGGAGGTCAAGGGGGAGTTGATCTTAATTTCGGGTAGGAGAATCCCCACCTTGTCATCAATTCTGAGAGATACTAAGGAAGCGGTTAAACGTCTCCTTATTAAGGGGGATAAGATCCCTGGGTCGGCTTGTAACACTATGCGGGGGGCCTTAGGGAATGTACCTTCAGGACCTAGATCCGGTACTTCACGGAGAGATTCCTCTATTTCAGTCCAACTCAGCCTATAGCATTCATGGTGGAAAATTCTTGAGCCTTCCCCCTGTTCTGTGTGTTACCTTTGGTAGGGGTGACAAAAGTGTTTCCATCAACTGTTTATTGGACACAGGCAGTGGACGGACTTATTTGTCCAGTAAGGTCTTGGACCCCCTCGGTCACTTGGAGTCCATTGGACATGATTGTGAAATCAGGCTGACTACCATCCTTGGCAATTGCGACAGGCGTTTTAAGGAGGTAGCATTGGAGGCTAGCATTGGATCCTGTTGTCCATTTTCCCTGACGGTGTTGGTACACGAAAATATTAATATTTCGGTACACATTGAGAATCTGGATTTTATTTTGGATGAATTTGAACGCCTCAAATGTCCCTTAGCCGCCAGATTTGACAGAGGCACAAATTTTATTCCAATTCATGGAATAATTGGGCTGGATGTCATTCAACATTTAGGGAGCCTTCAATTGGTTCCTTGTTTGCTTGGACAGGCATTTTTGACACCAATAGGACTCGTCCCCTTCGGTGAGGTGAAGCAGTTTTTACATACTGACCATTCTGTGGACAAGAACTCAGAATGCCTTACCTTCAATGCTGTACTTGCGTCGACTGCTGAGGTCAACCCATCTCACCTATGTTTTGTGCTGGAGTCTCAAAGTGATTTCTTTCCTGAAATTGATGTACAAAGGGGTTTGGAGAGGATGTTCAGTGTGGAGTCACTAGGTATTCAAGAACAGGAACTGTCTAATTATGATGAACAGAAGATTGCTCTCTTTCGACAGTCTATTTCATTTAAGGATAACAAATATTACATTCAGTTGCCATGGGAGGACGATAAGATCTCTTGTGTTCCTTCCAACCATGCAGTGGCTCTGCGAATATTGGAACGTGTCGTGCAGAGATTGGAGAAGAGGCAACTTTATCATGAATATTTGAAGGTTTTCCATCAGCAGGAACGGGATGGAATTATAGAGGAGATCTTCGTGCCTCCTCAACGGTTCGGAGAGTTTGTCTGGATTCCGCACAGGCCTGTCCTGAAATCGGACCCTACCTCCACTACTAAGATTCGGCCAGTGCTCAACTGCAGCCTCAAAGTTGGTGACTCTCCTTCCCTTAACGAGGCTACCTACCAGGGAATAAATCTTACTAGTGACCTACTAAATTTGTTACTTACCTTTCGTGCTAATAAGCACGTCGTGTTAGCAGATATTAATTCTAATAATTCAGATAATAATATTCTTAATGATCCATCTGAAGCTTGAATCGGACAGGAATAAGTTCTGTTTTTTCCTAAAAGAAGGAGGTCGACTATGCTGCTTCAGATACAACACAATTATTTTTGGGTATGCCGCTAGTCCATTTATATTAAATTATGTCCTTAAATACCATGCAGCGCAGTTTCCCATGGATAATTGTAGATTCATGATGGAGAATCGGTTTTACGTGGATAATTTGGTTATGTCGCACGATGATCCCGATGAACTGTGCCGGTTATATACACTCACCCGGGAACGATTGCGTCAGGGAGGATTCGAACTGCAGTCCTGTAATTCTAACCATGTGGCGATTCAAAACAAAATGCAGGAGCATGGTTCCCTGAGTGACCATGGCAACAAATGGGAGAAGGTGCTCGGATATAGATTCTGTCCTCTTTCAGACACTTTTTGTGTAGCAGCTGTTAAGTGCGACTCTAGTGCCTTTACAAAGAGACGGATCCTCAGCGAGACAGCTAGAGTCTATGACCCGTTATCATTGTGCCTACTGGTTTCGTTACGTGGCCGTATTTTGTTGAGTGAACTTTGGAAGAAGGGATTGGGATGGGATGTAACGGTCCCACCGGAATACTTGTCCTTATGGAGGAAGCTTTCCCTTGATCTCTCTGAGCTGGAGACCGTCTCCTTCCCCAGAAGAGCACTCAGTGAGAATGAGGCTGGCAAATTTTTTTCTTTTCTGCGATGTATCTCCAGAGGCATATGGCTTCGCAGCATATGTAGTGCAAAATTGCCAATCTGGTCTGGTGTTTGCAAAAGCTAGGGTGGCTCCCTTGAAAAAGAAAACTCTACCCACCTTGGAACTTATGGCCGTGTTTTTGGCTCTCCGGTGCCTGCCTACTTTGTTGAGGAATTTTGGAGGGTTCTCTCCCTCTGAGATTCATGTAGCCACAGATTCGCAGGTGGTCCTCTCTTGACTGATTTCCAGAACAATTGTAAGCAGAAACCTCTTTGCCCGGAATAGACTGAAGGACATCCAACAGATGAGTGCTGAGTTGGAAGCCACACTAGGTTTCTCGCCCTCATTTCGTTATGTCTCAACAACTGAGAATCCTGCCGATTTGATCACTAGGGGGTTAACTTTGAAAAGGTTCAAGGCTTGCCTTCAATTCTGGTGTACTGGTCCGGATTGGTTAAGTAGTGGGATCAGTCCACAGGCTGCACAGCAGTTGCCATGCCTCAGCCAGCACAGCCAAGTGGTGGCCCGTTCTTCTTGGAATGCTGCCATCCTACAGGGAGAGGAACCACCTACAGTTCTTCCTCTCGAAAGATTTTCTTCCTTTACCAAGCTATTGAG
The DNA here is from genome assembly GCF_053919585.1 of Euprymna scolopes. NCBI lineage: Eukaryota > Metazoa > Mollusca > Cephalopoda > Sepiida > Sepiolidae > Euprymna > Euprymna scolopes. Next base: position 90,372,901 of record NC_136511.1, on the reverse strand, counting down.
ATTGACTTCCTTGGTCCTCAGATTCATCCATCGGCTGCGTCGGTTAGAAGTTGACACAGAAAGGCTTGAAAACGATGCAGCGCCAGAGATATGCTGAGGAACTAGCATTCCTGCGGGATTCCTCAGGTAGGACAGTTCCGGGTTTGGTGCGTGATCTCGACCTGTTCATTGATGGTGAGGGTCTTATCAGATCAGGTGGCAGAATTGCAAGGTCTCTCCATTTCGACCCGGTAGTTAAACACCCTGTTCTGTTAGCAAAAGATCACCCAGTAACTCGGCTTATAATAATGGATGCGCATACAAGGTGTTACTGGGTGCCCAAGGGGAGACAAGCAGTGAAAACAGTCCTGGCTTCATGTGCACTGTGCCACAAGTACAATGCCAGACAAGTATTGCCCCCCAATGTGGCCAGCTTGCCTGCTTCACGTGTTGAACTGGAGGTTCCCTTCAAACACACGGGAGTAGATTTTATGGGCCACCTTTGGGTTAAGGAAGGGGCTAAGGTGGTGAAGATGTATCTACTCATACTCATCTTCACCTGTCTCAGTATCAGGGCTGTACATGTTGAGGTGGTACCAGACATGAGCGTGTTGTCCTTTTTGCAGGCTCTGGTACGTTTTACAAAGATCCATGGTGTTCCAACAGTCATTTACTGTGACAATGCTAAGACCTTCATAGGAGGTGGGCGGTTATTTAAGAGGTTGATGTTGAGCCATGATTATCAACAGAAGTTTGGCTCGTGTCTGATTAAATTCTGTCCTATCCCTCTATTTTCGCCTTGGGTAGGAGGGGTCTGGGAGAGGAGTATTCAGACAATTAAAAATTGTCTGCATAAGGTAGTTGGTAGAGGTGAGATAGATTATTTCACGTTACTAACCATAGTATCGGATATACAAAGGGCAATTAACAACCGCCCTCTAACTTATCGAGAATCCGCGGAGACTGAGCTGGAGGCAGTAACTCCAAACATGTTTCTGAGGCCCAATAAGAGTCCTGGACTACTTTTGAGTTTAAATGAGGAAGATTTTTCTTCCCACCTCCCTTCAAGTCGAGAGAAGCTTCTCAGGACCATGCAGGTACGAAACCAGTGTCTGGAGAAGTTCAGAGCACTATGGTATGATGAATACCTCTTAAGTCTCAGAGAGAAGCCCCTGGGCCATTCAAGGGTGCCTTTCCAAAACAGGCTTAAGGTCGGAGATGTCGTTTTAGTTAAAAGTTCTCTTAAACCAAGACCCTTTTGGGTTCTCGGTATTATATTGGAAATGTTTTATGGTGAGGATGGTGTAGTAAGGTCTGCAAAGGTAAGGCAGGAGGGCAATGCAGCACACATTCACTCATTGAAGAACCTCTTTCCACTTGAGCTCTCTTTAAACAGCGAGATTCAGGATCAGTCCATCCCTGCATCGGTCGATGGTGCAGTTTCCCTTCAATCGACTCCTTCCCAGGAAGAAGAGGTGATTTGGCTTTGTCGTGTGTGCAGTTCCCCGCAAGGTGATCAGGATATGATCTGTTGTGACAGCTGTGATGACTGGTGTCACTTCAGGTGTGTGGGAATTGTTTCTCCACCTCCGGAAAGGCAGAAGTGGTATTGTACGGATTGTGCACCTAAGAGACGACGACGAGGTAAGCCTAGCCTCCTCCCAGAATAGTTAGGGACTCCAAAAAAAAGATATAAAACAAAAAAATACTAATACGTTAACTATATTAAGTAATTGCATGGCTTTATATCCTTTGTTTTTCCACGCATTTTCTTTTTTTTTCTTTCTTGGGGATCGCGTGAAAAAAAGGATTAATGATTGCTCAAGAAGAGAAGGATCGGCGTGCACTTACCTTGAATACTAACCAAGAAGAATTGTTGTTATTCACCCTTTTAAAGTTTTATTTTGTGCTCCAGATCACGTGATAGTTAATCATCTGATCCTTCCATTATATAAGAGGGGAGATTCCCTTGTCTTTTTTCTCTTTTTCTTCACCACAATTTGATTCAGTTGCCGGCGATTGAAAGTAAATCTTTTCCACTTTCGTCTGGCGAAGATACTACAAGACGCTTACGTCGCGGAAGGGGGCAATTCTTTCGCAATCTAAAGTAAGTGCATTGCTCCCTTCTCAATCTGAGCGGTCATTGATTTTCTGGAAATTAATTTCTTCACAGTATTTATTATAGAAATTAATTTTTTCACAGTATTTATTATAGAAATTAATTTTTTCACAGTGTTTATTATAGAAATTAATTTTTTCACAGTGTTTATTATAGAAATTAATTTTTTCACAGTGTTTATTATAGAAATTAATTTTTTCACAGTATTTATTATAGAAATTAATTTTTTCACAGTGTTTATTATAGAAATTAATTTTTTCACAGTATTTATCATAGAAATTAATTTTTTCACATATTTATTATAGAAATTAATTTTTTCACAGTGTTTATTATAGAAATTAATTTTTTCACAGTATTTATTATAGAAGTTAATTTATTTTCACAGTATTTATTATAGAAGTTAATTTATTTTCACAGTATTTATTATAGAAATTAATTTATTTTCACAGTATTTATTATAGAAATTAATTTTTTCACAGTATTTATTATAGAAATTAATTTTTTCACAGTATTTATTATAGAAATTAATATTTTCACATATTTATTATAGAAATTAATTTTTTCACATATTTATTATAGAAATTAATTTTTTCACATATTTATTATAGAAATTAATTTTTTCAAAGTATTTATTATAGAAATTAATTTATTTTCACAGTATTTATTTTAGAAATTAATTTTTTCACAGTATTTATTATAGAAATTAATTTATTTTCACAGTATTTATTATAGAAATTAATTTATTTTCACAGTATTTATTATAGAAATTAATTTATTTTCACAGTATTTATTATAGAAATTAATTTTTTCACATATTTATTATAGAAATTAATTTTTTCACATATTTATTATAGAAATTAATTTTTTCACATATTTATTATAGAAATTAATTTTTTCACAGTATTTATTATAGAAATTAATTTTTTCACAGTATTTATTATAGAAATTAATTTTTTCACAGTATTTATTATAGAAATTAATTTATTTTCACAGTATTTATTATAGAAATTAATTTTTTCACATTATTTATTATAGAAATTAATTTTTTCAAAGTATTTATTATAGAAATTAATTTTTTCACAGTATTTATTATAGAAATTAATTTTTTCACAGTATTTATTATAGAAATTAATTTTTTCACATATTTATTATAGAAATTAATGATAGTGTACAACAAAATACTTCTTCTCTAATTGTATGGAATATATTTTTTAAATAATCTTAATGATCAAGGTCTCCTTTTTTTCCTAAAATATTTTAAAAGTTTAAAATATTTTGTCATTGGCCAAAGTGAAAATTTTGGCACCAAATAACACGAGTAAATTAATACTGTTTCTCATAGAACATCTGTGATTGAAATGTCGGCCAACTTTTTTGTCTCCTGTTCATGTCAGACGCAGTAATTTTCTTGGATTGCTGTAATTAACGAATGTAATCTATCATCTTTAGCTCTCATGCCTGTTATGCAACGTAAAAGTCAGGTGAAACATTAGCACCGAATTTTCAGACTAAAATGAAGGCTGTCAAAGTTTATTTTCAACTTCTGTTTCAATAGTTTCAATTCATTAGAAATAGAATATTGAGACAAAAAACAGCAACATTTACATGCCATGTTATTATGTATTTTTAACCATCTCTTTATTTGATCAATAATTCAATTTCAACTTTTAATGAAAAAGTAAAAATTAACACACACACACACACACATACACACACACACACACACACACACACACACACACACATAATAAAACTGAACGGCTGTGTGTGTGTACACGAAAAGGCTCCTATATGGTTTACTATAGGTTGGCACAAAAACAATATCGTTTTCTCACATATGCTATATTTATATATGATTTCTGAATTAATTCATTGATATATATAGCCATGGTATGCATCATTTTGAAGCGCGTTTTTCATTATCGAATCGTGTTATTCGTTACCCTTGTTTTGTGACTCTTCAGACAATTTCAAACATTATATCATTCAAAAATAGTCAAAAATAGCCACACTTCAGACGGAAAAATACACTTAATACATATATGAACAATCTTCTAATCTCTATTTAAGAGAGTAAGCAGTTGGGCCTATCTTCACCCAACTCTTCCATGTTGTTTAATTATTTTCCGTTAGTCATGGAATTTATAAATCGCCCCATTTCCCTATTTCTACTTTTTTAATTATATTTTAATCAATTACGTATCTTAATATTATAGAAAACCTCTGTGTGTTTTTATTTAAATGATTATTTTTCTTCTCCACATTATTTGTTTTATTTTCTAAATACTACACTGAACCCTCAAATTCTAGTTTATATTTATATGTCCCAACCATATCGTCTTCAATCTACGATAGTTTCGTATCAGTCTTGTTTACAACTACGATCTCATAATTGACTTTGCTTGATATTTTATTTCTTAAGGAATTGTAATTAAAGTGTTAACTTAAAAAATTATAAATTAAAATTTGTCTTCAACTGATTACGTCATTAATTTGAATTTAAAATTTTTATTGTTTAAATTTTTATTCATATTCGAACTGCAGTCCTGTAATTCTAACCACTATTCAATTCAAAGAGTATTATATACATAACTGTGCTAATAAGAAAACGCACATCGTCAGCATACTTCCCCCAAAGCAATACAATAACTTGGACATTTCTCCAATGTGCAAGAATATCACAAACATTTAAAAAACCCACACATATAGCAAAGTTATTTACTTTTATGTTAAGTCTCCTCTTCAGTAACATTCTTAAAATCTCCACGTTGTAAGGTTGATAACCATGTTTATTAAATTTCTATCAATTTGCTAATTTCTCTAAGTTTTTTAGGCATTCATATTTTAATATTTTGACTTTAGTTTTTATTAATCACCCTCGTTTAATTTTAAACTTATAATTCTCACATAAACTTCTTTATACCAATCTCAGTGTAATTTCGCATTTATTTTTAACTTTATACTTTGATTAAATTTATTTTACTCCAACTTAGCCTGCTTGTCTCAATATTTTGCATTTTAGAGTTTTTCTATTCTTATGCAGTTGAAATTACTCGGGTGTAATTTTATTATCCATAACGATCATTAATACCAAAACTACTTCTATTTCTTCTATTTAGGTTATAATTATTTTATTTCCTGTTAAGCTGAAGATTTATTTATTGCATCATTTTAAAATCTTAGTATTAAATTTAAGCATTCTCGTTACACACTTACATTTCACCCTTAATATATTGTGTAAATTTTCCTTTCTAAATTTATTTTAATCAGGTTTTAAGCGTGATAAGAGGAATTTATTTTTATGAAGACAGCTTTGTATAGCATCAAACCTTTTGTTTAAGATTTCCTCCTTAGAATTCACTATGTGGTATGCTTCAAGTAAACACAGATTACATCTTTTTGATTTACTCAGCTTATACTTTCTAGCCTTTTCTATTATTGACCATCTTAATTCAAACTCTTTTTTTATTTTTATGTAGTTCCTTAACCCAATCACCTAATACAGTATTGTTCCTCTTCTTATTTTTAATACTCGTTTTTGTTTTATCCTCATTTCTTTCATTATCTACATCCCTATTTCGTTTATCCTCAGGTTCAATTATATATATATATATATATATATATATATATATATATATATATATATATATATATATATATATATATATATGACTGAATAACAGATTCCTTTTGGTATCTTTATCTCTGCATGCTGACTTTTCAGTGTTTCAGTGAAACTGAAAGTATCAAACTTATGTGCATTTTAAAATAAAAGCATATGCTCTTATACACATCATTGAGCACTCTGGCTATTTCTTCTGTACTAAAAATACAAGGTCACACCATATATATATACGCTTGTAAGAATACGCCAAGATTGTCTCTTATCTCCTCCTAATGGGAAAAACTGATTGAATAACACTTTTCATGAAAATCCATCTGAAATGGCCAAAGAATTGCTGGATTAAATGGATCAAAAAGACGTTGTGAACCATTTTCATTCAATCAACAATAGTTCAAAAATGTTCACGAACTATTCCTAAACCGAATATTTATTTTTTGTCGACAATAGCTCACTACAATCATCATGAAAGCCATCTCGAACTTCCTCACACCCCAAAACATCACTAATATCAAATCCTGGTTCAGACTAAATTGCATCCATATTTTCCCAATAGCCCCAATTCGGGAATTACTACTGGGACATTACACTCAAAGAATTGCACAGAGGTGTGCTTGTTAACAGACTTTAGCATAACAGATAGCATACTTCAGGTTTAAAAAGATTTGTAGCGAAGATTACTGGAAACTGATTCTAGCACCAATGATGCTGAGTTATGAACTGGTGGAGAGAAATGAGCACTAGAATCATTTTGAAAATTTCTTTTAGAAAGTTAGGATGTTAGAACAATTAAGTCTGAAAACCTTTTCGAATGTTTCTGTAAGGATGTTAGAACAATTAAGTCTGAAAACCTTTTCGAATGTTTCTGTAAGGATGTTAGAACAGTTAATAATGGCGAATTACAACAATATCCCCCACCCCATTTTTTCCACTAACACAAATTTGGCCTATGAAAGGCTCATTATATTCCCTGGAAAGAGTAATTATAGTCAGACAACTATATGTGAAGAATTATAAGAGTCACTCCACATCAAGATGTTACTTGCACACTGGCAAATGCCAGACATTAAGTAAATGCAAGCACATTCACCAGGCATCAGCACAATACAAAATGTCCTATAAAATCGCTTTCCTCATAATTTAGGGTTAGGGTTCTGGACATACTGTGTCTGAGAAAAATATTGTGCAATGTAGAACCACTATTCAATTCAAAGAGTATTATATGCATAACTGTGCTAATAAGAAAACGCACATCGTCAGCATACTTCCCCCAAAGCAATGGACAAATAAAACTGACCAAGAAAACAGCTAAGAAATACTAGTAGACAGTACTGATAGCTATAATCACCTCTGTCATGACAGCACATTCTTATTGATACAATAACTTGGACATTTCTCCAATGCGCAAGAATATCACAAACATCTAAAAAACCCACACATATAGCAAAGTTTTTTACTTCTTTCCCACCGCAGGAAGATGACACAAGGTCGCAAGTTGCAGACGGTCAAATCAATGTCCCTAAAAAAGAAACACTCTGGCCTAGAAATAATTGTCTAGACAGTCCCGTCGGCATTTCTCAGTCAGAGCGCCTTAAGCTGTAAACAATGAACTTATCCCCCCAAAAGTTGGTTGTCAAGGTCTAGCAAGGTGGACCTCCTAGGTGCTACCCAGGCAGTATACCTCGGTTCGACAGATAATAAGTTATGTAAATGGCCCACCATTTGTCAGGATTTTTGAGAACGAATTTTTGACTGGTATTTCTACCCAAGTTTCCACACAACCGAAGCAGTGGAGAGACCACTCTTGCTCAATAAAGATAATGAGGAGGGTAATTTGCTTCCATGCTCAAGAATTTCTCAACAATTGACCACATCACATTGCAGTGCCAAGGGTCCACAAGGATTTATGCATCAAGGGATCAACACTGGTAAACTTCCAACAACATTCGATTAACTTATCCATAGTCAACAGATATATATGAAGATGACCTCTGTAAGTCAATATTAACTTTAATCTTAGTATTAAGCCAAATCTTTCAAAACGAGAATCATCACTCTGCCCCATTACAGAGACAACCCATAAACAAAACAAAAAAAGTACCCTTGAACTATAAGTAAACAAAATACTTATGATAAGAATGCAATCTCAAGTAATGATAAAGAAAAACATAAAAGAGCTTTTTCGTTTTACAATGATAGAACATAAGACATACTCGTGACCCGTTGGGTCACAACCATCACAATTATTTGTTCGATTGATTTCATTTGAAAATTTAGAAAATGTATCTGTTGACTTCATTTATCTGTTAAAAAATGTTCTATGCATGACTAAGAATAAGTCTGTTTACTTCTATCTTATCCTTATTATTACTAATAGTATTATATTATATAGAAGTATTATTATTCTTTGTTATTTTTATATAGAAGCAAATAAACTTACTCATATAATATAAATATGTAGGTACTTGACGCAGGCATATGTATGTAAATTAGTTGAAACGATAGAATCACTATTTCTCTAAATATTATCACTCTAATCTTAGGATAAAAGGTCCCATGGTTAAAGTTCAGGTGATTAGGGAGGTTGTTACAGTTGAAAAATGTTCTTTCTCTCCATGCTTCTGTTACTTCTGGTCGGATTTTTCTGAAAGGCTTCTCAGCTTTGCCAGTCTTTATGAGTTTCATACTTTTAAAATTTCATGGTTCCCTTATGCTTTGAGAAAAAAATGTCACATGCACTGCAAGATGGTTGTTCCAACCTGACAATGGTTATTTCTCTTTTGATAATAGTTTACACAGCAGCACATAGACCAAATGAGTCGTTCGTTTGTGAAGGTGAAAAATATAAAATTCAAGATGGCTGCCATAATTAAGGTTCACAGGAAAAATATAAACTATTTTGCAAAAGTGGCAGTCACGTAATTATGGGCTACATTATTTAATAATACCCCTAAAAGTATTACATGTTTAATATATGAGTTATATTATGGATAAAAAAAAATTCAACATTATTTTACTGTGCATTGAATGGGGATTAAGAATTTTTTATTTTTCACAAAAATAGTGAAATAGTAAAAGTATTTGGTAAAATTTCAGATTTACAAATCCGTGATGTTTCGTGTGATTTTATTTAAATAATCAAAGCAAAGGATACTTGATGATGTCTTACAACTGAAAAACTAAGTAAATAATTAAAACTAAGAGTTTAGTTTACGAAGTAAATCTAATTTATAAAACTACTATGTTTATCTGTCTGTCTTCATACTTTCAAACTCTATCTCTACCGAAACTAAAAGTCGCAGGGCAGCGCTAGGGG